>NC_082718.1:51809962-52125274 GCF_030144855.1 Hypanus sabinus
TAAAAAATTCAGTCATGTGTGACAGTAGAACTGTAAGGAGAACTGGCTGAACGGCATCACACGGCTACAGAGATTGTTGGCCCACAGGAAACCCAGCAGTGTAGCTATCCATTCCTTGTTCAACATCTTCATATAAATGCCAGGCATTCTATAATCAGAGAGTTAACATCTTGCATGCCTAGCATGCATGGTAAGTTCTTGGGAGAACTATTCAGTCATTTAGCCTTTCTGATAGGGAACTTCAACTTTTAATCTGCTCTTCAGTATGCAGAAAGAGCTTGTGTTTTTATGTATTTTCATGTGGGTCTTATGAGTCTGCTCATCACATCACAGAAACCAGCCTCCTCTCCATGTACTCTTGTCTACACTTCTTGCTACTCTGGCAAAGTAGTTAACATAATTAATACCCCACCCACCTCAGATATTCTGTCTTTTCTCCTCCTCCCATGAGTCAAGGACCTTTGACCTCACAGTGTACTTTGTCATAGCATTGGACCTTATCGTTTGCCTGCGCTGCACTTTCTCTGTGAATGTTCTGCATTCTGTTTCTGCTTTTTCATTATACAACTTCAATCTATTAGTGTTGTGAAATGATCTGTATGGATGTAATACAAAACAAAGTTTCTCACTCTACCTCAGCACATGTGATAATAATGAAATACTTGCCAATTATTGTGTCCTGCATTTTTAGTGAGACTGTGAGTGAGAATGGAAACAGAGTTTGGAACTCACCAGGTCCACACTGACTATAAGCCACCTACTTGTACTATTTCACACAAAATGCTGGTGGAACACAGGCAGCATCTATAGGAGAAGCACTGTCGATGTTTTGGGCCGAGACCCTTCGTCAGGACTAATTGAAAGGAAAGATAGTAAGAGATTTGAAAGTAGGAGGGGGAGGGGGAAATGCAAAATGATAGGAGAAGACTGGAGGGGGTGGGGTGGAGCTGAGAGCCAGACAGGTGATTGGCGAAAGGGATACAGAGCTAGAGAAGGGAAAGGATCATGGGACGGGAGGCCAAGGGAGAAAGAAAGGGGGAGGGGAGCACCAGAGGGAGATGGCGAACAGGCAGAGTGATGGGCAGAAAGAGAGAAAAAAAAGGAGGGGGGAGAAAAACTAAATATATCAGGGATGGGGTAAGAAGGGGAGGAGGGGCATTAACAGAAATTAGAGAAGTCAATGTTCATGCCATCAGGTTGGAGGCTACCCAGCTGGTATATAAGGTGTTGTTCCTCCAACCTGAGTGTGGCTTCATCTTGACAATAGAGGAGGCCATGGATAGACATATCAGAAAGGGAACAGGATGTGGAATTGAAATGTGTGGCCACTGGGAGATCCTGCTTTCTCTGGCGGACAGAGCGTAGGTGTTCAGCGAAACGGTCTCCCAGTCTGCGTCGGGTCTCACCAATATATAAAAGGCCACACAGGGAGCACCGGATGCAGTATACCACACCAGCCGACTCACAGGTGAAGTGTTGCCTCACCTGGAAGGACTGTCTGGGGCCCTGAATGGTGGTGAGGGAAGAAGGTAAAGGCAGGTGTAGCACTTGTTCCACTTACAAGGATAAATGCCAGGAGGGAGATCAGTGGGAAGGGATGAGGGGGACGAATGGACAAGGGAGTCGCGTAGGGAGCAATCCCTGCGGAAAGCAAAAAGTGGGGGGGGGAAGGGAAAGATGTGCTTAGTAGTGGGATCCTGTTGGAGGTGGCGGAAGTTATGGAGAATTATACGTTGGTGTGTTGCTTGAATTTCCAGCATCTGCAGATTTCCTTGTGTTTTCTTGTACTAATTCTATAGCTTTCCTGTTTTATTTCCCAATGTTCCCTAAACACCCCCTGAGATTATACCTATCACCAACATCCAGGGAACAATTTACAATGGCCAAGCAACCAACCAACTAACCTTCACATCCTTAGGATGTCAGAGGAAACTGGAGCACTGAAAGGAAACCCACAGTCACAGGGAAAACAGTGACGTTTCATGCAGACAATGGATCTGGGTGGTAGGAGCAGTGAGACAGCAGTTCTGTTATCAGTATCACTGTGACACTGCTACTCAGCACCCTAATAAGAATATTTCACAGAAATGTCTTATGTGAAGCGACATACAATAATAAAGCAGTTGTTTGTTTTTTCACCAGCAAGTGTGTACAGTTCCATAGAAAATGGGAACATTACTTCACGTAATACAAGTCACTGTCTTGATTCAAAGAACTTTCATCTGAGCTGGTGACGTCCTGTCAATGCGATGCTCCATATCTGAATTTTTTTTGCATAGAGCCAACAATCGCTCCATGGTCAAAGTCACTTAGATTACATATCTTCCCCATTTTGATGCTTAGTCTGAACTACAACTGAACCTCCTGACCATGTTCGCATGTTTTTATGCATTGAGTTCCTGCCACATGATTAGCTATTTGATATTTGCATTAACAAGCAGCTGTATCTGATGCACCACCAATAACTCTCTGAGATGTGAGGCAAGATATCGGCTTTTATTGGCTGGAAGAAAGAACAAGCAGCAATTGACCAGCACACTGCATCCTGCAGACGGAAACCGGGGTGGAGTCCCCAATCGCCTTTATACGGGGGTCCGTGGGAGGAGCCACAGTCAGTGGGAGGAGCCACAGGAGCAGTCAGTGGGGGGGGGGGCATGTCCAGACAGGTATATATAGTTCACTACAGTATCTAAAGTAGCCACTGAGTGTATTATACAACTTCAAGGTTTGTTTTTGTAGGCATTTACAGGAAAGTAAAGAAATATAGAATTGATGAAAAGCTATACTTTACAAAGACAGGCAAGTCTTACCACTCTCACTAAGTGACATCAGAGACGAGTGAGAAAAATCCAGCTCCCCTTTTTTGATTTCCTGATACAGCTCCTCTGATGTTGTAGCTGTAAAAGGAGCCTGACCACATAGCCTACAAACCAAAGGAAAATAAACAATTCCGATTATTTCACCTGCACCATTAGCTCAATGCTTTTATTGACAGGTATGGTAGTTAGCTGGGCATTCTGATGAGTTTAGTTAAAGAATTTGATTAATTTGGTTCCTTGAGGTAAAACCAATATTTCATGATGTGGTCCCAGCAGTGGAAATTAAGCAGCTACTTGTGACACAGTCCTGATCTGATTGCGTTGCCAGCTTTAATGGCAGATCCTCTGCATCACTGGCAATAAACAAGCAATCAAAGAGTCATTTCTAAAATACTGCAGCGTCCTCTCATCTCAAATATGTCCTCGTTTATGAAGATGTCAAGGATTCCAAACCTATGACTGCCATTTACTATATAAACAGCATTATACAAAGTGATTTGAACACTTTAAACCACTTTTTTTATAATGCTGCTTACATGCAGGTAATTATGGTTTTATACACATTTTATTTTATATTTGTACTTTAACCTTCAACTTTTTTATATAATTCTTTATTCTTAATAATTGTTGAATGTTGTTTTATTGTTGTACATTGTGCCCTGAACAACACACCACAGCAAATTTCTAATACATGTACATGAAAATGATGAATAAAGTTGATCCTAATTAGATTTCTAGATCATTGAAACAATGTTGAATTTTGCTATTCAGCTATATGAATGGACATGATTCTGTGCTGATGTCCCTCAAAGATTACCTACAATCTTGCATTATCCAAACTCACAGCATATGTTTCTCTGCCTATAACTTGTCTACACTATCGCATGTGTGACAACTACATTTTCATCATGGTCCGGACTTGTTTAAAGTCAGTCCCTAGATTATGACTGGGTTTAATCCTTGAGAACTGCTCACCAGTCAGAAACAAACAAAAACTGCAGATGGGAGAGGATCACAGAACAGCTATGATGAGAGAAGGAGCAGGCACGGAAAAAGCGGATGTTTAGTGAGTAAGTGAGAGTTGGCTCAGTGCTCCCAGCTCTGCTCAGCGTGACCCAGCCCCTAATTGTTTCATGAAAGGTGTGGAGATGGGAGCCAGGGCAGGCAGAAATGCCTCATTTCTCCCCAGAAGAAGCCTACAGCCCCGCACCAGATGGCAACTCCATCCCACTGGTCTCACAAATGTATGTTCATATGTCAAACATTCAGAACTAACACATTTCAGTTTTGGACAAGACTTCAAGTGAAAACTTTATGTTTATCCTGTGAAACATTTTCTTTATTTTAAAGCTGTCAGGCCCTTACGCATGATAAGAACATAAGAAATAGGAGCAGAAGTAGGCCATTCGGCCCATTGAGCCTGCTCCACCATTCAATAAGATCATGGCTGATCTGACCATGGACTCATCTCCACCTACCTATCTTTTCCCCATAACTCTTAATGATGCCATTACATTGTCACTATTATTTGCAAGAATTCAGAAAGGTGAATTCATGCCTAGTTTTCTATGATCTGTTGACTCACTTTCAAGGACTCTTTACAACTCATGTTCTCAGTATTATTTTTATTTACACATTATGTCTTCTTTTGCACATTGATGTTTTTCAGTCTTGGTATGTTTATGTATTGTTTTTGTAAAATTTCTTTTTATTCCTGTTAATACCTTCAAGAAAATGAATCTCAAGGTAACATATGGTAATAGATAATGGATATATTTTGATAAAAAATAATACATTGAACTGAATTTTCTGGCCCTTCACACACCACCTCTATGCAAGATAGTACCTGAGATCAGGATCGAACCCAGGTCTCTGGCATTCTGAGGCAGTGGCACAAAGAGTAGAGCCTCTGCCTCAAAGTTCCAGTGACCTGGATCCTATCTTGACCTCATTTGTGATCTTGTGTCGAGTGGGCAGCTTCTCCCTAAGAGCATATGGGTGCTCTGGTTTCCTCCCACATCCCAAAGATGTATACGTTGTTAGCTTAAGTGGTCCTAGTTAAAACTCTCTGGTGGTAGTTGTATACCTGTTGCAAAAAAATGTAGGGAGAATCAATAAAGGAATTAATGGAGGAAGTGTGGTTGATATTTGGTGTGGACTTAATGGGCTGAAGGGACTGTTTCTGTGCCCCATCTCTCTAAGACTCTCAAGTTATGTATCAAGGGGAATGCACTAGGCTTAGTTGGTACTTTCATGGATGTAAGAGTAGCTTATGCTGGGAGCAATGTATCCTGAGCGTTATTTTTCCAAATCATGGATTGTTTAAGCCACATTCGTTCAGAAGTGATATAAAGGATCTGCCCCCCCACCCCCGCCAAATAAAGGATTGAGATGTGTACATACAGGGTGTACATGATGATGCCAATGCTCCAGAGATCACACTGCTGACTGTAGTCATAGTTGTTAATGATTTCTGGGGCTGTTGAATAACAGGACAAGAATTAGAAATGTTACGTAAAAAAAGCCAGCAGCTTTCAACGTTGTTCTCCATTGTCTGACCCGATTAAAGTACCAGCCCCCCTACCCATGTATAAAGGTGTGCCACAGGTGTCCTGTAACATTGATTCGCAGCCAACTCCAGCACCATCTTTCCACACGGACAAGCCAAAATCTGTCACCTGCAAAGAAAGCAAAACCTAGTAAGTGTATTCCCCTTTGTTTGTCAAATGCCAGATGCTACAGTGCCATCCGAGAGAATAAGGTCCACTTGTACCTTTTCCTTTGGCTGGGAAATGGCAGCAATCTAGTACTTCATCACTGGGTTGGCATTAGCAACCACTTACCACCACATTGTGGATGTGAAAACAACTTTTTAATACATGAGGTGAGTGGCCGCATGCCATATGCAGTATGGTAGGGTCAAGGTTAAGTTACTAAACTAGTAGCTAATGATCTGAACTATTCAGCTAAAGACCCAAGTTCAAATCTCACTGTGGCATCCAGGGAATTTAAATTCAAGTAACTAAATACTCCTGGGACTTTTTAAAAGCAGTGGAAAACATGAAACTACGGGAATTCCTTTAAAAACCCTTTCATAACCTTCAGGAAAAGAAACACTTGTTCATTATTGGGTCCCGGCTATGTGTTTTATCAGCCGCACCAATGTGGTTGAATCTTAGTACCCAAGAGCATTAAGACTGGGCATTAAATGCCAAGATTGTCACAATGAAAGTCCTTCGACCTAGAAAATTAACTCGGGTTTTTTTTCCTCACAGATGATTCCTGACCTGCTAAGTGTTTATGCTTGTTTTGTTTTTATAGCAGTCTATCAATTCCAGCTGTTCAATTCCAATCTGTCAGTTCTATTGTGAATAGATGAAGGGGTGAGGGGAAAGTCTGTGAGGAGAAAGTTCGTGTGACTAGTAAGACTTACTTTGATGTTAAGTTTCAGTTCTTCTTCATCTGCATTATCATTACTTTTCACCAGGATATTTTCCAGCTTCAGATCCCTGTGAATAATATCTGAAGAGAATGAAGAAAATATTGAGTGTTTGGGAGTAGAGCACATAAATGAATGGGACTACTGTGCTTGTGTTCCTGACAATGGGGGTTCCTACAATTTATAGCTTTAAAGTGCACAATTATATTGACAGTTCATTTTTCTTTTACATACTAAAGAGCATTGTAATCCATCAACAGTGTAATTTTTTAATATTTAAAATCAGATTTCTTGCCCCTAGTGGATGTTATTAGTGTTTATTAGTGACTGTAGTAAATAAATTCAAGTTTAATTGTCATTCAATCATACATGGATACCCATGAATATAGCCTAATGGAACAGTATTACTCCGGGGCCAAGGTACAGAACACAGAACCAACAGTCATGCACAGCACAAGGCACATATTGCACATGAAATATGGCAATAGAATAGTCACACTATAAAATATATAGTCCAAGTCCCTGAGTTCATGAATATTGCAGCTTTCTGCAGTGGAATACATTATGGCTTGTCTTCTGCCCAGCAAACAATGGGAGGCAGCAACGTATGACTCCAGCATAGGTGCCGTACTGCACCGCCTCCAGTGCTCTGGCGGAGTGCACTGACTCCTTCCTACACCTTCAGCTCTCCTGGGCTACTGTAAACAGGCCTGATTCTCGCCACAATCCAGGTGACGTAGTGCACCCGCCATCCACAATGAACCAGTGAATTGGACTTGCAGCATTCTATGTTAACAATGTCCAACATGGCCCCGCGATCAAAAGGAAACCAACTAATGTGATCTCTTGCTGCTAGACTGCACACCGCTTTCGTGCACTGACACCTCTCTGATGCAGGCAGCAGCGTGATTCGCAACAAGTCCAACGACTTCAGCTTCTCCGCCAAAGAGCCACTTGCTAATGGGGTAGACCAGCAGTACTTTAAATTCTTAATGTGCAACAGTGTTTTGCAATCATGTAATTCATGTAAAAAAGACAATAACCTCTTTGGTTGGCCCTATATTAGCTGATGCGTCTCAACGTACCACCATCTTACCGGAGTAGCAAATTCAGCAATTTCTGTTAACTATATCAAACAGTGTTTAAAACACTTGTCCATTACAAAAATACAATCTTAAAGTTGGCTTAGTTGGTTGATGGAAGTATTATTTCTGCAGATAAGGGTTTAAATGGAAACTCAAACAATGAAGATATTTCTGAAAGGTATCGCAAGTTTGCAGTATTTTATATCTAGATTACTGAACACACACAATACACAAACTCTTGGTCATGTACACAAAGTGTCACAGATGAACACTTTTCCAGCTTTTCCTAGGTGGATCTTTACACTTTAGCGAGGTTAGAATGAGGCAAAAGTTGCCTACTTTCTGGAGATTGAAGTGAATAGCAGTTGCTAGTGGATTCAGTTAATGAAATCACTCAGCTTCTCCTTGAATACTTAAGATTAGCTTTGATTTCCACATGTACGTCAAAACAAATCAGTGAAAAATGTCATTTCATCAAATCAGCAGGGATTGCACTGGCAACACACACAGAGTGCTGGGGAGGAACTCAGCAGGCCAGGCAGCATCTATGGAATAGAGAACAGTCGACATTTCAGGCCAAGACCCTTTGAAGGGTCTCGGCCCAAAACACCATGGTACTCTTTTCCATAGATGCTTCCTGGCCTGCTGAGTTCCTCCAGTATTTTGTGTGTTTTGCTTGGATTTCCAGCATCTGCAGATTTTCTCTTGTTTGTGGAGGGATTTCATTGGGCAGTCCACAAGTGGGCTTTCGGGTTCCTTGCTTTGCAACTGCCTGTTAAGCAAACAAATCTCAAAGTTGTATAACTTTGATAGTAAATGCACTTTGAATCTCTGAATATTTAGAATCTTCGAAGTATCATCGTGCTTCCAGCACTAACATAGCATGCCCATAACTCACTAACCCTAAATGTACATCTTTGAAATATGGAGGAAACCAGAGTGGCCGCAGGAAACACACGTGGTTACAGGGAGAACATAAAAGTTCCTTGGAGATGGTGGCGGGAATTCAATCTCAGCCTTACAGTTGCCAACCGCTATGCTATCATGCTGCCATGATTACATAAGCAATCATGATCATTACAATGCTATAACTGTTAGTGTGAAGAGTATCTTACCATTTTTGTGGAGGTAAAAGATTGCACTCGCCAAGCTGGAGATGATATACTTGGTTTCGGATTCGTTCAGATGGCCCTTCTGTGCTAGAATTCCTTTCAACTCTCCCAGTTTGCAGAATTCAATGACCAGGTAGACTTTCTGAGTGAGTAAGGAGAAATGGAGAAGGGTAGACTGTGCACTGATCAATGACTGTACCTGACCCTGCTCAAAAAGAGAGAGTAATCATATTGAAAATGAGCAAATAAGTAAAATATCTTCAAGATCTTTATGGACAGCTCATAGAAATCCCTAAGTCAGATTAGATTCTAAAACTAGTTTCATCTTACTAGCAACTGTACCACAGGTTCTAAAGGAAGTCATATCAGATAGATAGAATCACATTAGGTAACCAAAAATACAAACTTCAAAAAAATCTTATTTTTAATAATATCAGTTAGATTTGATAACTGCAGTTGCATCATTAGCAGTATTTTAGGGGACACTAGCTAGTACCTGTATGATTGTGAAACTGGTAGCTTATGTCATCTTTATTGTTAAAACTTATGGCAACTACCGACATCCACCCTTGCTTGGAAATCCAGCCATTATGGTAATTGCACTTTTCTTCTCCACAGGATACCTTGTTGAGGCAATCAATGAAGAACAGGGGTCTAATTGGAATTTCAAATATTTGTGCACTTTTCTCTTCGGAAAAGCTATTGAGAAACTTGTTCTCTACCTGGGAACCTACCTGCAGAAGGAAAGGCACAGACAAGGGGTCAACAGTCCACAGAAAGTGCTGTTCAAACATCAGCATCTGAACACAAAGTTATTCCCCCCCGCCATTAACTATTACAATAAGTTATTTTGTTTAGATGGCTGCTTTGGAAAGAATGAATTCAGATACATGAAAAATGTAGTTGCCTCATATTCAAATTATCATTTTAATGAAATATATGGAGATTCATTAAGATTCTCATAGTAGGGATAAGCTCCCATAACATATTAAACGCTCTCAATGGTGTGCATTCAAATAGCCTCTGACAGCCAAGTCCAAATCCTGGCCTTCACATGTAGCTTAACTACGAAGACCAGCGTATTGTTTCTACCGACAGGAAAAGGGGTAAAGGTGTGTTACAGGCACCTTTAAACCAGTCACTTCAGGCAGATGGGGCTCATCAGCTGTGGTTGGCAGCTGACCTCGGAGAAAGAAAGTTAGATGCTGCAGAGATTTGCACAGGTGTAATTATACTCTCCCTTTCAAAGCATGCATAAAAGGCATAGAGTGAAAATCACAGCCATTCATGTTGTTAGCTTTTGCTTTGTAGTAAGTAATGACCTGCAAAATCTCCCAGAGGTGATGCGCATCTGATTCCATCTGTAATCTTAGTCAAATAGTTTTTAAGCTCGTAATGTCATGTAGGTCTGTAGGTCATGAACTTCCAGTATAGTTCTAGATCACCAGTCTCCAATGCCACAGATCTAGCCCTCAGCAGACTATGAATCTCCTGGTTCATCCATGGGTTTTAGTTTGAGTATGTTCAGTATGTTCTCGAATGCACACACTCGTGCATGCAGGTCTTGATGAAGTCGATGATAACTGTGAAGTATTTATTCAGACTTGAAGAGGAATCCCTGAATATTGTTCCATCCACTGACTCAAAGCAGTACTGCAAGCACTCCACCACCCCCTTCTTGGTCCTCACCATTGGTACTGTGGTCTTTAGTCTCAAAGCACTTCACTGCAATAGACACGAGTGCCACTGGGTAGTAGTCATTGAGGAAGCTCACCCTGGTCTTTATGGGCATTGGTATGATTGTCACCTTTTTGAAGCAGTTGGGAAACTCTAACTGCAGCTGTGAGAGACTGAAGATGTTCTTGAACCCTCTCACCAGTTGGTTGGCACAGGTTTTCAGAGCCCTACCAGGTACAGCATCAGGGCCTGACGCCTTGTGAGGGTTCACCCTCTTGAAAGATATTCTGACATCAACCTCTGAGACAGAGATCACAGGGTCACTGGGTATGTCACCAAAGACTCTCGCAAATTCCTACAAATGTAATGTGGAGAGCATTCTAACTGGTTGCATCACCATCTGGTGGGGATGGGCCACTGCACAGGATGAGAAAAAGCTGCAGAAAGTGGCATACTGAGCCAGCTCCGTGATGGGCACCAACCTCCTCAGCATCGAGGACACCTTCAAAAGGTGTTTCCTCAAAAGCACAAGAGAAGTAAAATGCAGAACCTCAGAGACAAATGTCCCCTGGTTAGGAATGGTGAAAATCCTATGCCCCATAAAGTACAAAGCTTCACATTGAGAGTGATGTGAAGTTTTGCTTAAAGGAAGTCTTGGAGAAAGTATTGATCTGAAATAAGTGAAATCAAGCATCTGATTCTTCAAAAATGAAAAATTACTCTGAAGTATGGTACTTAGAGAAAACACAAAGTACACTGCAGATGCTGTGGTGAAAGCAACACCTACAACACACTGGAGGAACTCAGCAGGTCGGGCAGCATCAGTGGAAATGAGCAGTCAACGTTTCGGGCCGAGACCCTTCGTCAGGACTGAAGAGGGAGGGGGCAGGGGCCCTATAAAGAAGGTGGGGGGAGGGTGGGAAGGAGAAGGCTGGTAGGTGCCAGGTGAAAAACCAATCAGAGGAAAGATCAAGGGGTGGGGGAGGGGATAGGCAGGAAAAGTGAAGAAGGAATGTAAGGGGAAAGCACTATGGGTAGTAGAAGAAGGCAGAATCATGAGAGAGGTGATAGGCAGCTAGAAGAGGAGGCAGAGTGAAAGTGGGATGGGGGAAGGGAGAGGGAGGGAATTACTGGAAGTTGGAGAATTCGATGTTCATGCCAAGGGGCTGAAGACTACCCAGACTGTATATGAGGTGTTACTCCTCCAACCTGAGTTTGGCCTCATCATGGCAGTAGAGGAGGCCATGTATGGACATATCCAAATGGGAATGTGAAGCAGAGTTGAAGTGGGTGGCAACCGGGAGATCCTGTCTGTTGTGGCGGACGGAGTGGAGGTGCTCGACGAAGTGGTCCCCCAATCTGTGTCGGGTCTCGCCGATGTAGAGGAGGCCGCACCCGGAGCACAGGATGCAATAGACAACTCCAACAGACTCACAGGTGAAGTGTTGCCTCACCTGGAAGGACTGTTTGGGGACCTGAATGATGGTAAGAGAGGTGTAGGGCCAGGTGTAGCACTTATGCTTTACAGGGATTAGTACCAGGTGGGAGATCTGTAGGGAGGGACGTGTGGACCAGGCAGTCGCAGAGGGAACGATCTCTGTGAAAAGCGGAGAGGGGTAGAGAGGGAAAGATGTGGTTAGTGGTGGGGTCCCGTTGAAGGTGGTGGAAGTTGCGGAGGATAATGTGCTGGATCTGGAGGCACACCATTCAGGGCCCCAAAAGTCCTTCCAGGTTAGGCAACACTTCACTTGTGAGTCTGTTGGGGTCATCTATTGCATCCGGTGCTCCCGGTGTGACCTCCTCTACATCGGTGAGATTGGGGACCGCTTCGTCAAGCACCTCCGCTCTGTTCGCCACAACAGACCGGATCTCCCGGTTGCCACCCACTTCAACTCTCCTTCACATTCCCATTCGGATATGTCCATACATGGCCTCCTCTACTGTCATGATAAGACCAAACTCAGGTTGGAGGAGCAACACTTCATATACCGTCTGGGTAGTCTCCAGTCCCTTGGTATGAACATCGAATTCTCCAACTTCCGGTAATTCCCTCCCTCTCCCTTCCCCCATCCCAGTTTCACTCTGCCTCCTCCTCCAGCTGCCCATCACCTCTCTCATGATTCTGCCTTCTTCTACTACACAGTGCTTTCCCCTTACATTCCTTCTTCACTTTTTCTGCCTATCCCCTCCCTGCTTCCCCTCCCCCACCCCTTGATCTTTCCTCTGTTTTTTCACCTGGCACCTACCAGCCTTCTCCTTCCCACCCTCCCCCACCTTCTTTATAGTGCCCCTGCCCCCTCCCTCTTCAGTCCTGACGAAGGGTCTCGGCCCGAAACGTTGACTGCTCATTTCCACTGATGCTGCCCGACCTGCTGAGTTCCTCCAGTGTGTTGTACTTAGAGAAAGCCTTAGGGAAGCATTTAATCTCTCTAAAGGAGTTATTCAAGGTAGCTTGAACAGACCGAAGGGCTGCAGGATGCAATGGAATAGCATCGAGGGTTTTACTTATTTACAGCAACAGCGTGGAACAGGCCCATTTGACCCAAGGAGCTGCACCACACAGCAGCTCACAATCTAACCCGAGTCTAATCACAGGACTGTTTACATCGACCAACTACATTACTAACCAGTACATCTTTGGATTGGGGAAGGACGTACAAACTTCTTACAGATGGTGTTGGAACTGAACTCTGAACTCCTATGCCCCAAGCTTTAATAGCATTTTTCAAGTTGCTGTGCTACCATAGCACCACAAAATGTATTTCAGACATAGGCCATAACTGGCATTGACTGACTATATTTTACACATAGCACGAGAAACCCAGGGTGCATTTTCAGGCAATGAGCTTTACTCTAAAGCCAATCTTCAGCAAAAATGCATTGCTCTGAATTGCCTGTTAACTTCTGATTTCTGGTTTCAGAAGTGGTCTCATGATTTTAAACAGTTGACTTGAAACAAGACTTTGAAGCAAAAAACTCGAAGGCAGCTGAGAGGGAAAAGATTTCTAGGAAATAGAAGGGCCAACTTTTTCATACAGAGGTTGGAGTGTATCTGGAATGAACTGCCAGAGAAAGTGGTTGAGACAGGTACAATAACAGCATTTAAAGAACATTTGATTAAGTGCATAGATAGGAAAGGTTAGAGGGATATGGGTCAAATGCTGGCAAATGGGATTAGCTTAGGTGGGCACATTGGTCAACATGGATGAGATGGAGTGAAGGGTCTGTTCCCACACTGCATTACTATAATACCATAATAATTTAAAGTCTTGTCACTAATTATGTTGGTGTGAAAGTAAAATGTTGTATAGCGTTAACTTTAATTACTATTTTCTTTTTTTCACCAGCGAGCTTTCCTAGATACTCAGCTGGATGATAATATTACCATTTGATATACTTTGTAACATTAGGTTTATATTTATCTGAGAGAATTGGGGAAAAGCATGTCTAAATCTGGGTTTTGTTCGCTGCCTTCGGGATCTTGGAGTGATTCCTCGAGCAGGGAAACAGAAAACAACTACAGAAAATGCTTGTGAATTGCAGGCAAAGAGACCCATCAACAGTGTCTGAGTCACAAACTCTGCCTACGTTGGAAAGAGTTGGTCCACAGTTCTGATTCTCAGGGTATATTGCAATAAATCTACTGTGAAAATTATTCATTATATGCCCATCTTTCACATAACTTCCAAATACCTGTAGCGATCAATCCACACACGTTACCGATGTAAAGGTTACAGTTTGTGCAGACTTAAAGAAAATGGAAGGGTAGCATCATTTACTGTGAATGCAATATGTGTATCCCAGCAATGTTGCCATGGCCACCGGGAAATAGCTCAATGCATTCATTTCTTTCCTCCTCCAGTTCAGTAGTTCCATGTGCACCCTCCCTCTTCCTCATTCACTTCCGTCACCGCACCTACAGAGGGAGGGCGCTTTTTGGCAACTTTATCTTAAGTTAAACGATGACCAAAGCAGAACCATTAGTCATTTATTTCTCACCAGACAAGCTTGGGAAAGAATATGAGCAGCCTTCAAAGGGGTAGAACATAAAACATTACAGCACAGATCACTTTACTAATGTTGTTAATGTCAGTTATCATGAGTCACATAAACAATTGCTACAGAATTAAAATGTGATTTAGAACTTCTCACTCCTAACTATCACTTATGAGGCTTCCATGTAATTTTAGGTAGATTCCCAATTTAAGCTTGAATGGGAATTTTCTAATTCGGACAAACATAGACTAGTTCATTTTAGTTAAGGTGTTACGTATTTGAACTCCTGATAATGTGGTGCCCATTAAATAGTTCACTTCTGTTGCGTGTGTCTGCACCCAGTAGTAAAACCTGGGTCCCTGCTATCTGATGTGCAGTGGAGTGGGAAATGACAAGACCCAGGAAAAAATATTCAGCTGCATTTGGCCAAACCTTTAAAAATATAGCCTTTTAAGTGGGAAAATAAATTGTTGTCCCCACAAGGAGCATCTAATGCTTTTGCAATGGGCTAGTGGTCTTTCTCCTGTATTTGCTATTTTTATTTCAGATTTCCACTGCCTGCTGTTCATTAAAAATTTTTCAATCAACTTTTTTTTCTTACAAAAGTCCCGTTGGTATGTTTATAGTTATTGATGGAGTGTGAATGATGTCCAAAGCACTTGGTTGCTGAGTTTGAAGAGCATTAGGAATCAACAATATAAAGTTAACAATGTATCTAGCAGGACAATTCTCAGACCATCAGGTTCAGGAATATTTACCTTCCTATAATCATCAGGTTTCTTGAACCAACCAGCACAACTCTAACCCTGCCTCAGCAATGAGACACTGGTAGTTGTTTTCCTTGTGCCCGACGATGACAGAAAGCTTGTGCGAGAGAGTTTTAAAGTTGAAAAGCTGTGACCTTAGGGCAGATCCATTCTCTCAGTCTCAGAAGACCGGGTCTACTGGTATGAACAAGCATCACAAACTAGGGTCTTCCTTGATTACCATAGATGACCATGACATCTTCTGTGCCTTGGCATGCCCTTTGCTCTCCAAGGAGCATTGAAGTACCACCTTCCTGGCCGTTGGATTTCACCGTTAGTCTCATCCACCGAGTCCTCCAGAGTGATTTTGCATGCTAAGACAGGCATGTCCCTATCTCACTCGGGTACGAGTCCTCCAGCTACCCTCACCTGATTTAGCCCGCCTGTCGAAGTGGTGTACTGGGGTGTGGCTGCTGAAGCACACAACCAGCTATTTTGCAGCGATAGGTGAGAGCTGTGTGTTCAGTGGGGATCTACTATGAGTGGGCTGCCCTGGAATGGACACGACAAGCCCCTTCACCAGAGGTGCTGCACCACCCTGGTCAGTTTTTCTCACAGTCTGATATAATTTATATTCTGTGTATTGTCTGAATCTTTGTGCCCATGATACTGCTGTAAATAAGTTTATCACTGTAGTTGTGCCTCACCCTAATTATGCATATGAAAATAAACTTGAATTGACCTGACTTGACCTGCACTCTTATCAATGATCTGTTTACTTATTTCCCTTGAAGTTCTGCCCCAAAATGACCATATTCTTGCAATGGAGCAATTTCAGTTTTTGCCAAGAAAAGAGTCATGTTTCCTGATTGATTGGCTCCTTGTTGTCAGGCACACTCCAGTTTATATTTAAACTAGAGGTGCACTTTATTTTCCAAAGCTATTGTTTGAATTTACCAGTGATGAATTGAGAAAGAAACAGTAATTCCTTATTATTATTACCATCATCATCAACATCCACTGAGGGACAGTTTCAATCTAACCTGCTGGTTTGGAAGCTGCTGAGATTGGGTGTTGTTCTAACATTAAATCATATACAATTGAAGACAGCACAGAGTAATACTGAGCTCAGTACTACCAAGATCTGCACCTTGTATTATTGTATTTCCTGAAGAATCGGCTTAAAATTCCCTTGAAGATGCCAACATCATCTTCATCTGGGGATCAGCTGTCTATCAGGAAACCAGTGACTGTCACTGGTTCTAGTCAAACTGAAATGGCTATTCTCTTCATTGTTACAGGAAAGATCAGAACATTCCAGATTGCTTTATTAAAACATCTCTGTACAAGACCATATGACCATAAGACACAGGAGCAGAATTAAACCATTTGGCCCCTCATGTCTACCCTGCTGATCTATCAATCCTCTCAAGTCTACTTGTCTACTTCCTTCCGGTAAACTTTGACACCCAGCAACCGCCACTTTAAACACACTCAATGACTTGGCCTGCACAGATATCAGGGGCTATAAGTTCCACAGATTCACTATCCTCTGGCTAACGAAATCTCTGTTCTAAAGGGACATCCTTCTATTCTGAGGCTGAGCCTTCTGGTCCTCAACTCCCCGACTTACAGGAAACATCCTCTTCGGGCCCACTCTATCTCGGCCTTTCGGTATATGATAGGTTTCAATGAGATTCCCTACTCCCCCCACCACCACCCCCCCCATTCTTCTAAACTCTAGTGAATACAGGCCAGGGCCATCAAATGCTCGTCATAAATTTACCCTTTCATTCCCGGGATCATTCTCCCAAAGCTCTCCCGGACCGTCTCCGATGCCAGCACATCCGCACACCCTTTCTTAGATACTCCCAGTGTAGTATGACTAAAGCCCTATAAAACCACAAGGATCAAAGGGGCACTTGGTGTTGGAGTGTTCTTGTCACACTTGTGTAACCATAAAACCGAGAAGCTAGTGTCTGAGTCAGCCCACTTGAAAGCATGCTACCAGGGCTCTAATTGGCCTTTAGTTTAGAAAAGGCCCTTTTATATTGTGGAAGAACATTAGTCGGGAAACTTGCTGCATTTTGGAAGGTCAAGTTTAAGAGGGGAGTGTACAGTTAATGGCAGGATCCTGAGAAGCATTGATGTACAGGGAGATCTCGGGGCGCAAGTCCATAGCTCCCCGAAAGTGGCAACACAAGTAAGTATGGTCTTAAGGAGGTTGTATGGCCTACTTGCCTTCATTGTTCAGGGTGTTAGGGCCAGGATGTCATGTGGCAGCTGTATAAGACATTGGTCAGACCACTTTTGGAGCATATGTCTGCAGTTTTTGACACAGCATTACATGAAGAATGTGAAGGCTTTGGAGAGGGTGCAGAAGAGATTCACCAGGATGTTGCCTGGATTAGAGCATATTAGTTATAAGGAGAGGACAAACATGTATTGAGTTCCCTGGAGTGTTGTAGGCCAGGGAATGCATTGACTGGAGTATGTAAAATCATGAGGGAAAGATGGAGATCTTTTTTCACACAGAATGGAAATGTCATATTCTAGAGACCATAGCTTAATAGTGAGAGGAGGAAAGTTTAAAAGAGATATGCATGCAAGATTTATTTTACACAGAGTGTGGGTACTTGGAATGTGTTTGCCTGGGAGGTGGTGGAAGCAGGTGCAATAACAATTTTTAAGCCAATGGAAATGGAGCAAGATGGAAATCGTGCAGTTTAAATTGACACCACAGATATCACGAGTTGAAGACCTTTTTTGGGGACTGTGTTCTTTCTTCTATAATTTGGGTCAATCTCAATTTACCAGTGTCCGACGGTGAAACAGACTATTCAGTGACACACACTCATGTAGTTCTGAGAGTGAATATTGGTGAAGAAGAGGCATCAGGAGATAACAAATGGGAGTGGGAATGCAGTAGAAATGGTATGACAATGGTTAAGTTACACGACTCATAAAATGGAGGTCTGAGCTAAATATCCAGAGACACAAGATCCAAATTAGTTGAGAGAAATTCAACTAATGGAAATGGGGTTAAATCCCAGAACTCCCTCCTCAGCAGCACTGAGAGAGTTCCTTCAACAGAAGGTTCAAGAGGTGGCTCACAACCATTTTCTAAAAGGAAGATGGTGATTGGAAATAAATGCTGGTCTTGCCTATATCCCAACCCATGAATTAAAATAATGTTACTATCAGCAATGGTGGCCTCTAGATTGCTGGAACCAAATAATCTGCTAGAAGGTAGGCACAACATCATGAGCTGAAAGACCTGCACTGTGCTCTAGTGTTCTATGTTAACAGCCTTTGAGAAAGGAAATTACTTCTCTTAATACTATAGATGTTGTTAGCAGGTGACTCTAGACCAGGGGTCCCCAACCTTTTTCTGCCATGGATCCCTATCACTAACTAATGAGTCCATGGATCCCAGGTTGGGAATCCCTGCTCTACGCTTGTATGAGTAGGTTAGCTCTCAACTGCCATTTGAAATGATCTGCCAGCATCAACCTGCGATGGCTTTAGCACCAGGTATTACTCTTGGGGCAGGTGAGCTTTTTTTTTCTGAATTGCTGCAGCCCTTCCCATGAAACATCCACATCACAGCCAGAATGAAACGTTAGGGATGGTGTTATCATGAGGGGTGGTTGGTTACAGCAGTGTTACTTAAGCTATGCAGTCTGGGGAAATTTTCCATGTTCACAGAACAAAATCTGACAGAAATGAGACCACCATATCCTTTCATATTTTGAATAGTCATTGGTCAGGACTGGGAGCCCTTTGCCAGTGGTTTCTGGAGATAGTCTATTCTGTTCTCTTCCTTAGCTTACACAGTATGACTTTCCTCTTCAAAACATCTAAATTAGTCTCCTCAGCCATTGACTGTGCTAAACTTTCTCTAGGTGAACAAGCTCCTTTTGAATACCCCAATGGATTCTTCAGTGACTATCTGCTTTTTATCGCCTACATTTACATAAGTGGCAACATCTTTTCTCTCTCTTTTTAATCAAACTATTAACACAGGAAATAAACCAGTACGGCACAGTACAGGCCATTCAGGCCACAATGTTGTGCCACACCTTTAACCTATTCCAAAATCAATCTAACCTTTCCCTCCAACATTGCACTCTAGTTTTTTTCATACACATTCCTAGCTAAGAGTTTCTTAAATGTCTCTAATGTATCTGTCAGTACTGCCACCCCTGCCAGAATGTTCCAAGCATCTACCACCCTTAGTATAAAAAACTACCCTCCAACATACCCTTACACTTTCTGCCCAACACCTTAAAGTTACATTCACTTTGTATTAGCCATTTTCATGCTAGGAAAAAGTCTTTGGCTCTCCACTCTATCTATGTTCCTTATTATCTTGTACACTCCTATCAAGTCACCTCTCATCCTTCTTTTATCGAAAGAGAAATGCCCTAACTCACTCAACCTGTCTTCATATAAAATACGTCATCTAATCCAGGCATCATCCTGGTAATTCTCCTCTCCACCCTCTTTAAGGCTTTCACATTATTCCTATAAAGAGGCAACCACAATATTCCAAGTGTGGTCTAATCAGTTTTACAGAGCTGCAACATTACTTAATAGCTGTTGAACTCAATCCCTTGACTAATGAAGGCAAACACCCCATATGCCTTCTTAACCACCTATCAAATTGCACAGTGGCTTTAAGGGTCCTATTGATGTAGACCGCAAGATCCCCCTGTACCTCCACAGTGTTAAGAATCCTGCCATTAACCCTATGTTCTACCTTCGAGTTTGACTTTCCAAAGTGAGTCACTTCACTCTTTTCTAGATTGATTTCTGTCAGCTGTTTCTCAGCTCATCTATGTGTCCTATCAATGTCCCGTTGTAGCCTACAACTTTCTACACTATCCACTATACCATCAACATTTATGTCATCTGCGCACTTATTAATCCACCCTTCCACTTCCTCATCCAACTTACTTGTGAAAATCACAAATAGCCGGGATCAGGGAACAGATATCTGCAGATGACCTCCAAAGTTCAAAGTTCAAAGGAAGTTCAACGTAAATCTATTATCCAAGTACTGTACAAATATTCCACTTTGAGATTCATTTTCTTGCAGACATTCACAGTCAGTACAGAGAAACACAATAGAATCGAAGTACTGCCCACATCAAAGACAGACAAACAACCAATGTGCAAAAGACAACCTGTCCAAATACAAAAAAAGGGACAAAAACCCAAAATAACAATAATAAATAAATAAGCAATGAATATCGAGAACGTGAGTTGAAGAATCCTTGAGAGTGAGTTCAAAGGTTGTAGGATCAGCTCAGTGTTAGGGGGAGTGAAGTTGAGTGAAGTTATCCCTTTTGGTTCAAGAGCCTGATGGTTGAGGGGAACTAGCAGTTCCTAAACCTGGCGGTGGGGACCTGAGGAAACTGTACCTTCTTCCTAACAGTAGCAGTTAGAAGAGAGTCTGGATGGCGTGGGTCCTTAATGATGGATACTGCTTTCCTGTGGGTGTGCCTCTTGTGGATCTGCTTAATGGAGAGGAGGGCTGCTTTACCCCTGATGGACTAGGCTGTATTCATTACTTTTTGATGGGTTTTTCATTCAAGGTCATTGGTGTTTCCGTATCAGGTAATGATCAACCAGTCAGTATATTCTCAACCACACATCTATAGAAGTTTGTCAAAGTTGTCTAAGAAAGTAGAGGTACTGCTGTATAAAGTTGCTGACCTTGTCCATCTCTGATCCCCTGATGAGGAATAGCTCATTGACCTCTAGTTTCCTCCTCTTGTAGTCAATATCCAGGCAGAAAACATTCCATTTACCCGTTTTCTAGCGGCAAGCCAATTCTGAATCCATGCAGCCAAGCTTCCCTGGATTTCTTGCTTCCTGATTTTCTGAGTGAGCCTATGATGGGAACCCTGTCTAATGCCCTTCTAAAATCCATGTCCACCACATTCACTACTCTGCTTTTATCATTTTTTTGTCACTTCCTCAAGGAATTCAATGACATTTGGAGGTACCATTCAGTTTCCTCTTTCCTGGAGAAAGAAATCCTAGGGGGTTCAATCTTTTTGATGGATGGAATTTTTATTTCTGGTATTGTTCCAGTATATCATTTTTGCATTTTGTCCAGTTACAACATGGTGACAACATCTGCAGATGATGCTCCACATGAGCTATACTTATGCTTTACTATGTTTAAAATAAATTTTCTGCTTTTGAGCAAGATCTGTTCCTTTAGCAAGATACTCTAGTGTTTAGTTTGTTCTGTCATGGTTTCATCACAGTTATTAAACTGTGATTTAATTGCCTTTAGAATCTGTTTTGTACCCCATTCAGACACATTTTTCCAGGCAGTGTCCAAAAGATATAGGAGCAGAGTTAGATAGAATACCTTTACACCCCTGCTTTCTCCTCAGAATCTTTGATACCCTTACTGACCAAAAACCTATCAACCTTTACTTTAAGTATACCCAATGACTTGGCCTCCCCATTTACCTGTGGCAATGAATTCCATAGATTCGCCACCCTCTAGCTAAAGGAATTCTTCTTCACCTCTGTTCTAAAGGGATGACATCTTTCTATTCTGATGCTGGGCCCTCAGGTCCTAGACTTCCAAAGTCAATAGCAACTCGATGTTCAGGGGAATCGTGTAGTAGAGATATTTGAAAAGGTCTTGAGACTACAGAAAATGATAAGTATTAAGAATGCCTGGTATGCTGCATTTTAATCAAACATTGTGCTTGTAAACAAATATTAATAATGGAGATTTGAAAAAGGCAAGCTTATTTTTATAATCAATTTAGTCCTATCAATTGTCTCTGGAAATAGGAAAAAATCTAATAGTTCTGACACTTTTTGTCAGTAACTTTGAAAGTGCCACACCTAAAGTTTGTGTAATTCATGGAGTTTTCATTAAAAACTCCAAAAAAATCATTTTTTGCTTCAATCAATCAAATTCTCCACTGGCAGGTTAGCATTTTAACGTAGTTTTCAGGCAGTAAGCTACCATCTGTTACTAAAAGACAAATCAGTGTGGAAGATGGGGCAATATATCAGTTTTTCATCCAATTCAGAAATTCAATTCGAACTTTTTTCCAGTGGCTCAGGCATGGTAAGTATTGATGACAGAGCCCTACTGAAGGTCAGGAGAGAGAGAGAGCAAAAAATGAGCAGCATCGGGGAAGGCCGGTCTTTTTCGGCTGTGCAGGCATGATAAGTGTTGGAGTCAGAGGCTCAGCAGCAAAGAAAAGGAAGGTAGGCCAAATGGAGTGGCCATTGTTGGAGTGTGCCAGTGTTAGAGTGGGAAGGCTTTGGCTTAACAAGCTTCGGCAAGAATAGCCGGAGGCTCAGATGAGAAGAAGTAAGCTTTTTCTTTCCCTGTTGACTGTAAAGTTTTATTCTTTGTTAAGTACTGAGTAGTCAGGATGGAATTCTCCTCCTGTCAGATGTGGGAATTCAAGATGCTTGATAGGTACCCTGGTGGGAAGTTCAGCTAACTTCAGCTGCTGTCTGACCAGGTCAAGGAGTTGGAGCTGGAGTTGAATGTACTCAGAACAGTTGGGGAGGCTGAAAGTTACAGGTGAAACTTTTGATGAGGCCATTCCCCTCAGCAACAAGTATATCTCCTTGGATACTGGAGGGAAGTGATCCATCAGGGCACAGCAGCAGCAGCCAGGCTTGTGGCACTGTGGCTGGCTCTGAGGCTCAGCAGCAAAAGGTGACGTCAAGCAGTGTGGTAGTGAGGGACAACCCCTCACTATTTATGGCCATAAAAGACACCAGGATGGTGTGTTGCCTCCCTGATGCTAGGGTCCAGTCTGCAGAATATTCTCAAAGGGGGAAGGTGAACAACCAGAGGTCATGGTGTGTATTGGCTCCAATGATATTGGAAGGAAAGGGGACGAGGTCCTACAAAGTGAGTATAGGGAGTTAGGGAAGAGGCTAAAGAGAGGGACCTTCAAGGTAGTAATCTCTGGATTACTCCTAGTAATGCGGGCTAATGCAGGTACAAATGGGATGATGGTACAGATTTAATGAGTGGCTAAGGAGATGGTGCAGAGAACAGAATTTCAACTCCTTGGAGCATTGTAACCTTTTCCGAGTGAGGGGTGACCTGTACAAGAGGGATGGGTTGCACCTGAACTGGTGGGGAACCAATATCCTGACCAGGAGGTTTCCTAAAGCTACTCAGAAGGGTTTAAACCAGTTTTTCAGGGGGCTGAGATCCAGAGCACCAGGTCAGTAAGTGAAGGATCAGTTAGGAAGGTAGATGTCAGGGAAAGCACTGATTGGCAAAATCAAAATAACAGGGAAGGTGGGGGGAGTTGCACTTCAAATCAGGGACAATATGACAGCTGCACTCAGGGGAGACATAATGGAGGGATCAGACATTGAGAATACTTGGGTAGTAGGAAGGGTACAATCACACTCATGGGATTGTACTACAGATCCCCAGTCGTCACCAGGACATTGAGGAACAGACTGGTAAACAGATAGATAAGGAAATGTGTAAAAATAATAAGGCTATTGTCACTGGGATTTCAACTTTCCTAATATAAACTTAGACCTTCTTAGTGCAAGGTGCTTGGATGTTCCAGAATTTGTTAAGTATATCCAGGAGGGTTTCTTAAATCAATATGTAAACTGTCCAAGGAGGGGAGAGGCTGTACTGGACCTGGCGTTGTGTAATGAGCCTGGCCAGGTGACTGACATTTCAATAGGTGAGCAATTAAGGTACAACTCCTTAACTTTCAGGATAGCTATAGATAAAGATAGGTATGGTCCTCATGGGATAGTTTTACATTGGAGTAGGGCAAATTAAGAGGGCATTAGGCAGGAACTAAGGAGAGTTAATTGGGAACATCTTTTCTCTGGCAAGTCCACATCAGACACGTGGAGGGTATTTAAAGATCAATTGCAGAGTACAGGAAAGGCATGTTCCTGTTAGAAGGAAGGACAGGAATGGAAAGATAAGAGAATCTTGGATGCCCAGAAAGGTGATAAATTTAGTCAAAAAGAAAAAGAAAAAAGTACATAAAGCTTTGGAAGTTAGGATCAAATGGAGGACATGAGGATTATAAAGAAGCCAGAAAAGACCTCAAGAAGGGAATTAGGAAAGCCAGGAGGGGTCAAGAAGATTCTTCAGCAAGTAGGATTAAGATGAATTCCAAGGCATTCTATACATACATCAAAAGTAAGAGGATAACTAAGGAGAGGCAAGGACCGCCCAAGGATAAGGAGGAGAACATTTGCTTGGATGCAGAGGATGGAAAATCAAGGTTTAATTTCCTGCCACATTAGCCTATCTCACCTAAAGTAGTATATGGGAGACCACATCTGCCCAGACTAGAAAGCAAATTACCTAGAATATCTAGTCCTGACCATGAGGGAGAACCCTGGGCGATAACTGGATTAATCACAACTGTTTTACTTTTATAGATCCCTGACATGCAGGAAGGAAATTTATCCCTGTGCAATGGCCTCAAATGTCCAATAAAATCAGAACAATGCCTTGTGAATTGCCTTTGAAATGCAGCTCTCCTGAAGCCTATGGAACTGAGATTCAGTGGCAGAATTTAAGACTCCTCAGCACCACCCACAGTGGGTGAATCTCCAGGTGACAACTTTGGTAGAGAATTTAAAAAGTAAGATTGCCATTCTCAGTGGAAAGAAAAAAATTGAGCAAATTGGATCATGAAAGAGGTGCTGATTAATATTAATAAAAATGCATTGGAATGATTATTGGAATTTAATGCCAATAAATCTCCATGACATGCCAAGAGACACCTGTGGGGAGAAATGATGCTCTGGTAGTTATCTTCCAAGATTCAATGGATTCTAGAATGATTCCCACAGATTGGAAGGAAAGAGAGAACAGGAAACTTCAAATTATTTACCCTGATGTCAGTGGTAAGGAAATGGTTTGAATCTATTATTAAGAAAGTGAAGCAGGACTTAAACAACATAATGGGATTGAGTAGTGTTATCATGGCATGATGAAAGGTATATCATGTTGGACAGGTCTGTTAGCTTTTGAAGTTGCAAGAAGCAGAAAAGATGAGGTGAGGAAGAATCAGTGATTGTTCTATACTTGGATTTTTGGAAGACCTTAATAAGGTGCCATCCAAGAGGTTATTAAACAGAATGAAAGCATATTTGGTCTGTGATAATACTAATATGCATTAACTGAGGCAACCTGTTCATATCCTATACCTTCACAGTATGGTCTGGGTCAATTTTGACCCGACCCAAGAATCTCCTCATAACAAGTGTCTATACCAAATTTTGAACCACAGAGCTATTTAGAATGTATAAATAGCCTATCTGACATTAATAAATGGGTGATTAATCCTTAATTACTTTTTCAGTGATCTAAAATCCATTTCAATAGATACAGGTCAAATTTGACCCAGAACAGCCTCAATATAGATTAATCCTTAATTAATGTTTCAGAGATTTAATATCCATTTCAATAGATATGGGTCAAATTTGACCTGGAACAGCCTCAATGTACAAAAATTTGCAGCACCTGTACAAAAGCATAAAATTCTTAAATATTTTAGTTTTTGTGCATTTTGGGTCACTTTAGGAAAAGTCATCAAATTTTGGCTAAAAAGTGGCATGTAGCGTGTTTTTACTGCTGTCAAATGTCAAAACGGGTCAAATTTGACCCAAAAAGTATGTTAGAGTTAAGAATTGGTCAATGGACTGTCAATATAGAATAGAAAGAAGTGAGTCAGTTTTGGCTTGGGAGGCTATAACTAGAAAGTTGCATCCTGTGTATATAATCTACATCAACGATATGGATGAAAGTTCTATGTATAATATATCCAAGACTTCTGATCATACAAAAATGAGTGGAAGCATGTATAATGAGGAGGCTGCAGAGATGCATCAGGGGAATACAGATAGTCTAAGTGAATGGGAGCAGATGTGGCAAGTAGAATTTCATGTGTAAAATATCTTTCAATATGAAGGCAAAAAAGGAGAGTGTCCTAGATAGTAGGGAATTAAATAGCATTGTTGTTAAGAGATACCCAGGTGTCCTTGTACTCGAGTCACTGAAAGATAACATGCATTTGCAGTAAGTGATAGGATATGACATATTGCCCTTTATTGCAAGGGGGTCTAACGGTTAAAGGCACCTTTCTGCAATTATACTTGACACTGCTGTGATTGCACTTGGAATATTGTCTACAGGAATGATGGGCATGCAATACAGCAAGTGCATCAAATGTTCACAGGAATGCTGGTGTTGCTGCTATGAAGAAAGTTAAGCTGAATTGGAATATATTGGTTTTCAGTTTAGAAAAATGAGTGGTGATCTCATGAAAACCTACAATAACCTTAGAGAGCTTGACAGAGTAGCTGCAGGGATCTTGTATCATTTTGCTCTAGCATCCATAACCAAGGAATTACAGGCTCAGAATAAAGATGCAGCTGTTCGTAACACAGATGAGGGATTTTTCACCGCAGAAGATAGTGAATTTTTGGAATCTCTACCAAAAGAGGCCAAGAATACTGATTGCTTGCTGAGTATATTCAAAACGGGGATCAGTATATTATGGGAATGAAGTGATATGGTGTTAGTTCAGTAAAATGGCATCAAGATAAAAAATCAAGTATGATCTTATTGACCGGTGAAGCAGCTGATGAATCTGAATGAATTATTCCTATCTCTATTTCTATCTCACAAGTCCTTTTATTTTAAAGAATTGGAAATTCATTTGTTCCAGTTCCATAGCTGAAAATTATAGGTATCCATGTGAGGGGCCATTTGGTGATGTGCCTGTGGAATACCTATTTAATCATAGCCCTTTGAGAGTCTGTTCACAATGGCTTTCATCAGGACCAATTAACTTCAGACCTCGTTATAGTCTTGGTGCAAACATGGACCAAAGAGCTGCATTCCAGAGGTGAGGTGAGAGTGACTGCCCTTGATATTAAGCTATTGTGAGACCAGGTGTGACATTAAGGAGCCCTGATAAAACTGAAGTCAATGGGCATAAAAAAATATTTCAACAGTTAGCGTTAATACCTTGACCAGAAGAAGATAGATGTGGCTGATGTAAGTCCCACGACTTTACTGCAGGACTAGCCCAGGGCGATGTCCTAGGCACAGCCATCATAGTTGTTCATCAATAACATTTCTTCCAAAATAAGGTTCAGATGTGGACTGGTTGTTCATAATTGTAAAATGTTCAATTCTATTCACAATTTATCCAATGAAGCAGTTTATACCTGCATGCAGAAAGACTCAGATGATATTGAGACTTGGGTTGATAAGCGACATGAACAATCATGCCATAGGAGAGCTAGGCAATGCCATTTATGAAAAGAGAGGGTCCAGCCACTTGTCCTTGACATGCAAAGGCCATCATGAGTCCTGGATAGCATTATCTTGGGATCATGTTTGAGCAGAAACTCATCTGGAGCAGCCACATAAATAACCATTACCACAAAGAAATGTTGCAGCTCTGTAAAACCCTAGTTAGACCACAGTTGGAGTACTGCGTTCGGTTCTGGTTGCCCCAGGATGTGGAAGCTTTAGAGAAAGTGCAAAGGAGATCTACCAGGGTGCTGCATGGATTGGAGGGCATGCTTCTGAGGATAGGTTGTGTGAGCTAGGAGGATGAGAATTGCCTTGATAGAGACGTACAAGATAATAAGAGGCATAGATTGAGTGAACAGCCAGAGACTATTCCCCAGGATAGAAAAGGCTAATACAAGGGGGCATAAATTTATGGTGATTGGAAGAAAGTATAGGCATGCCAAAGGTAGTTTTTTACAAAGAAGGTGGTGAGAGTGGAATACTCTGCTGGGATGGTGGTAGAGACAAAGTTTAGCGATATTTAAGGGACTCTTAGGTAGGCACATGGAGGAAAGAAGCCTGGAGGACTATGTGGGAGGGAAGAGTTAGATTGTAGAGTAGGTTAAAGGGTCAGCACAGCATTATCTGTGCTGTGGTGTTCAATGTTCTAACGTAACTGGAAGTGAGTATCAGAGGCCAAATACCCTGTTGTGAGTGGCTCACCTCCTGGTAACCTAAAGCTTTCCATTGTCTACAGGGCCCAATTCAAGAATATGTTTGAATTCCTGGATGGATGCAGTTCCAGTAATCCACTAGGAGCTCAGCTTCATGCAAGACAGAGCAGCCCAGTTAATTAGAATGATTTTCCACGACCAATTCACATTCATTTTCTCCACTGTTGGTGTGCACTGCAACCACTGTATAAAATGCACTACAGTTACTCACCTAGGCTACTCCATTTACACCTCCCAAGCCCACAATCTCAACCAACGAGAACGCCAATTCAACAGCACATAGGATCACAGCCTTTTGCAGGCTGCTTTCTAAATCACACACCAATTTGATTGGGAAATTTAACTGTTTCCTGATTGTCGCTGGGTCTGAATCCTAGAGCTCCCTCCCCAGTAGCACTAGGGGGACATCCTCATCCGAAGGACTACATCATTTCAAGGGAATGGCTCATGACCACCTTCTCAAGGACAATTAGTGATAGACAATAAATGCTGGCATTGTCAGATCCAAGGAAATGAAAAATATTGCTGTCGAACACAACTAAAAATATAAAAGTGGGATAAAATAAATCTTTTTGATTAGAGAAGACACATGACACAATAGGATGATCAGTTGCGTAAGCAGAACACTTTTCCATGCAAGGCTGTGAACCAGTTGAAAAGTTCAAGTTGTTCTTGAAAGATTTTTGTTAGATAAGGGTATAGCATGAATAGGTGGAATAAAACGTGGATCAGCTGCAATCTAATTATATGTTATCAGATGTTCTTTTATTAATGTTAATTACTTTCCTGGAGATCTACTGAGATATAACATAATGTGTTTTACTCTAATTCAAACACATGATACAATTTAAATTCCAAATAGTCTTGTTAAAGTTAACCCAGTTTTTAACAGATTTTCTCAGTGTCCAAAAGAGAATAGGGCTAGGTCATAATGAGATTTATGGATTTAAAAAGTAAGCTTTATTTTTCCAAATTCTTTGTTTAAAAATAAGCATTACCTTTGTTGTTTCATAAACTTCTTCCAGTTTAATGATGTGTTCATGGTTCACCATCTTCAAGATGGCAATCTCCCTCTCCAACATTTTTACAGCATAGCTTCCAGCCTGAAACAAAACAGATGTCACATGAAAACCGCAGAGGTTGGAAGTATGAATGTGAGACTGCGGCAAGGGAAATACAGATTCATTGTTTTCTCAACTAATACCCAAGATATTGTAGTTGATATCAGTGTCTTTGTGTTTATAGTCAGCACAAAGGTCACCACCAGTGAGCCAGGAAGGAAAGGCCATTGTGTATGTAAGATCCATGATGGCTTAGTATAGATGAACAGTTCATCAACACACATTGTTAAGGCTGGTAAAAATAGTCTTTTCCAAAATGGTATAGTAGGAGAGAAAATTAGATAATTGCTCAATATTTTAAAAATAAATTCAGTGCAATATAAGTTTCTTAAACAGAGCATCCTCAAAATGTTTCTGCAAGCCATTTAGTCAAACTGGGCTGAGAAGTGGCAGATGGAGTTCAACCCAGGTAAGTGTGAGGTGGTTCGTTTTGGTAAGTCAAACATGATGCAAGAATATAGTATTAACGGTAAGACTCTTGGCAGTGTGGAGGATTAGAGGGATCTTGGGGTCCGAGTCCATAGGACACTCAAAGCTGCTGCGCAGGTTGACTCTGTGGTTAAGAAGGCATATGGTGCATTGGCCTTCATCAATTGTGGGATTGAGTTTAAGAGCCAAGAGGTAATGTTGCAGCTATACAGCAACCTGGTCAGACCCCATTTGGTGTACTGTGCTCAGTTCTGGTCGCCTCACTACAGGAAGGATGTGGAAACCATAGAAAGAGTGCCGAGTAGATTTACAGAAGATGTGCAGACCAGCTAGCAGATGTTCTCACTGACATCTTCAACATCTCCCTGAGCAGCGCCACCGTTCCAACATGCTTCAAGGCTGCCACCATCGTCCCCATGCCAAAGAAGTCTTCAGTGTCCTGCCTAAATGACTACCGTCCCGTTGCACTTACAACCATCATCATGAAGTGTTTCGAGAGGCTCGTCATGAGGCATATCAAGACCCTGCTGCCCCCCTCACTGGACCCCCTGCAGTTTGTGTACAGTCCCAACCGCTCAACAGATGACGCCATTGCCACCACCCTCCACCTGGCCCTAACCCACCTGGACAAAAAAGACACAGACGTTCAGATGCTGTTCATAGACTTCAGTTCAGCATTCAACACAATCATCCCTCAGACACTGATTGGAAAGCTGAGCCTACTGGGCCTGAACACCTCCCTCTGCAACTGGATCCTAGACTTCCTGACTGGGAGACCTCAGTCTGTCCGGATCGGGAGCAGCATCTCCAACACCATCACACTGAGCACGGAGGCCCCCCAGGGCTGTGTGCTCAGTCCACTGCTGTTCACTCTGCTGACCCACGACAGTGCTGCAACACACAGCTCAAACCACATCATCAAGTTTGCCGATGTCACGACCGTGGTGGGTCTCATCAGCAAGAACGACGAGTCAGCATACAGAGAGGAGGTGCAGCGGCTAACAGACTGGTGCAGAGCCAACAACCTGTCTCTTAATGTGAGCAAAACAAAAGAGGTGGTTGTTGACTTCAGGAGGGCACGGAGTGACCACTCCCCGCTGAACGTCAACGGCTCCTTGGTAGAGATCGTAAAGAGCACCAATTTTCTTGGTGTTCACCTGAAGGAGAATCTCACCTGGTCCTTCAACACCAGCTCCATAGCAAAGAAAACCCAGCATCGTCTCTACTTTCTGTGAGGGCTGAGGAAAGTCCATCTCCCACCCCCCATCCTCATCTCATTCTACAGGGGTTGCATTGAGAGCGTCCTGAGCAACTACATCACTGCCTGGTTCGGAAATTGTACCATCTCGGATCGCAAGACCCTGCAGCGGATAGTGAGATCAGCTGAGAAGATCATTGGGGTCTCTCTTCCTGCCATCACGGACACTTACACTACATGCTGCATCCGCAAAGGAAAAAACATTATGAAGGACACCATGCAACTGTCATACAATCTCTTCTCCCTCCTGCCGTCTGGGAAAATGCTCCAGAGCATTCAGGCTCTTACGACCAGATTATGTAACAGTTTCTTCCTCCAAGTTATCAGACTCCTGAATACCCAAAGCCTGGACTGACACCTTGCTCTATTGTCCTGTTTATTATTTATTGTAATGCCGGTACTGTTTTTGTGCACTTTATGCAGTCCAGTGTAGGTCTGTAGTCTAGTATAGCTTTCTTTGTGTTTTTTTTATTACGTAGTTCAGTCTATTTTTTGTACTGTGTCATGTAAACCATGGTCCTGAAAAACATTGTCTCATTTTTACTATGCACTGTACCAGCAGTTATGGTCGAAATGACAATAAAAGTTGACTTGATTTGACAATGATGTTGCCTGGAATGGAAAGCATGCCTTATGAGAATAGGTTGAGTGAACTTGACCTTTTCTCCTTGGAGCAACAGAAGATGAGAGATGACCTGATAGAGGTGTATAAGATGATGAGAGACATTGATCATATGGATAGTCAGAGGCTTTTTCCCAGGGCTGAAATGGCTAGCACGAGAGGGCATAGCTTTAAAGTGCTTGGAAGTAGGTACAGAGGAGATGTCATGTGTAAGTCCTTTACGCAAAGAGTGGTGAGTGCATGGAATGGGCGCCAGCAATGGTGGTGGAGGCGGATATGATAGGGTCTTTTAGGAGACTCCTGGATAGGTACAGGGACTTTAGAAAAACAGAGGGCTATGGGTAACCATAGGTAATTTCTAAGGTAAGGACATGTTCGGCACAGCTTTGTGGGCCGAAGGGCCTGTATTGTGCTGTAGGTTTTCTATGTTTCAATGATTTATTTCTCAGAGATGTCTTTTAATTCTAAAGTTGCCTTTATGAGTTGGAATATGGCAATTGTATCTTTGCTGTTTAAGAAAGGAGGAAGTAGGAAAACAGACTAGTGAGACAAATGCCACTCTGCAAAACTGTGTTAAGATTTATGAAGGTGTAACTATCTGGGCTGGGGATGCAGTTTATTTGGTTTATTGATAAACTGCCACAAACATTGCTGAAGATTATAGCTCACTGGATTAGGTAGAAAATGGAAGGTAGGAGTAAATGGGTAATTTTTGTATTAGGAGGATACAAACAATGGAGATTGCTGAAGCTTGCCTCCAAAATTTGCTTTCTATATATAAAATTAAGTTGGGTGGATCTAGGTTCACATATCCAAGTTGGTTAGGAAGTCAATGGCAAAGAGTCTGGAAGAAGGACATTGAATGATAAAGTGACTGGGCTAGAAGGTGGTAGTTGGACTATTAAGAGGAGGATTATGAACATCTACCTCGAAGATTCTACTCTAGAGATCTAAAGACATAATACAGGCTTTTGTAGGACTTCACTTTTATTTCCTATCTCTAGGATGGCACGTAAATGTACGTGGAAGGAGTTTTGTAATGCTGGACGTGGTAAATATTGATATAAAACCTCTCCTGACACAATTCAAAGAGCTCTTCCTAATGCCTTAACCATCACTTTATGTAATCCTCTCTAGAAATTATGTGAACTTTAATAGAAGTGAATTTCCAAGAGTGGAGTTTTCAGTTGCTATTACATTGTATTATTGACCAAGGGTGCATTTCGACCAATTGCTTTAAATAGGCTTTTTGGTTGTACACATAAGCAATAATTGGACATTTCAAATTGTCAGAATGCTGTTGGTTGCTATGTGCAAATTGGCTGCCACATTTTATTATTACAGGTTGAGTATGTCTTATCTGAAAATCTCCAATATCTGAAATGTACCACAAATGGAAACTTCCACAAGGTGCTGGTAAGGTTCCCAGGTGATGCACAGGTATCCGTGCACCATAGGCAGTTCTGAGAAGTGATCTTACATATGTAAAGAAGAGAGTTCATGAACAATAGCAAGACACTGCATAAAGCAAAAAATGAAGATCCTGATTGTGTATTGAAAGAGTGGGTTTGTCAGTGTTGGAATGAATATATGCCACTTAACAGTATTCTGATTATGAAACAAACTGAAAATTGAAGGTAATTGTGAATATTCAGCAGGTTGGTTGCAGAAATTTAAGAAAAGGCAGAGCACTAATTTTTTAAAGACTTGTGGTGATAAAGTGTCTGTTGATCACGAAACAACAGAGAGATCTGTTGATGAGTTTGCCAAGATTGTCACTGATGACAATATAACACACTGAATGGCAGCATCAGTACAATGTGTGATGAAAAAGTGTAAAACAAAGACTACTTACCAGTAGCACATAAATTCAGAGTTAGAAATGATGGTGATCCAAAGTTATTGTCATTATATATTCCAAAATCCAAAAAAATCCAAATTCTGAAACATTTCCAGCCCCAAGCATTTTGGATAAGGGGTGCTCAACTGTACTATAATTCCACTTCAACAAATAATTGTCAGCCAAATTGAGCCTCATGGGATTCAATTGACAGTGACAGTGTGAATACAACATAGATATATGTTAGAGCATAGTGAAGTAAATGTTTCTCCCAAGGGTTTGTATTGATATCATTGCACTTAATATTAATGACCTGGAGTTGACTACACAGGCACCCAATTTCAGTGTTTGTAAATGATACGTTCAGAAACTTAGTAGAGAATGAAAAACATAAAGGTCAAGATGGTGCTTCTCACAGTCGAAATCTTCTGGATAGACCACAAAACTATTTACATGTATTTCACTTCTTTTATGTCTTTTTTTTTGTCTTGTATGTGTTTCTGGAAACATTGGAGCCTGTGATTTGAAGTTTGGAGATTGTTTGGATGATCCAGCACCTTGCTGTATGCAAAAGGACTCTGGGAGGTAGCGAGTGCGGGCCTCGAGGCAAGAAGGCTACGGGAGGAACGATCCAAAGTACAATTCCTGGAGAATGTTACTGAGGTTTTCTATGCTTTGGATATGGATATGAACTATTGACTTACAGTTTTTTTTTATTCTGTGTTTTTTTTTTGCCCGATATTTCTCGTTTTTTTGAGGGCAATTTTGGGGGTTGATAATTGTGTTGCCATTCTTATTTTTTTGGTTTTCTGACCATTTGGAAAAGAAGAATCTCAGAGTTGTATACTTTGATAATAAGTGAACCTTTGAATCCTTTGAAAATAGGTTTCAGGAGGACACAATGATGGGAGGCTCACAAGAATGATCCTGGAAATGAAAGGTTTAATATATCAGGAGTGTTTGATGGCTCTGGGACTGTGCTTGCTGGAATTTAAAAGAATGAGAGGGCACCTATTGAGAGGCTTAGATAGAGTGGATGTGAAGAGAATATTTCCTGTAGTCGGGGAGTTGAGGACTAGGTGGCACAGGCTCAGAATACAAGGATATCACTTTAGAACAGGGATTAGAATGAATTTCTTTAGCCAGGGAGTGGTGAATCTGTGGAATATGTTGCCACAGATGGCTGTGGACGTCAAGTCATTGGGTACATTTAAAATGGAAATGGGTATATTCTTGATTAGTAAGGGCATCAAAGGTTATATGGAAAAGGCAAGACGATAGGGTTGAGAGGGATAATAAATCAGTTATGATGGAATGGCTGAGCAGACTCGATGAGCTGAATAGCCTAATTCTGCTCTTATGTCTTATGTCTTAAGTTAAATGGGCAACCTTAACACACCAAGCAATTCAGGAAAGTGTAGTTAATTAAATAATGCAGAGCGGGGTGTATTTTGGAGTAAATGAAACAGTATAATTTTGAAGGGTGAATAGGAACAAATGTTCTTATGTGAAGGTGCAAAAATGGAAAGGTTATAACAACAGTTTATAAGCTTCTTGGGTTTATCAACAAAAATATAGGGCTCAATTTTAAGTTGCTGATAGCCCCAAGAGTTTAGTATTATTGATTTTTTTTTCAGGATCTTCCTGTCACAGAGATATCCAGCACTTGTTGCCCATCTCTAATTGCCCTTGACAAGAGGAAGATGAGCCATTGTATTGAATTATAGTGTTTCTGTTGTTGAAGACACTCCCACAGTGCTGTTGAGGAGGGAGTTCCAGGATTAGACCCAATGGATTTGAAGGACCAACGATATAATTCCAAATCAGAATTGCATGTGACTTACAGGGGAGCCAATAAATGGTGATGTCACTAAATGCATGCTGCCCTTGTTCTTCTTGGTGGTTGTAATTGCGGGTTTGAGAGATGCTATCAGTGTAGCCTGGGCTAGTAACTGCAATGCAGTTTTGTCATTGGCGATAACACAAAGAAAGGTTGAAAAATAAGTAGGGAAGAGGATACAGGGAGACTGCAAAGGGATATAGGTAGGATAAGTAAGTGGGCAAGAATCTGACAAATGGAATGTATGTAATTGTCCATTTTGGCTGAATATACAGCAGAAGAAGCACATACTGAGCGATAGAATCATAGAGTTCTACAAAACAGAAATAGCACGTTCTGCTCACCAAGTCCATGCTGACTCTTTTGCCCGTCAACATTAATCTCATTTGTCTGCATTAAGACTACACCTTTCAATGCTGTGCCTATTTAAATGTCAGTATACATGCCTCTGAAATGTGGTAATTGTATTCAATTCTCAGCACCTCTAGCAGTGTGCTCCAGAGATCAACCACTCAGTGTGTAAAAAAAAAGCCCTTTTAAAACTCCTTTTTCTCAACTGTGCCTTCTTGATAGTCCTATCATGTGGATTTTTTTTTTGATTAACTACTTCTATTGAGGTAGCTACCTCATGCCTCCATCCACCTCAATGCCCCTTTTAATTTTATATACTGTGGTAACTTTATTAGGTACCTCCTGTGCCCAATAAACTGGCCAGTGAGTACATGTTCAAGGTCTGCTGCTGCTGTAGCCCAGCCACTTCAAGGTTTGACATGTCGTGTGTTCAGAGATGGTCTTTTGCACACCACTGTTGTAATGCTTGGTTATTTGAGTTACTGCCACCTTCCTGTCAGCTTGAACAAATCTGGCCATTCTTCTCTGACTTCTTTCATTAACAGGGCATTTTCGCCCGCAGAACTGCCACTCACTGTACACTTTTTTGTTTTTCGCACCATTTTCTGTAAATCCTAGAAACCGTTGTGCATGAAAATCCCAGGAGATCAGCAGATTCTGAGAAACTGAAACCACGCGTGTGGCACCAACAATCATTCCATGGTCAAAGTCACTTAGATCAGAGTTCTTCCCCATCCTGCTGTTTGATCAGAACAACAACAGAACCTCTTGACCATGTCTGCATGCTTTTACGCATTGAGTTTCTGCCACATAATTGGTTGATTGGATATTTGTGTTAATGAACTGGTGCACAGGTGTATTTAATAAAATGGCAACTGAATATATTTCTGTCACATCACCCCTCAGCCTCCCTTGTTCCAGGGCAATAACGCCCAGCCTGTCTAATCTCTCCCCATAACTAATGTGGTCCAATCCAGGCAACATCCTAAAGAATCTCTTTAGTATTGTCTTCAGCACAACTACATTAGAGTATGCCAACCAGAAATGCATGAATACACTAAGCAGGGTCTAGTCAGAATATTATAGATGGTAAAATGTTTGCATCCTATTGTAGACACCATTTTGCAGAACTCTGTGAAGTAAAGGATGTACTCGTTGATTATTTCTACTGTAGGGACATGTTCGGCACAACTTTGTGGGCCCAAGGGCCTGTATTGTGCTGTAGGTTTTCTATGTTTTTATTATTTATAAAAGATTAGATTATATATTTAACAAATAATTAGAAGAGCCTACACAATGTTATCTGAGAGTTATGGAAAGAGAGAGCACAAAGCGAGCCCCTTCAGCCATTGGACCATCACTCACCCATTTACACTATTCCTATATTAATCCTATTGCTCTTCCACTCCACACTCTCCCAGATCTCCAGTCTTTAATATACTTACAGTGGACAATTTGCCTTCTAGTTCACAGATCTTTGGGATGTGGGAGGATTCTGGAATATCCAGAAGAAACCCTTGTGACCATAGGGAAAATGTGTAGAATCAACACCCGCGTTCAGGAACGAACACAAATCTTTAGTGCAGTGGGGCGGCAGCTCCATTGAGTTCAGGTTGGATAATTGGACCTCATTGGGCACACCTGGGCACCCGTTACCTCACCTTGATAATTTAGCTCACATTAGCATAGCGTCTCAGGTGCAATACAACAGTGGATGGCTTTCCCTTATGGCAGAATGGTCTTGTCCTGTGGCCAATTAACATCCAATTTGAGTTAACAATGAATTTCTAGACAATGAATTAAGCAAAGATATTGGTCATATACAGATGTCTCAGGACATTATCATCAGAAAACAATGTTTCATGTCGCACATGGAAGGGAACCTGTGTAAGGCTTCTTGATATGAACAGATAGATTCAAAGGACTCGTTATCTAATGACCGTTGCACTAGAATAATTTGATCTACAGCAGGATATTCAGAGAATGGGTAGAACTAAACATTTCTTTGTTTTAGGGAGAGTGTAGAGGATTAGAGCATGTTTTATGAGGATACATTGAGTGAGCTATGCCTTTTCTCTTTGGAGAGGACGATCAGAGGTGAAGGGATAGAGGTGTACAAGATGATAAGAAACGTAGATATTGTGGACAGTCAACGGCTTTTCCCAGGGTGAAAATAGCTAATATGAGGGGCCATGACTTTAAGGTGTTTGGAGGAAAGTATAGGGGGGATGTCAGAAGCAGGGTTTTCATGCCAAGAGTGGTCAGTACATGGAACATGCTGCCAGGAGTGGGAGTAAAGGTAGATATAATAGGGGCATTGAAGATGCCCTTAGATAGCAACATGGATGAAAGAAAAATGGAGGGCTATGTGAGAGAGAAAGGTTAGATTGATCATGAAGTAGGTTAAAGTGTTGGCACAACATATTTGACCAAAGAGCCTGTCCTGTGCTGTCAACAGAATCCATGCATGATGCTTGATAAGGTTGCTATGTTTAAACCCAGACAGATGTTTTACCGAACAAACTGCTGGACCTGTTTGGTATTGGTATGGGTTTATTTTTATCACATGTACCAAGGTGCAATGAAAAGCTTTGTTCTGTGTGCTGCCCAGGCAGATAATGACATTCATCATTACATTGAGGTAATTATGAATGCAGAATATAGTATTTTTATTACATAGGGAATGCAGTGCAAGTAGACAAATAAAATGCAAACTCCAGGTAAATCCGATCCATCCAATTTGTTCTGATTTTCTCTTCATTTTAAGATGCTGGAGTCACAGTCCATGCCAGTGCGTATTGTCCTCAATAAGATGCTTCTCAGCTTTCACTGTCTGAACCATTGCAGACTCTTAGTACTTAAAGTAATTTAAAATTTTACGATGGTGGTATTATTGAGCATCAGGCTAGCAAATTAATCTGGATTTAGAGTTATTGCTTCATGCCAGACACAGGAATGAACTAATTTAATCAAATTATTTTAGCTGGGTTCCAAATTCAATGACCATATGTAAAATGCTAGAGAATACGAAGGAAGTCCACCCCAGTCTTGGCTACCTGGGACACTGCCAAAATTCTGCATGATGCAGACATTATACAAATGTGGTTGGTACATAAATCATAACACAAAATCAGGGCAAATGAAATTGGAACATTTTTAAACATGCAATAGATCTTACAGAATCTGTGTGAAGAGAAACCAAACCAATCTATCAGTTTAGAGACAATTTTCAAAGTCAAAATCAAGTTTTCTATCATTTGCACAAGTTCACATGCACAAGCACAGTGAAGAATTTACTTGCTGTTACATCACAGACACAAAACACCATATAAGCAGCACTCACAAGAAAAAACATACATTAAATATAAAATATACACAATTTTAACAAGAAAGAACAATTGTCAGAATGACTCTCATTGGCTCACATTGGCCCAAAATGTTAACTCTTTCTTTTTTGACACACCGAGTGTCTCCAAATTTTCTGTTCTGATTTCACATACCTGTAGCTACAGATTTTTAAATGTATCAAATCAGGGCTCGTAGATTCACAGTCACATCATTATGCTTCAACTGTCCCCTCAATCGTAACTTCTCAACTTCTCTTTCCTCGTGTATAAACATTTCCAGCTATCCCTAAGTGACTTCACACGATTCATATCAGATTCAGATTCCTCACGTACGCTGAAACATACAACGAAATGGGTCATTTTGTGTTAATGACCAACACACCTAAGGATGTGCTGGGGTAGCCTGCAAGAGTCTGGCATTCCTTTACCAATGTAGCATTCCCACCATGGTCTACAGGCTACAACAAACGTAATAAATACAACAAGCAGCAGAGCAGCATCAACTAAACAAGCCCTGTTCCTCCCTCCCTCTCACCCATCCACATACTATGCACACACACACGATCTTTAAAAGTGACAGTCTTTCAATCAAAACTCTTAGTTTTCGACTCTCCCCTGAAGCAAATATATTTTTGAGCTGTCCAGGTGGGTCACAACATTCCAACCTCCCCGGACATTAGCAAAAAATGCAGTCATTAGCTTCCTGGACCAGTGACTCACAAGTACAGTAAAAGACTGATTTTTGTTGGATGTCCTGGTTGAATTGAGTAGTCTAGTCATATTGGGTGCCCCAGTCACACTTAACAGATTGATTGGAAGCTCTTCTCTTCTCATTATATACAGCAGTACTTGATGTACCCTGCCATTAATCACAACACCACTTGACAAGATTCATCAAAGAAAAGCAAACAGTTTGGAAAATCTATAGAAGTTTCATAGATTTCCAGCAGGAACTGGTGACTGCTCAGAATCATCATTTTATTCATTCATAGAATCTTGCATCACAGGCACGGCCAGCATTTATTACCTATCCTTCATTGAACAGGAACTGAGATCCACCTGATTCATTCAGAGGGTTAATTAAGAGTCAGAAGTGGGACAAGTTATATTCTGTTGCTGGGGGATCTAAGTACAGAAATTGGGAGGTTAAGATTTAGTTATAGAGTGCACTAGTGAGACCACATCTGGGTTTCTATCCAGTACTGATCTCCTTAATGAAGGAAGTATATTAATACATTGGAAGCAATTAAACTGCATTAGTAGTTAAGAGGCAAATATTGTGATATGGTGAGAAACGGAGGGATATAGATGATGTGCATGCAGATGAGTTTAGTTCAAATTGACATCAATATCAGCACAGTTATTGTGGACTGAAGGGCCTTTACCTGTGCTGTACAATTTTATATTTTATGTTCAGACAAGGTTCACTGAACTGACAACTGAAATGGGTGGGTTGTATGATTAGGAAAAATGGACAAGCTGGACTTGTACCTTTGGTATTTGAAATATTGGAAGAGTGAAAGGAGTGGAAGTTGACTGAAATACATATATTTCTTTGGTGTTCTGACAGGGTAAGACAATACTTCCTGTTGATGCAGACCCACAGCTCATAGCCACCCACTTAACACGGAAAATTGTTTCTCCCAGAAGGTAGTGAGTCTTTGGAGCACTTTTTTTTAGAGAGGAGTGGAGCCGCAACCAGTATATTTTAAAGGCAGAGTTGGATATATTTCGGACAAAAGGAATTGTTGAAATTTTGTGTTATTGATTGAGATGATACGACACTAATGGTTGACAATTCCTTTCCTCTCTCCTCCAATAGATTGTTTGTTATTCTACAGTCCAGCAAGTGTAGTCTGTTGTTTCTCAGTGATTAAATAACAGAGTGATTGATAAGTTTGTGGCCTAAGGTAGAAGGAGTCAATTTTAGAAAACCTGGCACATTTATTTTTCAACATAGTCTTTTCCTACATTTACACACTTAGTCCAGCGGTCATGGAGCATACGGATCTTGGACCTCCAGAAAGTGTCAACAGCAGGGGTGATTGATAAGTTTGTGGCCTAAGGTAAAAGGAGATGAGTTATACTGCTCTCGTTACATGCACGTGCAGTTCAATTCTTTGAGTGATTATGCAGAAAGTTTGAAGTTAATAATTCATCAGGGGTGATTGATAAGTTTGTGTCCTAAGGTAGAAGGAGATGCTGAGTTACTTCAGCATTTTGTGTGATGCTCAAGACTTCAAGCATCTGCAGAATGTCTCAGGTCACTGTGCTGGGTCTAATCTGATATGGGTAGTGTGAACTACTTTCCCAGCAATAAGGCTAAGAGGTTACAGTGATCTCCTTCTCTGCTGCCGGAATCCATGTGGAACACAGCGTTAGAGCATATTTCTGAAAAAAATTACATAAAGCTGACTGAAATATTTAGTTTGCACAGAACTCACAAAGTTTCTCTCAATTACAGAAGGAAACATCAATGAATGCCTGTGAGCACTTCTGTGTAAAATCTCCCGTAGGGCTGAAATCCACCCTGCAAGAGGATGATGACAGTACTAACACACACACACACACCCCAGGGTGTTGTTATCACCTGGTCCATTAGATCATCCATTTCAGAGCAGGCTGCCATTCGATCTCCACCTCCAGCCCATGTCATAGAATCATAGAGTCACAGAGAACTACAACACAGAAACGTGGCCTTTGGCCCATCATAAACATTATTATGTCTAGTCCCATTGACTTGCACATGGATCATGGCCCTCCCACCCATGTAACAATCTTCTCTTAAATGTTAAAATCAAACCTGCATCCACCACTTCCTCTGGCAGCTTGTTCCACACCCTCATCATCCTCTCAGTGAAGAAGTTCCCTCTTATGTCCCCTTTAAACATTTCACCTTTCATCCTTAACACATGACCTTCAGTTATAGTTTTAATCAACCTCAGTGTAAAAAGCCTGCTTGCATATATACTATCGATACCACTTATAAATTGTATACCTTTATCAAATTTCTCCACGTTGTCCCATACTCCAGCGAATAAAGTCCAAATCCTTTTGAACCTCTTCCTCTAACTCAGGACCTCAAGTTCTGTCAACGCTCTTGTAAATTTTCTCTGAAGTCTTTCAATCTTTTTGATATCTTTTCTGTAAGCCGCTGAGCAGCACTGCACACAATGCCCTAAATTAGACCTCAGCTAATCATTTTTTACTCCTACAGCTGATGTGCCTTAGGATGGCAGTGTTTAGTCAGCCCTGAAACACATGGAAAATATACTTTCTTTTGGAAAGGGCCTTACCTTTTCTTTGTTCAGTATTTTGATGGCCCGCTTGGTGTCTGTGGTAATGTGAGTGGCTTGGATAACAGTGCCAAAGCTGCCTTTTCCCAGATCTTGTTCAAACTGGTAGAGTAGCTGAAAAAATAATTGCAAGAGTCACCATGATTCACCATGGGGCAACATAGTACCACTGAAAGTTTAATTCACATATTGGAATACAGAAACAACGCCTAATTTAATGTAAATCTCAGCATTGCAGTTAACATTGTTAATTTTTTGCTTTTCAAAACCAAGTGGATAAAAGCTAAGTTAGTATTATCACAGCCTATAATTGGCAAAGAAACCATGGAGGGACTGATAAATACTGAAAAAAGTGTGTGTCTGTATCAAGTCCATCTCATCACCTTTTCATCTCCTGTACACCATATTAGGAATGCACCTTAGTGGAAAATTTGGATTGTTTATAGGCGATATTCAGGTTCATGTGCACATGAGAAGTACCTTAGATTGACTGTGTATATTTACAGTAACAAAGCATTTTCTGTAACAAGATTTTCCCCCAGATCCAACGTCGATAACATAGCCAATATTCTTCTTCATTCCCACACTAACACAAAATGACTTCCATCACGATAATCTGCATTAAGCACTTGCAGGGCAAGAACTCTAGATCATCATTCCAGGTACAGCTCCCTCACAGGGCTATTGTCACTCCAGAGCACAGAGGGAATGTGAGAGCAAATAATTTACCCTCAAGCTGGGGAATCCTAAATTCAATACCTCATACATGGTGGGCCACCCTGGTTGGAACATGGTAGCCAATTGACATTCTTGAAAAGTTACAAATCTCTCAATTGCAATGGAAGAAATCAAATTCAAATCATTACATTAATTAGAAAACATAAAAACAGTGTTAGTAAAGATGACAATAGAACTACAGGACTCTAGTTAATAACCTATTTGACTCATTTTCGAGGCCTGTCTGCCTTACCCAGCCTGGCTTTTATATGACTTATAGACTCACGATCTAAAGTTATAAACTGATCTCTGTAGGACATGTGTTTATATCCACTTGTTATGGAAATCAATAATAACAAGAAAGCCATATAGATTATCCAGCATTGACCCAAATATTGGATACAAAAACATTACATCCAGTCCAGGCAATACTGCAAGGTTCTCTTCACGAGCACCAAAATTAGGCAACATTCTGTGAGAAACTAGTTAAGAAACAGACTGATGTAATCATACTCACAAGATTATTTCTTCTCTTAATCTCCTTGAGTATGTCCTTCCAAAAGAACTGACATATCCTCCAAAGCTGACCAAGAAGAGAGTGATCCTGGGAGTCCCTAACGTTATTTGTAAGCCTCATGAAGCCATCTGAAAGGTGGACCTGACCATATCTTATCTGAAGTGCTCAAGGTTTAAGCTCCGGAAAGAACTCTCTGAACTCCTGGCAGAGGTTGTTTGCTGAAAATTATCTCCTAATCTGCAACCTGTAACATTCCTTCATTATCAATGGACCATAATCTGGCAATACTTTCCTTAGACGTAACGAGGCTGTATCTTCACTGTTAGGACTGCAGAAGCTCAAGAGGGTGGCTCATCAGCTTCTAGAGGATAAATGGGAAAGGCTGACCTTGCCAGCAATGTCTACAGCCCATGAATTAAAATACATGATAATTTCACTCTCATCCCTGTGAGTTTTAAATGCAAGCTCAGAATAACATGCATTAATGTGACATTCCCATCTTCCCCTTTTCAACCAACCTTCTGGCATTCTGAATAAAATTATAATTTAATTATGTTAATTACTAAATTAATGAGCAGCCTTGTTCTTTTCATGTTCCCCAAAGATATGTTTCATATTACTTTGGATCTATACTATCAACAGAGCAAGGATCCTTTGTTCCTGTCAGTCTAGAGTCTAGACCATATTTATCCACATGCTCCAGAAGAGAGAAACATGCTGAGCAAGCTATTGCATTAAAATGATATTCACAATTAATCATGCATCATTACATAGAACATTACAGCTCATTGCAGGCCCTTTGGTCTACGATGTTGTGCTGACTTTCTAACCTACTCTAAACTCAACCTAACCCTTCCCTCCTTCACCTTTCTATCATCTATGTGCCTACCTAAGAGTTTCTTAATTGTCCCATTCATTAGTGCTGCAATTTACTTAGCCCTGCAGCATTTGGGCCTCAAGTTTTAGGAAACTCTTTTAGCTGGAAAATAGACTTCTATTTCAATCAGTTTAGCGAAGAGTTAAGTTGAAATTGATAACTCATTTTCCTCACAAGTTGAGCAGAAATATTCACCTGATACCCACAGTTAATAGAGTTCAGACAACCCTGGAAATATAAACACCTTTGTCTTTCCCCATTTAGTCTCTTCCAAATTGCCTCACTTCTATTAATGGTTACCAGACATGATGCATTGCCTCCCCAGGCTAACTGGAAAGTAGACTGTCAGCTGGTTGATACCTAAATGCTGGACAAACAAACTTCTTATCCCTTGTTTGATATTTCTACAAAAGAAATTGGAACGTTCAAATTTCTCACAGAAATCCCACATGCTTTAATGCCTACCTTATAATACTTTTGCCTGGATTCAGTACTTTACAGAATATTAAACTTTAATTCCTGGAATTTCAAGGGTAAGATTCCAGGCATCGTTTTGCATTCAGTATAGTGTATGATTTCATAATTACATGGGTGTGCAAATACCACAGAAAGTATTGAATCATACAATCATCCCATTTACCCTAACTCTGTGAAATAATATTTCTTCCATTCTGGTCTTGCGTTACAACGTGTGAGAAGCAGGTAGAATATCAAACCCTTTTGAAAGTTTATGACATCTTCTGTACTTTTTTCACCTAGCTAATCGATCAACTGTCACCACCTTTTCATTGAATCCAAATCATGAGTTCAAAAATTGGTTGACAAGTAATGTTAGCAGAACTAATGCTTTTGATTTAACCCTGCCTATTCCTGAGCAAGGACAATTAGATCAGAGTGAAGCATTGATTGACTGATATGAGCTTCAGTCTTTGCCTCTCTTGGCTTCTTTCAATGTCCTCTAAGTCCTGGTGATTTGATTGTACTGCCTATATCTCTGCTAATTTGGTCAGAACTGATACATGTTTTCAGTGGGTTTCAATCATCATGAGCAGTCGCATGTTTGACTGAGATAATGCAAAGTTTAAAAAGAGGTCGGGGATTTTTTGGGTGAACTTCAATAATAATGATCTATTAGGCACTTGGCAAATGTCAATGTAAAGAAGTGAGGTGTAAGAGGAGCAGTCTAAGTGGAAGTAGCCATTGTGTGAGCGTGCCAGTGTTAGAGTGGTTAGCCTTTGGCTCAACAGGCTTGGCCACATGCAGGCGGAGGCTTTAAGTAAGTTTCTAGTTTTTTTTAATCTTTCTTTGTCCATTAATATAATAGGGTTCACCCTGCAGTATAAGAAAGAAAAGCTAAAATGGGATATATCAGTGACGGGAATTACAGAGGCGTGACAAAGGAGCTGGCCAAAGTTCATTGGAAGTGGACATTATCAGGGATGACAGTAGAACAGCAATGGATGGAGTTTGTGGGAGCAATCTGGAAGGTGCAGGAAAGTTACATCCCAAAGATGAAGTATTCTAAAGGGAGGATGAGTCAATGATGGCTGAAAAGGGAAGTTAAAGACAGCATAAAACCAAAAGATGGGAAATAAAATATAGTAAAACTTAGTGGGAAGTTAGAGGATTGGGAAGCTTTTAAAACCCAACAAAGGCAACTAAAATGCCATAAGCAGAGAAAGTTGAAATACAGATACGCTAGCCAATAATATAAAAGAGGACACAAAAGGTTTTTTCACATATACAAAGAGTATAAGAGGGGCAAGAGTAGATATTGGGCCACTGGAAAATGGTGCTAGAGGAGTAGTAATGGGTGAACAAAGAAATGGTAGTTGAACTTAATAAATATTTTGCATCAGTCTTCATTGTGGAATACACTTGTGGTATGCCAGAAACTCAAGAGTCTCATGGCAGAAGTGAGTATCATTGCTATTACTAAGGATACTGTACTTGGGAAACTGAAAAGTCTGAAGCTAGATAACTCAGTTAGACCAGATGGACTACACACCAGGGCTCTGAAAAAAGTAGCTGAATGGATTGTGGAGGCAATGATCTTTCAAGAATAATTAGATTCTGGAATGGTTCCAGAGGACTGGAAAATTGCAAATGTCACTCCACTCTGTAAGAAGGAAGGGATGGAGAAGAAAGGATATTATTGGCCAGTTAGTTTGATTTCAGTGATTGGGGAGATGTTGGAGTCCATTATTAAGAATGAGATGCTGGTGCGCTTGAGAGGCACATGATAAAATAGGCCAAAGTCCATACCTTCTTCATCCTCAGCACAGGTGCTACGGTCTTTAGTGTCTGCCTGTATACTGACGGTAGAAATACAGCCAGGTGATCAGACTTTCCAAAGTGTTGTTGTGTGATGGCACAGTAAGTCTTCTTTTTGGTGGTGTAACTGTTGACAAGTGTGTTGGCTCCTCTGGTAGATTAGTGGTGGTTGGTCAAGACTTCATCAAGCTGGCCTGCTTGAAATCCTCTGCAGTGATATGGCAGGCATCAGTATGCTATTTTGTGATTGCTGATCATGGTGCTCAGCTCCTCCAGTGCCTACCTGAAGTTGGCCAGGTGTGGAATGTACACTACTACCAAGATAACAGTGGAAAACACTCTCAGCAGATAAAATGGATGACACTTGATCACTAGATGTTCAGGTCAGGTGAGCAGGACTGAGACAAAACCACCACATCTCTGCACCACTCATGACGCATACTCTGCCTCCTCTGCCCTGAAAAGACTCAACTCTCATTGTGGTGGATAGTGAAACCCTCAGGCTGCAGCACTGATGGGGCTGAGCCATGTGTCTATGAAGCAAAGTACACAAATATCCCTGATACCACTCTGGTACTGCAATCTTGCTTGAAGTCTTCAATTTTATTTCCCAGAGATTTTACATTCGACAACAGAATTGAGTGAAGGTCTACTTGACTAAACAGTATCTCACATTATTATCTTTTCTTATTCATCATTTCCTCATTCTTTGTTGTTACCTATATTCTCTCAATTCTTCTGTCTTGTAAACTAAATGCATTGTCTTTAAAATTGACACTTTAATATTTTCTTTAATTAACCACAGATGATTGTCCTTCCCTTGGAATTTTCCTTTCTTATTGAATGTATTCTGGGTATCTTGAACAGTTCCCTTAAATATATGCCACAGTATTTCAACTGATAAATTGTTTAACCTGGCAAACACGAGGAAATCTGCAGATGCTGGAAATTCAAGCAACACACACAAAATGCTGGTGGAACACAGCAGGCCAGGCAGCATCTATAGGGAGAAGCGCTGTCGACATTTTGGGCCGAGACCCTTCATCAGGACTAACTGAAAGGAAAGATAGTAAGAGATTTGAAAGTAGAAGGGGGAGGGGAAATGAAAAATGATAGGAGAAGATCGGAGGGGGCAGGGTGAAACTGAGAGCCAGATAGGTGATTGGCAAAAGGAATACAGAGCTGGAGAAGAGAAAGGATCATGGGACAGGAGGCCAAGGGAGAAAGAAAGGGGGAGGGGAGCACCAGAGGGAGATGGAGAACAGCCAGAGTGATGGGCAGAAAGAGAGGGAAATAAAAGGAGGGAGGAGAAAAACTAAATATATCAGGGATGGGATAAGAAGGGGAGGAGGGGCATTAATGGAAGTTAGAGAAGTCAATGTTCATGCCATCAGGTTGGAGGCTACCCAGCCGGTATATAAGGTGTTGTTCCTCCAACCTGAGTGTGGCTTCATCTTGACAGTAGAGGAGGCCATGGATAGACATAACAGAATGGGAATGGGATGTGGAATTAAAATGTGTGGCCACTGGGAGATCCTGCTTTCTCTGGCGGACCGAGCATAGGTGTTCAGCAAAACGGTCTCCCAGTCTGCGTTGGGTCTCACCAATATATAAAAGGCCACACCGGGAGCACCGGATGCAGTATACCACACCAGCCGACTCACAGGTGAAGTGTTGCCTCACCTGGAAGGACTACCTCACTATTCCATGTTTGCAATATTTATCTTTTTATAACTTTACCACTGCCACAGAATAACAAATCTCACAACTTATGCCAGTGACAATAAAGCTGACTCAGATCCTGATTCTCCTCCAGCTCCTACAGCCCTGCTGGCTTTCCGGCTTAAAGCCTCTATTGCTATTACCATATTTTTCCAACAAGCCACTGTTGCTAGTTCCTTTGTACTCTGTACCACAACATTGTTTCCTTAAAGGAATCTGTACCTCACTCCCTTCATCATCATCATCATGTGCCACACTCTGCCAGAGCCTCGGCCACCACTTTCTTCCACTGTGATCTGTCGGCAGTCAAACATCTTGCATCTCTGGTGGTGAGGCTGGTCCACTTCTTGATGTTGTGTCTGCCTCGGGAGCGGCTTCCTTCTACTCTGCCTTCAAGCACAGAGCGTTCCAGAGTGTCATCAGTTCTTGAGATGTGTCCAAAATAACAAAGTTTCCTTTGGATAATGGTTTCCAGAAGTATTGGTTTTGTGGCAATCTTTTCTAGGATGAAATTGTTGGATCTCCTTTCAATGCATGATAAACTGAAGATCCATCTGTATGTCCACAACTCAAATGCAGTCAACTTCTTTTCATCAGCTGCTCTTGGGGTCCATGTTTCACAGCCATATAGGGTTATTGGCCAGACGAGACTCCTGAGGTGTATCTTGGTGTCAGTGCTCACAGATCTACCTTTCCAGATGTTCCAGAGTTTGGTAGTGCTCGTGCGTTCCATTGCTAGCCTTTGTCCTATTCCCTGCTGCATTCATTTGTGTCATTTAGTTCTGCACCGAGGTACATAAAGAAGGAAACTTGTTCAATCTTGTCGTTTCTGATGTAGATGTCAGCTTGAATTGCGGTTTTACTTATCACCATAACTTTGGTCTTTTTGTCATATATCAGCAATCCAAATTCAGCAGAGCTTCCCTTAAGTAAGTTTATAAATGCTCATCTCCAGCCAAAGCATTTCCACATGCTTGTTTCCTGAACTTTGGTCATCCCTGTCAACAGTGTTAAGATTGTCATTTATTAACAGGGTCATCCCTCTACCTGTTCATAGCTCTGTACATCACCAAAGACTCTCTCAAATTTCTACAGATGTATCAATGAGAACATTCTAACTGGTTGCATCACTGTCTGGTATGGAGTGGAGAGGGTGGGGTGGGCTACTGCACCGGATCGAAATTAGCTGCAGAATTATAAACTTAGTCAGCTCCATCACGGGCAGTAGCCTTCATAGAATCAGGGAGCAATGCCTCAGAAAGGTGACATCCATCATTAAGGAACCTCCCCCCCACCCAGGATATGCCCTCTTTTCACTGCTACCATCAGGAAGGAGGTATAGGAGCCTGAAGACACACACTCAATGATTCAGGAATAGTATTTTCCTCTCTGCCATCCAATTTCTAAATGGACATGCAAAGACATCAAATTTCACAAGAAGTTTCGGTGAAATTAAACCTGGTTCTGATGCTACCCTTCAACATTCATGCCCCAGTCTGTATTGTCTGTGTCTTGACAGAAATTGCATGTTATACAGGTCGGGGAGCCATCAACTAATTACCACCGAAAGAGAATAGAGTTGTCAGTGCTACATTTCATATCTATCGAGAAGCATGTAAGCATTGGCTTCTCAGTGGTGCAAATAATGTCTAATAATGTGTTAACACCGCATGTTATACAGTGACTGTGATGTAGATATGCAAGGGGTGCCAATAGAACTCTTAATAAGAGAGAAGTAGGATGCCCAGCTTTTCACTCCGAATCATTTTGCATTGCTGAGTGCAGTCTAAGACTCCCACAGATTCCCCTATGGGTACTTATTTTGTGGTTGGGTCAGTAAGGAGGTGTGATCCTGGTCAAAGGTTTATGTAAACACTATTACCGAATCATTAATGTTTTGAAATATGATCTTCTAAATTATGAATGATTCTCCAATAGTTAATAATACATACTCTTTGCCTGAAGTTTCTTTTGCACAAGCCTCATTTTTGCCAAGATATAGCCAGCTTGAAATAATGTTTTACTCTAAACGCTCTATGCATAATGCAAGACTATGCTTTTATATTGTGCTGAGGACAACAATTACTTGATGTGCTTTTTGTCCTGAACTTCAGTCCCTCTGCCGAGACATTGGCAGCCCCTTTCAAGCACGATGCCATGAAAGTTACCACTGAAACACTTCCTTTAGTCAAGAGCTTATTTATCCATGTGGGCTTCTCAAACAATTACAAATTAAGTTGCTACTTGGAAGTAAATATAATTTCTTTTTATTGTGTGTCAAATAATGTGACCCATTGTTGAGCATCAAATGATCAGTACAGTCACACCAGGACATTTCAGTTGGTTTACAGAACACATAGACTCAGTGGCCACTTTATTAGGTACAATCATGTGGCAGCAGCTCAATGCATAAGAACATGCAGATGTGGTTAAGAGGTTCAGTTGTTGTTCAGACCAAACATCAGAATGGGGAATAAGTGTGATCTAAGTGGCATTGACTTTGGAATGATTGTTGGTGCCAGGCAGGGTGGTTTGAGTATCTCAGCAGCTACTGGTCTCCTGGGATCTTCATGCACAGCAGTCTCGAGAGTTTACAGAGAATGGTGCAAAAAGCAAAATTCATCCAGTGAACATCAACTCTGTGGGTAGAAGCGCCTTGCTAATGAGAGAGGTCAGAGGAGAGTGGCTAGGTTGATTCAAGCTGACAGGAACTCAGATAACCAAGTGTTACAACAGTGATGTGCAGAAGGGCATCTCTGAACACACAACATGTTGAACCTTGAAGTGGATGGGAGGTACCCTATAAAGTGGCCACCAAGTATATTTAAGCTGAAAGAATCAAAAGGCAGACCCAGAATAAGCCTTAAGTACAGATCTACTTGAAAATCATGCTAGCACAGTTGTTACTGTTGTCCTGTCCTCAAAGATGAGTCACAAAGTACAACTCACAGCATGCAGAGAACAGTTCCAAATGTGCTACTGTGAATATACATTGTGAATTCTGGGTCTAAAAACTAACAGATACATGCTAACATGAGTGCCACAATCAGTGTGTCAGATCAAGGACATAGGTCTTCCTCACTCTAGAGATGAAGACAAAGTGAACCAATGTTTGGGGATCTGGAGTAGCTCTGAAGTGGATAATGGCTGTGGCTTACTAAGATTGCTATGTCCATAATAAGTAACCTATAATGGATGTGTATAGATTAGAGACAAGTCTGGTGCTACCAGTGTGATTTTAGCTGGTCAATCTCCAAACACAATTCCATGCACACTTGGCTGTTTGCAGCCCTTGGCTCCAACACCTTGGAAGTTCTTATATTAATTCTAATAACTTTTAAGTTGGAAATTCCTGTACATAACCGTCAGTTTACTTGAGGTCTAGATCCTAATTAACGTGTATTCTTGCAAAAGATTAAAACACTTGTTAATATGCTGCATATGCTCTAAGCTCAGAAGTTTATCTATTATCTATTACTTTATCTTAATCTACTGTGCTGTTTCAGAAATCCTTCCCCCCCTTCAGTTTTACAAATATCATCTGAAAGTAATTATTATCATAGTAGCAGATCACGTCACTTTGTTTACTGTTGTCACACCAGTAGCAACACAAACTTGTAATTAAGATATTTTGCATATTCTACCTACCTGATAGCATTTCCAGAAAAAGTAATTCTGAAAACTGAAGCAGATTTTTTTTTGGCTTTGGATCATCAAAAGTTGCAAAACAATTTGCAACATAGGGCTGACACATTTTTTTCTGATATACTGTATGTAAAATACGGAAAGAGAATAAAAATTCAAGGAAAGGAACAAATGAATATAATATAGTGTATCCAAATGAAGTATACAGTGTAATGGCATTGGGTTTGCTGACCGTGAAGTTCTAAACTCAACCAAATTTTTAAGCCCTATCAGATACAGATAGTTACCCTCACTAAAGGGAGATTATATTGTAGCCACCCACTCTTCAAAGACTAGATCACTTCCCTCTTTATCCTCCATTGTAGGTTTAACTGCCAGTATCCATTATTTGAAAGGTGCCTCTCCCTTACTGCACACTACCAAAGACAAGATACTTCAAGCTAACAAAGTAGCTTAAACACAGTTCACTTATATTCAGTGATCTGTGTCTAGATTTAGAAAAGGTTCTTAAAACACATTTAAAACTCACAGAAAATGCTTCTGGTCTATCTGATAAAAGATTCTCGCAAAGGATTTCCAAAACACAGGTTAAACAAAACATACCTACAAAATGCAGGTAAACAGGTTGTCCATCGGAGAAATCAAAGGCAGAGGAATGGATTCTAGCTCACCTCATGTTTCTGTCATTCTTCTGGATGTTCCTTGGGAATTCCTAACAAGACTGACTGCACTCTAATATTTTTTTGCCACCTGGGTGTCTTCACACATATGTGATAGCTTTTTAAGATACCTTTTAACACAGATGATCTAAAAAGTTCTAGTGACAAAGTTCCCAAACACAAACAATAAATGCTGTGAGAGCTCTGAGTAGACAAATACTAATATTCCATTATTAGTAGTAGAAAATCAATTGTTAATATTAATAGTAGATCAGCTATTTCATGTGCTAAGTGATAATATCAATCTGGTCTAGAAAGGCTCCTTGATCTAAATAACTTAGCCAGTGTTGTCTGGTTGGATGCAAGCTCAGTTAACACAACCCCATTATCTTACATTGCAACTCTTGAGAAGTCACCCCCATGCAATGGGTCACCATCCTGTGCTCTATAGACTGTGTTGTTTGTTTGTAAAGCTGTTCTTTCAACTTCAGACTGACTATTGCTTACAATTTACAATAAGCACTGAAGGCTGGTTCCTGTTTATAACAAGAAGCTGGACAAAGAATATTGTTTGCAAGTTTAACTTACTCAAATACAACTCTTTGATCTCTTTGACAGCTACTATGTTAGAAAGCTGAGATTGGGAACAACGCCCTCTAGCCCTGGACAGTGAATATCCATCATAACAGTTAAATGTTTATGAAAAAAGACAATCTAACATGATGTTCTGTCTATCAAGAAAGTTAAATTCTTGTAGGTTGAGGAAGGCAAGATTAATCTGTCTTTTTAATTCAGACAAGCTACCCCTGAACTTTTAATGTGATTGCTTGCACTAAATCAAGTGTGCTTCTTTGGAAGATACTTTTGCTGCTTTTTGCTGCTTTTGTTCCCAATCTTACCTTTAAGTAACTTCCCCTAACGTCTTCCATTATCTCGTTTGCCACAAATATCCCATTTCATGGTACAATGGTGCAGCTAGGAGAGCTGCTGCCTCACACCATTGGTGGCCACGATCCGGACCACGCTCTCTTTTCTCAACTACCACCTGTCGTGATCCAGTCCGGGGTCTGCGGGCTCCGGACTCTGGGTCCTCCGGCTGTCCCTTGTTTCGGTTGGACTAAACCATAAACACCTGATGCTCATCTTGTTGGCTGAGAATATAAGTGGCCCTGGGATTGAGTGTGGTTGGGGTGGTGGCGGCGTCGTCGTCGGTGTCAAGCTTCCCTGGCAAGATTCTCATGGAGCAAATGGCTGGTATGGCCACTTGCCATCTTTAGGTTGCGTTGGAGAACCATTGCTTCTTGGAGCCTTACTGTCTGTAGTCGGAGCGGTCATTGCGGTATGGATTCAGCCGTTTCCCAGGCCAGCTGGGTGGCCATCAGCCACTCTTAGCTAGGTAGGGATCTGGTTGTTTCCATAGCCAGCCAAGGTTGCTGGCTGTAACGGCTACTCGGAGCTACCCCGATGCAGAGATGGAACTGTCTGTCGTCCTTCGGTGTTTGTCTCTTCCTCACCCCTTGGAGGAAGTTGGGCTGTCCTGCCGTTGCCCTGTGGGATAACCTGCCTTGTCTTGTCCTCACCTCCGTGGGGTAAGTCAGGCTGCTTTGCCGTTGCCCTGCGGGGGAAATCTGCCTAGTCTTGTCCTCGCCTCCGTGGGGTAAGTCAGGCCATTCTGCCGTTACCCGATGGACGGTCCTGCCCCACCTTGGTGTGGTGTGAAAGTTGAGTCCCGGCTTGTCAAAGGAGGTGTCCCGGCTCTGTTTATATACAGTTCCTAGTCTGCCTCCAAGCTCCAGCCAAGCCTCGACCCCAGCCTCAAGCCTCCAGCCAAGCCTCGACCCCAGCCTCAAGCCTCAAACCAGGCCTCGACCCCAGCCTCAAGCCTCCAGCCAAGCCTCGACCCCAGCCTCAAGCTTCCAGCCAAGCCTCGACCCCAGCCTCAAGCCTCCAGCCAGGCCTCGACCCCAGCCTCAAGCCTCCAGCCAAGCCTCGACCCCAGCCTCCAGCCAGGCCTCGACCCCAGCCTCAAGCCTCCAGCCAAGCCTCGACCCCAGCCTCAACCCCAGCCTCAAGCCTCCAGCCAAGCCTCGACCCCAGCCTCAAGCCAAGCCTCAAGACCCCAAGTCTCTAGCCAAGCCTCATCACGTCTGCACCTGGGTTTGGGGGTCCGAGCCTGAGGCAAGACCCAGGTTCTGGGTCCTGGTCCAGTCTCAGGCTTGGAGTCTAGCCCAGGCTCCTTGCTCCCAGTCCCTCGTCCTGCCCTGTTCCTAGCACTGCAGTGTCTGCGTCCTGCAATTGAGTCATGATACAACACCCCCGTATGACACCATCAGGCAGGAGGTACAGAACCCTTTGCTCCTACTCCACCAGGTTCAAGAACAGTTACTGCCCTACAATCATCGTGATTCTGACTGCTCTGGATAAACTCACTCACCTCAACAGTGAACTGATCCCACAACCTATGGACCCACTGTCAAGTACTCTATGATTCTGCTATCAGTATTACACTTTTTAAAAAAATATTGGTACAATGTGTCCTCTTTTGCATATTGAATTTTTGTTATGTATAGTTTTTCATGAGCTCAATTGTATTTATTTATCCTCCTGTAAATGCATGCAAAAAATGAATCTCAAGGTAGTATATGGTGACATGTACGTACTTTGATAATAGATTTACTTCGAACTTTGAACTTCATGAACTTTTAACCTGGATTCAAACTTGACTTCAGATGCTGTCTATGTAGAATTAATACGTTCTCCCTGAGATGGCATGGAATTTTGTGCATTTTCCCTGTCATTGAGTACTTCATTTTCTTCCCACATTACAACATGCAGGTTGGCAGGTTAGTGGTTCCCTGTAAATTGCCCCTTGTGAGAATCAGAATCAGATTTAATATCACCAGCATATGTTGTACAATTTGTTAACTTTGTGGCAGCAGTCCAATACATACATGGTAAGTACAGAGGGGAAAACAAATGAAGTTACATTAAGTATATATATATATATTTATATAAAATGTTTGTCTATTGAATTGTGGGCAGTTGACAGATATGTGAGGGGAGTGAAATCAGTAAGTGATGAATACGTGTATTCAGTAGACTGAAGGGCCTGTTTCTGTGCTATATGACTCCAGCATTGCACTAAGCCAAGAATGAGTGTCCTGATGAAGGTTCTCCCTTGAAATGTTGTCCGTTTATTCTTTTCTGTAGATGCTGAATGTCCTGCTGAGTTTCACTAGCTCTTGGATATATTGCTTTGGAGTTCCAGCATCTACAGATTTTCTTGTGTTGAAGTCCTGGTGTTGGTCTGTACTGCTTTCTTTCTGATGGCGTTATACCAACAGAAGGAGTTATCCAGGCCAACATTTGTCTCTCTATTAGAAACATTTAAAGTATTGAGATATTATTGTGTGTGAATCAATGGAGGTACAAGGAGAATAGTAACAAATTAATATTGTATGTTGCATTGTAGAACTTTTATATACCTGATACAGGAGAACACAGGGTCTCACCAATTTTGTGTAAAAATAATGGTTTGATTAAACAGGGTCTGCTTAAAAGTGATGTTATGCAAGTAACAGTGCAGAATTTGGATTTATAATAGCATAATTAGTCTCATGAATTATTTTGAGACCTCCAAAATAGTGACATCCTGCGTTGAGACCAGTGATAGACCACATTTGGAGTTCTGTTAGACATTTAATAAGATTTTGTACGGTGGGTAAAGATTCCTATCAGGATACATCAAAGCATGGAATGGCAACTGCTCTACCTGTGCCCACAAATAACTTCTGTGAGTTGTGAGTGCAGCTAAGCACATCACGAACACCAGCTTTGCTTTCATGGATACTGTCTACATTTCTTGCTGTCATGGTAAAGCAGCAAGTATAATCTAAAACCTCACCCACTCTGGATGTTCTCTCTTCTCCCCTGTCCCACTGGGCAGAAGATATAAACACCTGAAAGCATGTACCACTAGCCTCAAGGACAGCTTCTCTCCTACTGTCGAATGAGCGTCTTGTACAATAAGACGTACTCTTGATCTCACAATCCATCTAATTATGACCTTGCACTTTACTGTCAGCCTGCTCTGCATTTTCTTTGTAACTGTAACACTTTATTCTGCATTCTGTTATTGTTTACCCTTGCACTACCTCAATAAACTAATATTCCTAATGACTGAGTGGATGTGATGCCCCAAGCTAACCTCTACTAACACAAGTAGGGGCAGCACATTTGACCTAATAGAAAGCAAGACAATGAAAACTACCTAGCATATTACAACAGACACATTGTACCTTAATAATTACTTTGACATCCTTCATTTTGAAATATCTTCTAAGTGCATTGAATGCAATAAAACTTTTGTTACTCATTATGCACCTGAGATCATTAGTAGGTTAACAAATCACACTACTCTCATTAACCTCCTTAACTAGGATGTGGAGATGGGGTATTTGAGGAGATAAGATTTTTTTTTCAAAATTCTAAAGGATTGGAGGAGATTTCTTTTTGGTGGTAGCATTGCCATAGAATTGTCATAAGCTAGGATGGATGATGCATGAACACAAGAAATTCTGCAGGTGCTGGAATTCCAAATCAACATACACAAAATGCTGGAGGAGTGCAGCAGGTCAGGCAGCATCCATGGAAATGAACAAACAGATGATGTTGCGGGCTAAAACTCTTCTTCAGGACTGGAAAGGAAGGAGGAAAATGCCAGATTAACATGTATGTAGAGGCTTTTGGGGCGTTGCTTCCAGTGATGCCCTTGTGCAGGTGAGGAAAAAGCAAACCTTATCCTTGTTCTAAGTGAGAGGAGAGCAGAGAAGACCAGAAGTTTGGAGAATAGAATAGATTCAGTTGAGAGCTTTGTTGAGGAGAAGATGGAAGAGTGTGGAGAGTGGGATTGTTGGGAATAAATGTGGCTGCTAGAGAAACTGAGGGAAAGGTTCCTACATGAAGCAAAGTGTGAAGGATAGTCTTGGTTGGTGTGGGACTCTATGCACTGAAAATAGATATTAGTCACTATCCTGTTCCTTGTAATGGAGGTCAGCAATTTGGGAAAGTGAAAGGAAGAGTTAGAGATGGACCAAGGAAAGTTAATGTGGAGGGGAAGTTGGAAGCAAAGGTAATGAAATTTTCAAGTTCTGCGTACATCAGGATTTACACCTACTGCCATTGATGTTCCTCAAGATGAGGTGACAGAGGGAGACTCAAAGAGGATTAACAAAGGGACTGATACAAAGATTTCACAAAGAGAGAGGCATAGTTTGGATCCATGCAGGTTTCCAAAGTTGGATGTTGGAAGAAGTAAGCAGAGAGTTAAGGAGTATTATTCAGGTGAAGTGCGCTTTGGTCAGCGGGTACTAGTGGGGTGTTAAGGATGAAGTGAAATGTTGTCAAATTGTTGACTGGAGATTGAAAGAGATTTGATTCTGAAGTGACAGCACACTATTTGGGACAAGGAAATGAGGAATTGTCAAAAATGTTATTGGATATTATGTTTTGTATCAAGGGGATAAAAAGAAGAGTCAAGGAGGAAAGAAATTAGTTTTATGGGACAAAAACACTCTGAAATGACCTGTTTACTGTTATCATCCTCTTTGAAGTTGTTAGTGATATTGTAAAAATGAGCTGTATATTACTGTGAGGAGGAAGAACTTCTTAGAACCTGAACTTATGACCCAGAGGAGAACAGTCCCCTGATGTTTTATGCTGGGATCATTGGTCAGGGGGAAGTTTTGAGGAAGTGGCAGGGGACTGTTGTTCAGCTTTTATGAGATTGATGCCAGTTTAAAACTAAGACAGTGTTACCGTGATTAGTAGGATTTGTGACAAATTTGGGTTGATTAATTCACCCTCGACAATGGTAAAATGGCAAAATATTCCATTTCTGAGGACAAGACATTACAAATATAAATACAAGAATAGTGGATTGTCATCAATACACAATTTTATGGTGGTCCCTGTATGCAATTAATAACATATGAGTGGAAGATCAGAATTCTAAATCAGGCTTTAAAATGTTGCTGTTGCATAGTTATAAAGATCCATCACGGTTATTAATTCTGTTTTAGGAAAGAACCCTATTTTATTTTAAATGTGATTGTAATATTTTGAATAGCAACTGTAAACAGGATCAATGGACTACAAACTGTGCAGATGCAAGTACAAATAAATAGTAATAAATAACCAGCATGAAATAATAATATAACAGAGTCCTTAAATGAGTATAGCTGTCACCTTTGTTCAAGAACCTGATGGTTGAAGGGTAGTAACTGTTTTGAATACCTTTTGTGGGATTTTCCACTCAAAGGTATTGATCAAGTCAAGTCAAGTCACTTTTCATTGTCATTTCGACCATAACTGCTGGTACAGTACATAGTAAAACGAGATGTTTTTCAGGACCAAGGTGCTACATGAAACAGTACAAAAACTACACTGAACTACGTAAAAACAACACATAAAAAAAAATTACACCAGACTACAGACCTACCCAGGATTGCATAAAGTGCACAAAACAGTGCAGGCATTACAATAAATAATAAACAAAACAGGCACAGTAGAGGGCAGTAAGTTGGTGTCAGTCCAGGCTCTGGGTATTGAGGAGTCTGATGGCTTGGGGAAAGAAACTGTTACATAGTCTGGTTGTGAGAGCCCGAATGCTTTTTCCCAGTTGGCAGGAGGGAGAAAAGTTTGTATGGAGGGTGCATGGGGTCCTTCATAATGCTGTTTGCTTTGCGTATACAGCATGTAGTGTAAATGTTAGTAATGGCAGGAAGAGAGACCCTGATGATCTCAGCTGACCTCACTATCCGCTGCAGGGTCTTGCAATCCAAGATGGTGCAATTTCCGAACCAGGCAGTGATGCAGCTGCTCAGGATATTCCCATATCAGGCTGTAATGCAGCCAGTCAGCACACTTTCCAACACACACCTATAGAAGTTTGCCAAGGTTTTTGATGACTTGTCAAATCTCCGCAGACTCCTGAGGAAGTAGAGGTGCTGTCTTGCTTTCTTCACAATAAAATTTATATGATGGGTCCAGGACAGGTCCTCTGGGATAATGATACCCAGGAATTTAAAGTTACTGACCCTGTCCACCTCTGATCCTTTGATGATTATTGGCTCATGGATCTCTGGTTTCCCTTTCCTGAAGTCTACGATCAGTTCTTTGGTCTCCTTGACATTCAGTGAGAGGTTGTTGTTATTATACCAGTCGGCCAAACTTTCACCCTCCCTCCTGTATGTTGACTCATTACCACCTTTGATACAGCCCACAACAGCAAACTTGTACATGGTGTTGGATCCAGACATCAGCATAAAGCAAGTAGAGCAGGGCGCTAAACACGCATCCCAATGGTGCACCTGTGCTGATGGAGATTATGGATGAGCTGATTTTGCCAATCCGAGCTGACTGGGGTCTACAAGTCTAGGATCCAATTGTACAAAGGGGTATTGAGGCCCAGTTCAGAGTTTACTGATTAGTTTTGAGGGGATGATGGTATTCAATAATCAATAAAAAGTATCCTTGCCAATGGATTCAGTCTTATCCTACTATGATGTTTAAGTTACCAGAAGGATCAGTTTCGGAAATGTATAATAATGCATTTTGGTAAAAGGAACAACAGTGCAGACTATTATCTAAATGGGGATAAAATTGAAACATCAGAGGTGAAAAAGGACTTAGGAGTCTTTGTGCAAGACTCCCAGAAGATTAATTCACAGGTTGAGTCTGTGGTAAAGAAGACAAATGCAAAGTTGACATTTATTTCAAGGGGAGTAGAATATCAAAGCAAGGAAATAATATTGAAGCTTTATGAGATACTAGCCAAGACACACTTGGAGTATTGCATCCCTTATCTCAGAAAGAATATATGGTCATTGGAGAGAATCCAGAGGAGGTTCACGAGGATGAAGGGGTTAACATATAAGGAGATTTTGGCAGCTTAGGCCCTCCACTCACTGGAATTTAGAAGAATGCGTGGGGATCTCATTGAAGCCTACTGAACATTGAAAGGACTAGATAAGGTGGATGTGGAAAGGATGTTTCCTCTGGTGGGGGTGTCCAGAACTAGAGGGCACAGCCTCCAAATCGAGGGTGATTTTTTTGAACAAAAGTAAAGAGGAATTTATTTTCAGCCAAAGGGTGGTGAATCTATGGAATACTCTGCCACAGTCTATGGTGGAGGCCAAGTCCATGGGTATATTTAAAATGGAAGTTGATAAATTCCTGATTGGTTGGGACATCAAGGGATATGGTGAGATGCCAGGTATATGGGATCGAATGGGATCTGGGATCAGCCATGATGAAATGGCAGAGTGAACTTGATGGGATGAATGGCCTAATTCTGCTCCTAGGTCTTAGCCTCTTATGGTCCCTCTTTCAGATACAGACTTGAAATTCTTCAAGGTCAGAGTAGTAGTCTGTTGGCAAATCCTCCAAACATACTGGGTGAACAATTGAACAAGCATTGGTTTCCTCTCCAGGCCAACATCCTCAGTTTTGATGCCCCGGTCACACTGAGTTGGCTACCATGGGCAGGTCCTACAATGGGTACTCTGCTCCAAAATCTGTCAGGCAAACAGAGGGAAACATTCATGGATGTTCTCAAAGTCGCCTTGGAATAAAATGTAGTATCCCCGGTAGCTCCTGAAATCTTGATTCAGGACCTCCAAGGTGGAGAAGGAGCATTCAAAATGGCATTGGAGCCTTGAGTCCATACATTGAGACCAAACAGAAAGAGCACACATCCTTACAAGCTACTCACCCACCCGCCCATCAGTGGAAGAGCCTGCAGCTTCCACATGGGCTTCATCGGCCATTTCAAATCCCACAAATCCAGAGAGGGAATTATTCATCTTTGCTCCTGAAGGAATACGTCAGAAGCTTTCCCAATATTGTGAACGACCCTGCATAGTATAATTCCTTCTGTTGCACAGGTAGCTCATTGGTCACACAGTATCAGATGCTCATTATCAATGATAAAATACTGCTAAAAGCTTAGGACAATATTCACCAGTTTTTAATAACACTGCTCAAACTATTTTTATGGTTCTCATCACCTTACACACAGCGACCTCATCTTCCCTGAGTACTCTGTGGCTATAATGCAAATGAGTTTGTTTTTTTATTTACAGTGGACTCCCAAATCTTTGGTTTACAAGGCTTGTAACTTTCAAAGGATTATTTTACATTCAGTGAGCATGATCTTTTAGTGGAATTGTTGAGTAGTTAAGCAGCATTAATGAACTGTCTTGGAGAAGAAAAAAATCGGGAAACATTAACACAAGTTAGGCTCCTGATCTTCTATGTTGATACTTTCTTTTCCCTGACTAAGAATCAAAATGTAGTATGGATTATTCATACTGCACAATATATCACAGTAGCAAACTCTGAGCAACTTGTATATCATTTCCTTTAAAGCGTAAATCTGTGAGTAACGAGTCCTGGAAGGCTATTTATTAGAATGACAAAAGAGAAACTTGCATTCATGCTTTTGGCAACTTGCCATGGACGTTCATGCTCCTTTTTTGGACCTAAATTAGTGATAATATCAAACGCTAATTCAAGACTTTCACTTCATCCTGGTTTTCTTTTAAGAAGGATACACTCATCTGATTTCAAACAGTGGTGGTTTCGGACTGCATAGCAATCACTTGTTGATTTTATGTATGATCTACTTTTTAATACACTGTACATCAAACACAAGCTTGAAAAATGTTCCCTCCCACGGGGAAACATAGACAATTAATTCCTGTTAGAAGAAATGTAAGAACAATTGAAGAAATATGGTGGGTGAGAAAGAACAAGTACACCTATTGAACATATTACCTCAGTTTGTCATTACTGTTAATAGAGCACCAGGATTCTGTTATTTACATCCTGACAGAATTGAAACATCTAATGCCCATTCCTACCTGTCCTGAGACCATTAAGAATCAAATACAATAGTGTCTAATGCCCTTCCCTTGGACAACATCGGTGGCGTGGAGAGGGGAGACTTGCAGCTTGGGCAACTGCTGGTCTTCCATAAAAAACACCTTGCCCAGGCTTGTGCCCTGGGAACTTTCCAAGGTGCAAATCCATGGTCTATCAAGACTAATGGAGGCCTACACAATAGTGTGAATGGAGTTATATAAACAAGGTTGGGTGGGGGATGAGCATCTATTGTTTCTCCTTGACAGATATGAATGGATTGTACAGCTATTAAATACAATCTAATAATCAACAAAGCCACAGTTTTTGAACATTGATTTCTTGAACCCAGTAATTACCCTCTGCTTCACCATTCCCCATTCCTGTTTCCCTCTCTCACTTCATCTCCATACCTGCCCATCACCTCCCTCTGGTGCTCCTCCCCCTTCCCCTTCTTCCATGGTCATCTACCCTCTCCTATTGGATTCCCCCTTCTCTAGCCCTTTATCTCTTTCACCAATCAACTTCCCAGCTCTTTACTTCTCCTCTCCCCCTTTCCACTTTCATCTACCACCTTGTACTTCTTCCTCCCCTCCCCCCACCCCACCTTCTTACTTTGACTTTTCATTTTTTTTCCAGTCCTGATGAAGAGTCTCAGCCCCAAATGTTGACTGTTTACATTTTTCCGTAGATGCTGCCTGGCCTGCTGATTTCCTCCAGCATTTTGTGCTTGGATTTCCAGCATCTGCAGATTTTCTCTTGTTTGTGATTCTACCACAGTTTTTATAGTTCACTTTGCTGATTTTTTGCACAAGTGGTTTGAAATGTTCTGTTTGGATTGGTGCATCCCTACAAGCTGTTGAACAGGATCAATAACTTGCAGGGAAGATGCAGATACCTTTTTGCTCTTGTGGACTGTTATTGTTAGATTTTCCACTCAACAGTACACTACAGTCATTGACCTCTGGATGATACCTTAAAACTGAAGATCTCCTCCTCATCACCGCATGTAGAGTGATTCAGTTGTCTTTAGAAATATGAACAGTAGCATGAATTCTACGATAAGCTTATATTTTTAAAAGCTTGTTGTAATTCCATCATTTTGTCCCATAACAATTAAACAAAACATGCATCACAGTCACCATTGGAAATATCTACATGAGGCATTACAAGAAGACAATACCTATCATTGAAGATCTCCACTATCCAGGCCATGCTATCTTCTGGCACCATTGGGCAGGAGATGCAAAAGCCTTAAGTCCATACCTCCAGGTCAAGGACAGCCAATTCAATCATTCAGTTTTGAAATAATCTAATCGCTACCTGAATATAATTACACTATGTCACTTTGCACTACAATTGGTCTAATTGCACTACTTTTTTTGGTCTAATTGTGTTCTTTCTTATAAAGTTTTGTATACTTTATGTTTTTGTGACTGCTGCTAAAATAAACTGATATGCCTGTGGTGATACCACAAGCAAGTTTTTCATTGCACCTGTGCATATGACAAAAACTCGATTTTGATATTTTTAATGAGTTGATTATTTTGTACTGATAAACTAATCAAAAAGCAACATCATTAGATACTAATGTCAATTTGAAGTAATATTGTCTTATGATCTAATGTTAATTTAAAGTAATTTAATGATCTAATGTAGATTTAATCTCATGTTTGTTTCTCATGAGGACCCATGCCAGTAAAACGCCCTCACTCCACAACTACTGCATTGAGCATGTGGAGGCTTTTACCTCTGATACTCATATTATGAGGTCCATTGGGAATGCTTAAATTCTATTTTCTTAGAAGTTTGTGTAGATTCAACATGTCATCAAAAACTTTGACAAACTTCTATAGATGCACAGTGGAGAGTATCCCAATTGGTTGCATCCTGACCTGCCATGGAAACCCAATGGAAAAGTCAACAGAAAGTGACAGATACAGCTCAGTCTGTCACAGGGAAAGCACTTCTCTCCGTAAGGACATTGACAAGGAGTGCTGTCATCAGAACACAGCATTAATCATTAAGGAATCTCACCATTCAGGCCACACTTTTATCTTGCTACTACCACTGGGCAGGAAGTATAGTAGCCTTAGGTTCCACAACACCAGGTTCAGGAATAGTTATTACCCTACGACCATCAGGTTCCTTAACTGGTGTGGATAACTTCACTCATCATAACTCTAAATAGATTCCATAACCTACAGACTCACTTTCAAGGACTCTACCATTCATGTTCTCAGTATTATTTATTTATATATTTTTCTTTATTTGCACAATTTGCCTTCTTTTGCATATTAGTTGCTTGTCAGCCTTTGTTTATTTAGTTTATGTAGTCAATTTTTGCTTATATAATTTTAAAATAAATTGTATTGTGCATATTTATTTTGCTGTAAATGCCTAAAAAATAAAATGATTTTCAAAGTAGTAACATACTGTACATGGACTTTGATAAAGAAATTTCCATTGACTTTGGCTATTTCCAATAACATGTGTAAATCTCAATCCGCCATAATTAAACAGTGTTCTGGTTTAGGAACAGTTCACCCATGAGGTCAGTGTTTCAAGGTTTCCCCTCTCCAAATCCTCAAATTCTCTACTTCTAACAGCACATTCAATGACAAATACTGTAAATATTGACATTGATTAGACCAGACCAGATTAGTACTGACTAGACTATCAGAATGAAGCCTTAGTGTTAGAGATTGGCAGTCTATGTAATCTAGTACAAGGAGAAGGAAATCTGTTGAGTAAAGCCTTTTATTGTAATATCAAAATCCTAATATGTATTCATCGTAGCTAGAAGACGTAAAGTGATGTTGATGTATTTGTAAACCTAACTGTAATTTTATATATTCATCATCAATAGTCACCACTATCTGGGCCATGTCATCTTTTTGTATGTATCATTATCCAGGAGGTACAGAAACCTGAGATCTCATGCCATCAGGTTCAAGAACAGCTACTTCCCTTTACCTAAATTGTTCTTGCAAAACCCTTAGCAACACCATGATCAAATTACGCTAAAATGGACCTTTTTTTTTGTTCTAATTGAGTTTTCTTGTAATAATTGTATATAATTTTTGTTTATGTTTTTGTTTAAATAATGCTTTTATGACTTTATGCACATCTAATGGGGCTGCAAACACATCTTTCATGCATGTGTGCATACTTGTGCATTTGATAATAATCTCAACTTTGGCTTTGATATATTGTTGCATTGTTCCTGTAAAAAGCCTCGACTGATCAATATCCACTTTAACGTGCTCTTTGTGAAATACTTGATAGTAATGCACTAATTAGATTATTAATTAATTTATGGTCCTGAAGAATAGTCTTGGCTTGAAACGTCAACTGTTTATTCATTTCCACAAGATGCCTCCTGACCTGCTGAATTCCTCCTTCATTTTGTGTGTATTGCTTTGGAGTTCCAGCAACAGCAAACTTTCTTGTGATTATAATTTATATTTCGTTGGAACCTCATACTGAGGAGGGTGACATCACTGAAACTGCACACTGAATGTGAAATAAGGTACACCCAAGATGCTGGAAGTACTCAGCAGGTCAGGCAGCATCCATGGAGGGACATGGATAGTCAATATTTTGGGTCGAGACCCTTCACCTGGACAAAGATCTGCCATCTCTTTTTTCCATAAGCCTTAGAATTTGTGGATTTACAAGAATATTCATAAGTGTCTGTAAGAAGCACCTGATGTAAACAGACGCATAAATAACTTCCAGCAAGAGATGCCTGGAAGTCGGTCAGTAGTATTATTCCAGAGCGATGGTTAAAACTAAATGACAAATGTAACTCCTGTTAGACTTTTGGTTCTAACTCTGTCATATTGTCTGCTTCCATGCCCCCTGATGAGCTTGCTGAGATATTTAGCCCCGTTCTAAACTCTGGTGGAATCAAAACTTAAATTGCATTGAAATCAAAGGGTGATTTAACCTCATAAATTTAATGACTTCAGCAGTTTGATCTATGGCAGTATCTGCTTGTTAGAACATGGAGAATAAAATACTACAACAAAGGATGGGCCTTTCACCCCTTGATGTTGTGCTAAAATAATCCCTTCTGCCTGCATGGGAACAGGAACAGAGAACAGTTCAGCACAGTTCTAAGAGTTTCTTATCATACCTGCCTCTACCACCCCTGGGACTGTCACCACTCTGTTTAAAAAGCACTTGACTTGCACATTGCCTTCGAACTTTTTCCACTCACCTTAATTCTAGGCCTCTAGTATTAGATATTTTGACCCCAGGAGAAAGATATCGGTTGTCTATTTTGAGTGTTTTATTTATTTTATAAACTTGGATCAATCTCTACTTGGCCTCTGCTGGTTCAGACAGATCAACCCTGGTTTGTCCAAACTCTCCTTATAGCCCATGTCCTCTAATCCAAACTTCAGTCTGGTAAAGCTGTGCTGCACACTTTCCATATTCTCTGCATCATTACTGTAAATGGAGTGATTGGAATTGAATTCAAGTCAATTCTGTCACTAGAAACTCTTGTAACTAGGAAAAGGTAGGTGATTGACTGAGTGAGATTGCTACTTGCATGTGGGGTTGCCCAGCTGATCACTGAGGTAAGCAATTTATAAATTTTATGATCAGTCCTGTAGAGATTTTTGGGGAAATCACCAGGAAGTTGGTGAAGTTGATGAGTTCTGCATGAACTTTATCAAGACCTTTAACAAAGTCCTGCATGGGAGGCTGGTCCAGAAGTTTTAGTCTATTGGCATTCAGGATGAATAAGTAAATTGGATTTAACTTTGGCTTAGTGGAAGAAGCTGGAGAGTGGTCGTAGATGGCTGCCTTTCTGACCACAGGTCTGTCACTAGTGGTGTGCGGCAAAGAATGGTGCTGGGTCCATTGTGGTTTGTCATCTATGTCAATGATCTGGATGATAATGTGGTAAACTGGACCAGCAAATTTATGGATCATATCAAGACTGAGGTGTAATGAACAGTGAGAAAGGCTATCAATTTTGTGGTGGGATCTGGACCAGCCAAAAAAAATGGGCTGAGAAAGGCAGATGGCTTAGACAAGTGTGAGGTGTTGCAATTTGCAGGGACAAACCAGGGTAGGAATTACACATCGAATGGTAGGGCACTGAGGAATGCAATAACACAAAGGGATCTGGGTATAAAGATTCATAATTCCTTGAAAGTCACATCACAGGTAGATGGGGGAATAGAGAGAGCTTTTGGCACATTGGCCTTCAGAGTATCGAGTACAGAAGTTGGGATATTAGGTTGATGTTGTTTAAGTTGTTAGTGAATCATAGTTTGGAGTAGTGTGTGCAGTTCTGGTCACCTACCTATAGGAAAGAAATCAACAAGATTGGGAAAAGTATGGAAAAAATTTACAAGGATGTTGCTGGGACTTGGAGACCTAAATTATAGGGAAGGGTTGAGCAGGTTAGGAGTTTATTTCCTGGAGTGTAGGAAAATGAGGGAAAATTTGGTGAAGGTATATAAAATTATGAGGTGTAGACACAGGGTAAATGCAAGCAGGCTTTTTCATCTGAGGTTGGATAAGACTAGAACCAGAGGCCGTAGGTTATGAGAGTAATGTGAAATTTTTAAGGTGAAATTTTTAAGGGGTACCCGAGGGGGATCTGCTTCCCTCAGAGGGTGGTGTGAGTGTGAATCAGAATCAGAATCGATTAAGTATCACCGACATATATCATGAAATTCATTGTGCAGATCCAGCTGCTGGTGGAAGTGGTGGATGCAGGTCAGATTGCAACATTTAAGAGAAGATTGGATAGGTACATGGAAAAAGGGAGGGGAGTGGTCCAGGAGCAGGTCTATGGAATGAGGCAGAATAACAGTTTGCCATAGATCAAATGGGCTGCATGCTGTTTCTGTGCTATAGTGCTCTATGTCTCTAAATCCATTATGATTCAAGAGCATAAATTCTTTAAGGCATCAGTAGTATGTTTATAGGTTCCTGGTAATCCTAACCACAACAACACCAAGCCCCAACATCTTATCCTTAATCTACCAAGTCACTTTGGTGTTGCTCATCGATAAAATGAAAGGCTATGAACAGTTTTTCCAGAGCTGCTGGTGAATGTCTCAGCATTTGGAAGGATCTTGCACAGGCCATTATTACAACAGAGTTTTGCTGATTCTAAAATGAACAATGCTTCCATTTCAACAGTCCCAAATCTATAACTTTGAACAACTTACATTGATGCCAATGTATGAAAAAGAATTTTTTTAACTCCACTATTTTCTGGTGTGAACAAACTGGGTGTGATGTGTCACAGAACTCTTAGCAGATTCACCACTATACTTCTTCAGGCCTCGTTGTATGGAGTCTGAAAATAATGACCAGCTCTTGTATAACTTATGTTTGCGTGCCAAGCTGGTGCAAGATTGAAGGTAATAAGTAACTGCAAACAACTAATCAAATACTTCCAAGAGATTGCATCACAATATGACTGATGTCAGATTCAATATCAAAGGCTTGGTAGAGTGATTTGCCATAAGCTAAAAGTAATGTAGCATTCTAAACAATAGAAAATAAATATCTGAATTCTATTAGTCTGACACGAATCTCAGTTTACTTTTAGTTCAATGAACAACTGGTAGACATCTGGGAACAATATTTTCCATTAACTATTAACTCATATAGAGTTAATAAAGTACAATGTTAAGCATGTCTCAAGTAATCTTAGAACTTTGAGATGGAAATTTTCCAAAAAATGCTTATGTATAGATCTAATACAAGTCAGGCAATTCTTGATAAAAATGAAATAATTTTACTTCCTTTATCATTCATCTAACCTGAAGAGTGTGCAAGTCAAGTGCAGTGGGTAGCCCTATTCCAGTTCTGGGCAAAGCATGCAGTTAATTAATCACACTCCTTCAAAACTTGAATAATTTTTGTTGGTTCTTTGAAATTCCCTCCGTGGTATCCAGGATGTCTTCAAGGAGCAATGCCTCAAAAAAAAAAGGCAAATTTCATTAAGGACCCCTATCACTCAGGTTATGCCTTGTTCTCATTGTTGCCATCAGGAAGGAGGTACAGAAGCCTTAAGGCATCCACTCAATGATTCAAGAACAGTTTCTTCCCCTCTGCCATCTGATTTCTGAATGGATATTAAACCCATGAAAACTACCTCACTACTTGTTTACTTTTATTTTTTCAGTACTGATTTAACTATTTAATACACACACACACACTCTCTCTCTCTCTCAAATACAGATTTTCTCTATTATTATGTATTGCATTGTACTGCTGCCAAAGAAAGAGACACCAAATTTCACTGCATATGCCCAGTGATATTAAATATGATTCTGCTTTTAATTGTATTGAAGACAAGCATTAGCTCTGAATTTGTTTGCCTTTGATGATTGATATATCAGCTTGAACTTCCATCCAAAGTAAATTTGCAGAGTAATTGCAGAGGGATGAGATTTGCCACTTCAGCACACAACTGGGAGTAAAAGTTCTGTTTGGGGAGGCATCATTGGACCATATACTGAGCTTGTCAGTTGACTTGAATTCTCTTTATATATACAATTCCAGAGCAACAAGAACATGGCTTGTACAGGGAATTTATACTCTCTTTGCAAAAAGTAGCACAATGACAGTGTGTTCCTGACACTCATTCCTTCCAGAGCTATCTGGGAATTATAGGTTTTCTTCCTTTCTGCAAATAACAAAATCTATATGATTTTATACCAAGAAAAACTTTTCACAGAGAAAAAGTAGGACAAAATACTCATGAGAGTAGAAAAAAAATAAAATGACTTCTGCTGTAATTGGTTTAAATGTTGTCAAGCAACTTCCTGGAATATGGTTGACATCTAGATAGATAACCCACTGAAACTATGTTACATGTATAGGATTGCTATTAAATGTTTGTATAGTCTTGTGCATATTACTGTCAACAAATGGACCCAAAATGTCTCTTAATAAATAGTTATATGATCTACCTTGTTCTTATCAAACACAAAATACATGGAATTTACTATGATTTTTATTCTCCCCTCATCACTCCAAATGCTCTTCCCAAGAAATGGAAGTCTAGCTTAACCTTGCAGTCCAGAACAAATTTAATTTGTATGGAGTCTTTAACATAGCCAATTTATTCTGAGATGTGTCAGTTCAGTGCAACCTCATAAACATGGATGCTGAAGCAGGAGGGATGTTATGACAATTAGACAATAAGACCATTAAGTTATAAAAGAAGAAGTAGGCCATTTGGTCTATCGAGTCTGCTCCACCATTCAATCGTGGGCTGATCCAATCATTTCAATCATCTCCACTCCCTTCCCTTCTCCTCAAACCCTTTGGTGTACTGGCTAATCAATAACCTATTGATTACCTATCAATAACCTCTGCCTTAAATGCACCCAAGGACTCGGCCTCCACAGCCGCTCATGGCAACAAATTCCACAGATTTACCACCCTCTGACTAAAGTAGTTTTTCCATATCTCTGATCTAAATGGATGTCCTTCAATCCTTAAGTCCTGTCCGCTTGTCCAAGTTAGCCAAATATTTGGTAAAAGTTGTAAGTTATGAAGGGACATCTTAAAGGATGGAAAAAATACATAAAAATATTAAAATGACAAAATTAGAGCTGTTGTGTCTGAATGTGTTGACGATCTAAACGAATTAAAAACACAAATGGAAATGAACAGCTCTGATGAACAGCCATTGCAGAAGAAAGGCCGCAGCGATTAAAAGTGGAGAAAAGTATTCAGTGATATTTAATGTTTAGGCCAAAAGTAAAGTTGGTATTGGAAATGACAACAGACATCTGTGGGTGCATTATCAGAACACAGCAAAGGAGAAATTTCTCCTTTGAAGCTCTTTTGTTTTGGAGCTAAAATTGGTTCATTATTGTCACATGCACTGAGATACAGTGAAAAACTTGTCTTGCATACTAGTCATAAAGATCAGATCACTGAGGTAGAACAAGGTAAAACAATAACAGAATGTAGAATTTAACATATCAACTATAATGAAAGTGCAGTGCTGGTAAACATTAAGGTGTAAGGCCATCCATATCAAGTTAGATTGTGAGGTCAAGAATCCACCTTTTTATACTGGGTGAGCAATTTAGTAGTCTTCTAACAGTGGGCTAGCAGGTGTCCTTGAGCCCGGTTGTATGCCCTTTCAGGCTTTTGTATCTTCTGCCTAATGGAATCAGTGAGAGATCATTGCAGTCATGGGATGTGATGTTGGCTTCACTGGTCATAATGTAGATTAGAATCAACATAGATCTGACCAAGATATAGTACAGGATCAAAACCATTGGCATGTGTTATTTACAGGACATTGAATAACGGTTGTAATATTGGAGTTGGCATAAATCAGGAAATTAGAAGTGCATGTAATGGGACAATATAGTAATCACAGGAGACTTGCACCTGAATGTAGACTGGACAGGTCAAATTTTGATCTGAAAAAAATTGAAGGTGAACTCACGGAATCAGCACTAGGTGGGTTTCTAAAGTAACCTGTTAACCTAGTGACATAGGGAAAGGTTATTGGATTTGAAATCAATGTAATTAATTTGGTAATTAAACAAAAGTAATTAGACTTAACTCTAAACAAAGAAAGCTATGAATTTTTGAGAGATGAATTAGCTGTGGGAAATTGGGGGAAAGACTATAGGTTTAATAGCAGACAAGCAATTGGAGTCCATTAGGCATAGGATCAGAATTAGGCCATTTGTCCCATTGAGTCTGCTCTGCAATTTCAGCATGGCTAATTTATTACTGCATTCCTCTGCCTTCTCCCAGTAGCCTTTGTTGCTCTGACTAACCAAGAACCTATCAAACTTCACCTTGGATGCACCCAATGATCTGGCCTTCACAGCCGCCTGTTGCAACAAATTCCACAGATTCATCACCTGGATAAAGAAATTCCTCCTTGTCTCTGCTCAAAATAGGCATTCTTTGTTCTGAGGCTGTGCTCCCGGTTCTAGACTCGCCCACTATAGGAAACATCCTCTTCGCATCCACTCTATCTAGGCCTTTTGGCATTCAATAGGTTTCAATGAAATCCTGTCCTCATTCTACTAAATTCCAGTGAGTAAAGGCCAGAGATATTAATCGCTCCTCATACAATAAACTTTTGATTCCTGGAATCATTCTTGTGAACCTCCTCTGAATCCTCTCCAATGTCAGCACATCCCTTCTTAAACCCAAAACTGCTCACACTAATCCAAGTGAGGCCTCACCAGAGCCTTATAAAGCCTCAGAATTACAAGATTGCTTTTATATTCTGGTCCTCTCAAAATGAATGTTAGCATCACATTTGCTTTCCTCACCACTTGCAAATTAACCTTTAGAGAATTGTGCATAAGGACTTCCAAGTCCCTTTACACCTCAGGTTTTTGAATTTTCTCCTTATTTAGAAAATAATCTATGCTTTTAGTCCTTCTACGAAAGTGCATAACTATACTCTTCCCAGCACTGGATTCCATGTGTCACTTCTTTATCCATTTTCCTAATCTGTCTAAGGCCTTCTGCAGCCTCCCTGTTTCCTCAACAGAACCTGTCCCTGCATTTATCTTTGTATCGTCCACAAACTCATAAATTCTGTCATCCAAATCATTGATATATAACTTTAAAAGAAGCAGTCCTAACACCTTGCAGTCACTGGCAGCCGCTTTTTGCCTCCTGTCAATCAGCCAATGCTTGATCCATGCGTGTATCGTTCCTGTAATACCATGGGATCTTACCTTGTTAAACAGCCTCATGTGCGGCACCTTCTGAAAATCCAAGTGCACAACACCCACTGATTCTCCTTTGTCTATCCTGCTTGTTATTTTTTCAAAGAATTCTAACAGATTATTGTCTTAAGGGAACAATGATGACTTTGGTCTATTTTATCATATGCCTCCAAGTACCACATCCGTAACAATCGACTCCACCATCTTCCCAACCACAGAGGTCTGGCTAACTGGCCTATAGTTTCCTTCCTTCTGCTTCCCTCCATTCTTGAAGAGTGGAGTGACATTTTTTAATTTTCTAGTCTTCTGAAACCATGCCAGAATCTATTGTTTCAAACAAAAGAGTGATACATCTCTGATTGACAGAAGTAATGATAGTATTAAATCTAAGTAAGGGGTTTAGAAATTTTTGGGAAAGAATGGTAGACCTGTTGGTTGGGAGTATTTTTGGAAATAACTATGGAGGTCCAAAATATTAATAAATAAAAACAAAATAGAATGTCAGATTTGTTGTAATATGAGTATTATTAAATGTAAGTTAATACTACTGGGGTTGGCGGGGTCTTTACTTCCGCTCTTTTTACTCCCAGTACGCATTGGATATAGTTGCTCCACCCAGGTCACACGAGGTACCTGGAAGCCTCGGTATTGTAAATATCATTTGCCGTCCCAGATAAAGATGCTCTTTTGGCCATCAAGTTGTCGAGTGGTCTTTTTGTAAAGTAGAAGTTACCACATGTTTTTGGTGACGAGGTACACTGGTTTTGTGGATGGGTCGGCCCCGTTTTCGATCAGGAGCTGTGAGTGGGTGAGGAGCCTCGTGTACGGATGGCTACGGTCGGTGTGTTCAACGATAAATCGAGGAGTGGCTGGAGTATGAGGAAAGGTCGGGCCACTTTTTCTGTGCTAATGGAATTACTGAGGAGGCTAAGAAGCGCTCTGTTCTCCTGAGTGTGTGTGGGGCAAAGACGTACAAGCTGATACAGAACTTGGCTATGCCGTGGAAACAGGGAGAAATTCCATACGACGAACTGGTCAAGCTCGTGGGGAACCACCACAATCCGAAGCCTTCGGATATAGTTCAGTGGTTCAAGTTTCACAGCCCTGTCCGGAAGCCAGGTCAGTCTGTGGGTGGTTTTGTGGCCGAGCTTCGGCAGCTGTCGGAGCATTGCGATTTCAGAGCCCTGTTGGTTGACATGCTCCGTGACAGATTAGTACGCGGCATTAATAACAACGCCGTACAATGCCGCTTGTTGGGGGAAACCCCCCTGTTGACTTCAAGACAGCCCTAGAGATTGCCCAAGGCATGGAGTTGGCTGCTGATAATGCCAAGGATATACAGAAAGGATTTGGGGGGTCGCAGTCAGCGGCAGTGCTCCAAGTCAGGAGGGAGACTGGTAGACAGGAAAAGAGGGTGGAATGTTTTTGGTGTGGAGGAACGCACTATGCAAATGTTTGTAAATTCAAAAATACTGTCTGTCATGCTTGTAGCAAGAAGGAACCTTTAGTTAAAAAGTGCAGGAGCATAAAGGGTGAGGTTAAGCCTGGGCAGGGGAAAGCTCAACAGGCCCAGGCAGCCACACACCACCTAGGAGAAGCAGACGAAGAGGCAGCGTGTGTCTACAACATGTTTGGGGTGGAAATGGATGAGGGACCACCTGAACCGTGTTATGCCACAGTCACTGTCAAGGGAAAGGACATAAAGTTCGAGATTGATTCAGGGGCTACTGCATCGGTCATTAGTGAGGAGACTTACAGGAGGAGATAGGGGTCCAACCTGCCTCCCATCAGACTGTCTAAGCTCCAACTCAGGACCTATAAGGGGCAGCACATACCTCATTTAGGGGTATTATATGTGGATATTTCAACCGGGGGCCAGAAGGCTGAAGCCAGGCTGGTGATAGCTAAGGGCAGTGGGCCCAGTCTTCTGGGCCGCGATTGGCTTCGCAAAATCCGGCTCAACTGGCATGAAATTAAGTATGCACGCACGACGGAGGGCATTCTGCAGCGGTATAGTGACGTTTTCAGGGACGAGCTGGGCACACTGAAGGGCGTGACCATGAAACTCTATGTCGACCCTGGGGCCACACCACGTTTTTTTAAGCCCAGGTCAGTGCCCTGTGCCATGAAAGGCAAAGTTGAGGCAGAGCTGGTACGTTTACAGGGGCTGGGCATCATTGAGCCCGTCCAGTTTTTAAGGTGGGCGGCTCCTATTGTTCCAGTTTTGAAGGCAGATAAAACAGTGAGAATATTTGGGGACTATAAGCTTACAGTGAATCAGGTCTCTAAACTGGAGGAGTACCCATTGCCATGGGCAGATGACCTGTTTGCGACCCTGTCAGGGGGTAAACTGTTCACAAAGCTGGACATGAGCCACGCCTACCAACAGCTGCTGCTCGACGAGGATTCAAAGGAGTACGTCACCATCAATACGCACAAGGGACTATTCAAATACAATCGCCTGGTGTTTGGTGTGGCATCTAGCCCCACCATTTTCCAAAGGACAATGGACTCTTTGCTGCAGGGGATTCCACATGTAGCAGTGTATCTTGATGATATTTTGATCACAGGAGCCACGGAGGGGGAGCATCTGGCTAATTTAGAACAGGTGCTGAAGAGACTCTCAGATGCAGGGCTCCGGTTGAAACGTGGAAAATGTGTGTTCCTGGCTCCGAGTGTGACCTACCTGGGACACAAGATTACAGCTGAGGGGCTTTTCCAGTGGAGGACAAAGTGAGAGCTATCAAGGAGGCCCCAAGCCCCAAGAGCGTCACTGAACTCAGATCATCTTTGGGCACGGTGAATTATTATGGCAAGTTTCTTCCGGACCTCTCAAAGGTTTTGGCCCCACTGGATCAGCTGCTTCACAATGATACTAACTGGCGATGGGTGAAGAGCAGGAGGAAGCTTTCAAGGAAGTGAAAGACTCCTCCACTCAGTGAAGCTGCTCGTTCACTATGACCCAGACAAGGAGATCACCCTTTCATGTGACGCTTCACCCTATGGAGTTGGGGCAGTTCTCTCACACGTAATGGAGGACTGTTCAGAGAAGCCTATTGGTTTTGCTTCACGTACCCTGACAGCTGCTGAGAAGGGAAATTCACAGCTAGACAAAGAAGGTCTGGCCATTGTTTTTGTGGTCAAATATTTTCATCAGTACCTCTATGGACGTGCATTCACAATTTATATGGACCATAAACCACTGATGAGCCTTTTTAGGGAGACCAGATGCATCCCACTGCTAGCCTCAGCCAGGATACAGTGTTGGGCTCTCACATTGTCGGCCTACCAGTATACTATCGTGTACAGAGCGGGTGGGGATAATGCAAACGCCGATGCGCTGAGTCGACTCCCTTTAACTGAGATGCTTGTTACTGCATATGTGCCTCCAGAGACTGTTTTCATTGGAGATGCTGTCAGAGACAGCTGTAAAGGTGACCCAGACCAAGCAATGGACAGAGGGGGACCCAGTCCTGTTTCAACTCAAGACTTTCCTTTTACAAGGTTGGCCCAGAGTTGTGGAAGGAGAGGAACTAAGGCCTTATTCCAAAACACAAGACAGAACTGAGTCTGCAGGATGGTTGCATTTTCTGGGGGGCGAGGGTCATCGTGCCTCCCCCTGGCCATTCACAGATTGTGGAAGAAATTCATGAGACTCATCCAGGGGTGTCTTGAATGAAAAGCTTTGCAAGATCCTACGTCTGGTGGCCAAGAATGGACCAGGATCTGGAGAACAAGGTAAAATCATGCACGCAATGTCAGACCAATCAGAACATGCCACCACCAGCCCCTTTCCATCCATGGGAGTGGCCAGACTTACCCCTGGTCTAGGCTACATTTGGACTTTGCTGGCCCCTTTATGGGACAGATGTTTCTTGTAATCGTAGATGCGCATTCCAAATAGATCTAAGCTCACATTATGAGCAACAACATAGCCCCCTCAACAATAAACAAACTCAGGCAAGTGTTTGCAGTCCATGGGTTGCCTGACACTCTGGTCACTGATAATGGCCCGACGTTCACCAGTGAGCTGTTCAGTGAGTTCATGCGGCAGAATGGCGTTCATTACATTCAGACGGCCCCTTTCCACCCAGCCTCAAATGGCTTGGCTGAGCGGGCTGTTCAGACAGTGAAGGAAGGCCTGAAGCAGATGACACGGGACTCTCTTAGTACCCGACTTTCACGTTTGCTGTTTAAATACTGCCTCACTCCACATACATGCACGAGACAGACAGTTAGAAACGGATGACAATGTCTATGTGAGAAACAATCAGCAATGGCTACCTGGTGTTATTCTTAAGCAGAGTGGTCCAGTCTCCTATGTTGTTAAGCTGACTGATGGGCGTGTTTTCCGCGAACATCAGGACCATGTGCGCCTGTGTCATGATTCCGGCTCAGAGGTAGACAGTTCCATGGAGTTTCCAATGGTGAGACAGACTACTGGGGAAGCATGTCCACCAGTGACTTTGCTAGAGAGAGAGACACTGGCAGAGGGGGCAGAGTCCCCTGAGGAGGATGGACATTCTCACGCAGACACACAGTCCCCTCTCGTGTCCCCAACACTAGATCCACCCAAAACATCCTCACCAGCGGTACCTGCTAGGTCACCGGGGGTAGTGTGTAGATCACAGCACCCTTGCAAACCTCCCGACAGACTGAATCTTTGATTGGATAGTTTCTTTTGTTTTTAGATTGAATATTGAATTTGCCATGTTTTTTTTTAAGGTGTTTTTGTATTGGTAACCTGTTGCTAAAGATACCACTGTTTTTATTTCCCAGTTCTTCTATATTTGGGGAATGTTGGATTTTAAAGGGGGAGAAGTGTTGTAATGTGAGTATTATTAGAAGTAAGTTAATACTACCAGGGTTGGCGGGGTCTTTACTTCCGCTCTTTTCTACTCCCAATATGCATTGTATATGGTTCCTCCACCCAGGCCGCACAAGGTACCTGGAAGCCTCTGTATTGTAAATATCATTTGCCGTCCCAGATAAAGATGCTGTTTTGGCCATTAAGTTGTCGAGTGGTCTTTTTGTAAGGTAGAAGTTACCACAAGATTGATAAACATGAAGAAAGAGTATAAGAGCTTTTATAGGTAGGTCAAAACCAGCAAAGGCAAACAGGGCAACACACAAAAAATGCTGGAGGAACTCAGCCAGTTCTGCTAAAGGGTTTTGGCCCGAAACGTCGACTTTTTCCATAGAAGCTAGCTTACTGAGTTCCTCCAGCATTTTGTGTGTGTTGCTTGGATTTCCAGCATCTGCAGATTTTCTCTTGTTTGTGATTTGTAAACAAACAGGGCCCTTGGAGAAAGAACAAGGAAGGAGAATTTATAATGGAGAAAAGAAAACAACAGAATAATTAAATGATTATATTGCACCTGTCTTCACAGACAATGACACCCAAAATCTTACAGCTATATTTAACAATCAAAAGTCCAGTGAGAAAGAGAATCTGAAGGAAATATATATTGGTGAAACTGTAATACTAGAGAAGTTTGTGAATCTGAATATGAATAAACCCCAAGATCCCAATGATCTATATCCTGGAGTTTTGAAGGAAAATAATTTATACTCTGGTTATCATCTTCCAAAATGCTGAAGTTTCTAGGATTGGCCCTGTAGATTGGAGGAGGGCAAATACGACCCCACTATTTAGAAAAAAAGAGAGAAATATATTTGCTAAATGTGAGTGGCATGGGAATAGATGAGTCTCTAATGAAGGATGTGACAAACAACAGGACACACAGGAAAGAATAATAGGACAAAACAGTCATTTAGCTTCAAGGAGGAATGAGTTAGCAACAACATGCTGGATAGAATATAAAGTGGAAAAATATGAAGCCCTCCACTGAAAATCAGATACGTTGTTAAATGGTTATTGTTGATAGTGATGACATTCAAAGGATACACCAGATATTAAAGGCCAAAGCACAGACTTAACAAATGATTAAGGAGTCACCTGGTGTGAAGCCATAATTAGGAGAGGATTTGAATACAGCATTAGGTTTTATTATTATACTTGCTGGTCTCGATGAGGCCACATCATTCCTAAGAAATTATGCATTTGTCCTAGAAAGACTGCAGCGAAGGTTCACTTGATTGATTTCAGAGATAGTGTGCTTGCTTTATGAGGGGAGCGTGAATTGTTTGAAAACGTGTTATCTAGAGTTTAGGAGAATCAGAGGTGATCTCACTGAAGATTCCAAATTGTTCATGGATTTAATAGGTAAGGTTTTTATACCCCCTAGCTAAGGAGGCTAGAACCATTGAGTATCGTTTTATAAGATAGATGAGCCATACAGGATTCAGATAAAGAGTACATCCTTCACCCAGACAGTGGTGAATATTTGGATAGGTAAGGTTTGAAGAGATAAGGGCAAAATGCATGAAAATAGGTCCAGCTCGGTTAAGTGGCATCGACAAGTTGAGACAAAGGGCCTGCTTTCGGTGCTGTAGAGCTATAATCCTCTACTTGAACAAACAATATCACTTCTAAAGACATGGCAAAGAAGTTTTTCAACCCTATGTTGACTCCACTGTAGCACCAGTTGGCAGACAACGTAGCAGGATTAGAACAGAAACAGAAGCTGCACAAAGGCTCAAAGCTTTCTAAAGAGAAGCCATTGGTTAGCATCTAAGTGTAGCTTACATGTTGTGTTTGCTTGGTAAACTTGATGGAAATCGCATAGATATAAACTGCTTTAATAGACAGAAATGATTGGCAATGTCTCAATAGGTCCTCTGACAATGAGCAATTGCAAGAAATTCCTCATTGCTCTTTGATGTTCAGATGTGCCACATCTGAATGTTGACCATTTTTTTTCAATGGGTGCGTTGCTCCATGATCTAGTCTATATCATTGGCATTAAACATGTTTTGATCAGATTTTCAGCAATTTATTTTGTTCACGTTATCAAAACTCATGTACATTTTAAAAACAAGTCACAATGGAAACCAGTCAGATTTGAACTACTGCACCTAATAATCTCAATGCTCACGTTAACAATTTAACACCTTGCTACAGACTACACTGTGTATGTCATCTCCACAAAAAAAAAATCAGTAAATTGATGAATATTTCAGGAATTTACTAACTGATTTCACTGGAAAATAGCTTCCATGAAGCATGAAGATGAATTTATAATGGTACACCAATATTAATTAAACAATATTCCTCCCATTCTTTATATTCCAGAATGCAAACAACAAAATTATTCATATTTTCCTTTCTCTCAGAATTCTTCAAAATAATTGTTTATTTGGCCCACTTGAAGACATCGGAGCTGCTTGATACCAGGGACCACCTTACTTTGAGAGCCGACAGCAGCTGATATGGGCAAGTGGAAAGTCCATGCACCTGGGATCAGTCGATCTTTGTGAGCAGCCTTTGTTGATGTCAAGGCAAATACTGCTTATGTGTAGCTGCCTGCCAAATCCAGGCCTCTGTCCTATGAATAAACTGCACTCTCAGTAGATAAAGCACCTACTGGAGCTTAGAGGTGACTTTGTTCTGGCTGCTTTTTATACCCAGGTTAAAAAGCATTCAGTAGGAGAGCAAGTTGCAAAGCAACATCAGAAATAAGAGCAAGGACTAGTTTATTCGGCCTCTTGAGCCCAATTCAAAATCTGATATTATCTCAACACTATGTTTTTGAATACAGGCTTTGTGAAGTTCAGTTCTGAATGCTATATGCTTACTTTTATTGTTTGCATGATTTGTTTATTTCTCTCTGCACATTGGGTGTTTGATGCTCTTCATTTGTTTTAATGGGTTCTATTGAGTTTCTTTCTTTTGTAGCTGCTTGTAAGGAGATGAATCTCAAGGCTGTATAAAATATGCTTACTTTGATGATAAATGTGCTCTGAATTTTGAACTTTGAACTTTGAGATAGGGGAGAGCAGCGAGGCAAATAGTAGATTCGCTGCTTTCACGGCGCCAGGAGGCCCAGGTTTAGTCTATGAGTCCTTTGGCTGCTCCAGTTTCCTCCCACATCACAAAGGTGTCAGGGCTGGTGGGTTACTTGGCCACTGGAAATTGCCCCTTATATCTACATGAGACATGGAAGTGGGGGGAATTGATGGGAACGTGGGGATGAATGAAAATGAGATCAATGTAGGGCTCATGTGCTTTGTGGTCAGTGTGGACTCAGAGCTGAGTTGGTCTCAGAGTCTGTGCTGTGTCTCTCAAAGACTCTCAGGATTAAACCCAGGTCTGTAGCACTGTGAGGCAGTGACCCTACAAGCTCCCCCTCTGTGCCACTCAGTCATACCAGTGCAGCGCTTGATGCTTTGTGCAGACAGCCTAATGGTGGGATTGCAAAGGCCTGCTACGTTACACCGCCCATGCTTCAGAAGAGGTGGTCTAGTGATACAAGACTGAGCAGAGCATGGCTCGGACACTTGCAGTAACTGAGTCCTGCCCAGTGACATACGTGGCTCACTACCTCTATATGCTGCGCAGTGACGGACATCTCTGCATGAAATTGTTAAAACTGGTTTATTACTGTCACTTGCACCAAGGTCCAGTAAGAAAAACTTTGTTTTACATGCCAGTCATACAGACGATTTGATCATATTAGTCATCAAGCTAGTGTAAGGAAAACAGATTGCAGGGTATAGTGTCACAGTTACAGATAAAGCCCAGTGCAGGCAACCAATATGGTGCAAGGCTATGGTGAAGTGGATTATGTCAAGAGTTCACCTTATTGTACAAGCGGTCCATTAATTACTGTTTCCTTCCCTGCTATAACCTGTGAGTTACCAGGTGAAGCATTGGTTATCTTCCTAACGTGAGAATGACTGAACATTCCATCTGGCAAGAAGCCACTTACTCTGTGCACAATCTGCAAGCCAGGTGGAGATTAAAAAAAGGTGACTTTGAACTCTTTTGAGAATGCTTAAGGTTATCAATATGCAAAAGATCATTTTCCCTTTGTGGGTGAATGATTCTGTATTGTACAATGAAATGAATGTAGCTGAAATCTTCCTCTAGATGGCTGTCAGAGAGACATTCCTCCATCTCCAAGTGCTTGTGATCTGGTACAGCAGCAATCCCTCTCCACTATACCAACACAGATGCGTGAGTTATGTGTTCAAATATGGCAATGGGCTTCTACCTCCCATTAGCAAAGGTGATGATTCCACACACACATTCCCCACCCCTAACATTACATTCATCAACAAGCCTCTAAAACCAGGAGCAACCTGCCTCCATCTGCATTCAGTGTCTAGTCTTCCTCATGCAATGTAACCAACTTGTAGCCAATAAATCCTTTTAAACTGAGGCCCAAGCTATACCATCATCATGCACATATATTGATTAGGAAGCCCAGTTCTAATATACTAATACAGTTGCTGGGTTAAGCACGATCTCTTGTCCTTTACACTTCAGTGTGCTAACAGATCCCTCTCCCAGTGTGTCAGCATGTTTAAATTCTACCCTATGTTCCTATTTCCAATCCATGCCATAGATGAGAACATTTTTCCACAGGGAACTGGGATCATTGAACTATCTCTGCAGACTATATAAATTCAGTTTAAAACTGTTAACCTATATTGACAGAAGAGGTGTCTAATAGATTTCACTCTCCAAATGTAGCAAAGCCCAATTTACAATGGAAGGTATTGACTTTCTCCATTGAAATTAATAAGCCTAATAAGGGAGTTAGCAGCTACCAACACAGACATTTAATTGAGTCCTCTGGGTAAGACCACAGGTACTGGAGAGAAAAACATGTTCTGGTATAGACAATTCTGACTGCTTCAAATGATCTCTAATAAAAACCAAAATACTAAAAAGAGTAGCATTGAAGGTTAAAGATGATTAGAATTCACATCATTCTCACTCGCTCTCTCTCTCGCTTGCTCTGCCTCAATACCCATCGCACAGCTTGCTATGCTTGACATGAGGATTATTGTGGTTCTTTATAGCAAGCAGGTGCTAAAAATCGATACTGAATTCGAGGACTGAGACCTCATTAAAGCTATTTTTTAATTTGAATGGCCAACAGCATTCTTATTAAATTGCAACAAGTAATGGATTTTATGTTAAAAAGCTAACATTTGAAGGTTTAAGTTGAACCCCCACCCCCCCCTCTCTCTCTCTCTCACAAACACACACACATACACACACACACACACACACTTCGTTAGCTGTCACCGTCACATGGGACTTCTCATCCCTGCCTAAGGTATTTCTTCAGTGACGTTGCCTTGGATAAGATCTCCTCAGTTCTTTTTCCAGTCTTGATGCAGCTAATAACATCATCAAAGAGCAACTGGCTCACAAGAACAAGTGGAGGCCATTAAGCCTCTTCAGTCTCTTTCACCAACTAATCTTGAAATGAAAAAAATCGAGTATTGGAGAGTTGTCCTGCACAGAAATGGGCTCGTTGGCGCACAGTCCATGCTGACCATTGTGCCAACTACACAAATCTCATATGCCTTTATTAGATCTATACTCCTTTATCCCTTGTTTACTCAAGTGTCTGACTAAACATCTCTTGAACAGTATGATTGTTTCTGATTCTATCTCCTCCTCAGGCAGCAAATTCCAGATATTTAAAAAAATTACCCCTCAAATCCCCTTTTAAATTCCTTCCTCTATTTCCTTAAATCCTTTCTTGTTTTTGATACCCCAACCATAGGAAAAAGAACTCTGACTTTCTACTCAGCTTACCTTTGGCCTCCTATAATTTGTGTATTACACGTCACCCTCAGCCTCTTTCATTCCAGGGAAAACAAGCACAGATTATGACTATATAACATTATGACTAAAGCATCTCACTTTATAAAACATGCTTGTGAATCTCTTCAGCAACCTCTCCAGTGCAATCTCATCCTTTCTATATCGTGACGCAGAACTGCACACAATACTCCAACTGCAGTCACACCAACATTTTGCAAGTTACAACATAATGGCCCAATTGTTCTGACCCGGCTGATATATGCAAGTGTGCAAATATCTACATGGGATGACACTTTCAGAGAGCAATGGACACCAAAACCCCTTGTTCATAAACACTCCTTGGGCCCTAAACACTGTATCAACTGTATGTTCATTTGTGAGATCACACAAAAATCCGAAGAAAACTGCCGTCTTAACGAATTCTGACAGTAACTATAAAAGTTGGCTGTTAGCCTGAACCATCAAGAATCTTTTTTAAAAACTCAATTAAACATTTTACCTTCACCCAACCAAAAGAAATGTGGTCTTGATTTATTATTCCACAGGAATAGTAGAGATTCTGATAGTGCTGCATTTCCTCACTACTGCATTGAATATGTTTTCACATCTTTGAGTTGATTTAAACTCAAAACTCGCTAATCATGTGGCAAGAATGCGGCCATCTGAGTAAATACTTTAGTGTTCTTTAATTAAGACACATGAATTTACTTCAAAGCCATGTTTATAATCCAGCATTCTCATAATTTCCAAAATATTCAAAATCTGATTCCACCCCTTAGTTTAAAGTAACAAAGAAAATATGTGATGAAATGTTGTCATGGGAATCTCACCATGTAAATTAGTTTTTATGTGGAAATTACTGCCTAGTGGCAGTCCATTTGGGATGTCTCCTGTGACGGTCATCAATTTTTGGTCGATGCACCATAAAAAGCATCCAATCTTGTTGCCATCACAACTTGGTAAGGCAACTGCTCTGCTTGAGACTGCAAGAAACTATACTAAGAGCTCAGCACCTCACAGAAACTAGCCTCCCCTCCATGGGCTTTGTCTTCACATCTTGCTGCCCCTGTATAAAGCAGAGAGCATAATCAAAGACCCTCTGACCCCAGACATTTACTCTTTTCCCCCCTCCCATTGGGCGGAGGTTTCACAAGCCTTAATACGTACCACTAGACTCGAGGACAGCTTCTATCCCGTTGTTATAAGGCTATTGAATCAATAGGGTGAACTGTTGCCCTCTCAATCTACCTCATTATGACCTTGCCTCTTATTTTCTGCATCCATTGCACTTCATCTGTAACAGTAACATTTTATTCTGCAATCTGTTATTGCTTTTTCCTGTACCACCTCAATGTAATGAAATGATCAGTATGGATGGCACACAAAACAAAGATTTTCACTGCACCTCGGTACATGTGACAATAATAAACCAATTGACCTGCTGTATACTATTAGTGATGCACCACATGAGCCCCTTCCTTAATGTCTTAAATCTAACTCTAAAAGTGAATTACTGATGATGCTGGAAACTTAGAGCAAATCAGAAGATGAGAGTTATAGAGCAAATCACTGCCTAACCTGCTGAGTTCCTCCAACATCTTGTGTGTGTTGCAACTGAAAACAAGTGCTATTGTGCAAATTATACGCTGCAGAACATTACTGAACATATTCTGTTTTAGTTTACATCTAATTCTGTCAGCCTATCTTGTTTAGTTTTTTTTCTTCTTTGATTACTTGTTTAGCTTCCTTCGAGACACCTATGCTCCTTTTCTGAAATTCTCCATGTGGTATCAAGCTTCACCTCAAACATTCAGCGGGTAAGGATGTTTCCCTTCCTATCAGATGTCTCCATGTGAGGTTTCAAGCTGGGAATGGGCTTGATTTTGGAGGGGAGGAAGAGCATCATCCAGTCAAGATCTCCAGACCAGACTGTCTCTCTGATCCCTAGTTCTGGTGAAGAGTCTTTGAGTTATAGAGTAAAACAGCCTGGAAGCAGAACTTTCAGCCCAACTATCCTATGCTTACCAAGATGTCCATCTGCATGAGTCCCATCTGCCCACAATTGCTCCATTTCCCTCTAAATCTTTCTTGACCATTTACCTTTTAATTTTTAATGCATTTGAATCAACCACTTCCTCTGGCAGCTCATTTCAAATACTTACTGACCACTCTCTAGATGAAGATGTTGCCCCTCTTGTTCCTATTAAATCTCTCCTTAAACTTATGCCCTCTCCTTACTGAGTTCCCAACCCTGGGAAAAAAGACTTTGTGCATTCACCCTCTATATTGCCCCTCATGACTTTACACACTTCTGTAAAATCACCATCCACCCCCACCCCCGTTCTCCTAGACAACACTGAATAAAGCCCTAAACTGCACAATCTCTTTATGTGATTCAGTCTCTCAAGTCCTGGCAACAACCTCTTTCAGTTCTGCAACCTGAAATGTTAACTCTGTTTCACCCTTCATGCATGCTGTCTGACCTGCATACACACAAATCAGAACATTATACAGTACTTCTGTTCTAAAATTGTCTCAGTTATAGCAACATACGGCAATGTAGAACAACCAGACAGAGATTAATGAAGATTTTAAACAATGAATTATGGCTTGCTAATTTATTTTTACTAAGAGAACATTCAAGTTTTTAGATAATTGTTCACACTGTTGAAGTGGTGACACTGAATTCAAAGTCAAAAGTATAACAAAAGAAAACACAAGAAAGCTTTTAAACTTTTATTTTGCATAAATATATTATTTAATAGTTTATCAACTATTCAATGATATATTTCTGACAAAATATAAATATTTTGGTCCTGGCTGATTTTCTATCACACTCCCATCATAGTACCCTTTCTTAATTCTCTTTAACATCTCCGCATGCCAGTCCCTCTTGTTCACCTTCACTGTTTCAGGCATTGCTCATACCCAGACATCAACAACAAGAAACAAAGTGCTCCATTCAGAATGAATGAAGAGGCAGAGGGAATTGATTTTTAAAAAAACAGGTACAGCTTCTGAAGGCTAACTGAGACATGCAGAGAGGGTTGTTGGGAAGTAGAAAGGATAGCATGAGTACAAAGAGAAAACTAAACAAAGACAAAATGAAAGGAATCATAAAAGAAAATTGAGAGTCTTTAAATCTCAGCATAACAAAAAGAATGAAAGGAAATGATGTAAACTTTATATAACCATGTATTCAAACTGTACCCAAATTGGTTTACCATTTAGTATACTATCTAAGAGTTATTATTATATCATACAAGGAAACATCACCTCAGTTTTTCTAAATTAATTTCCTTATGAGTTATTTTTTTGGCTTTTTATGTTAAATAACAAGCTTTTTTTCTACCACATGACTCACTCCACACTCATACACATCACTCAAGCAAGCTTCAATTGAAGTGCCATTTTATTTTATTTTCTCACATTCTTTACAGATGCCTGATTTAATTTTACATGTTGCTTGATTCCCACATGTTCAATAATATTGCATTTTGACTTTAAGCACACGAGGAATTTAACTACTTTGTCAATTTTTCACATTTCCAGAGCATCGTTCATGGAAACTAATTACTCCAAGTCAATATTAATTCATTGCACTGCTCTATAAACTTAATGATTTATTTTGTTGTGCTTCTTTTTAAGAGTTTTCATCTAATGTTTGATATACTATACGCCCAATATCTGGGAAGTGTAATATTGTTCTTAATGATGGCACCAGACTGCAAAGTGGCACAGTCATGGGCTATTGGAGCCCAGGGGAGTGACTGCTGAAAGAATTTAGAAAGGTTAGCTGCTCTTAAAGAGCCCACAACACCCAAAAATCCTCAATGTCCAAAAGATGTATTGGTTAGTACCTAAACTGGTCATTACAAATTGTCCTGTGATTAGGCTTAGGTTAAATAGGTGGGTTGCTGGGTGGCATGGCTTGTTGAGCTGGGAGGGTCTGTTCCACAATGTATCTCTAAATAAATAAGTAACATCATGGGTGTCATATATGTAATATGGATCAAAAAGTATGCTTAAAATCTTAGTACAGCAAGTCAGTGGTGTTATTGCAGAAAACTAAATGGCAGTGGGACATCCTTGAGAGTCTTTAAAAATTGGCATGATGGTTGGCAAAGGAGCAGAAGTAAACTTCTCGGCATCTGGAGCAGCTTTACAGTAAGGACTTTGCCTGCTTCTATTGCAGTTGCGCTTGTTCACCCTGCTACAAGTTCCTTGATCCTCTTTACAGTTTCATTAGGTTTCTACCAGTATAACTAGTATAACTGGCATCATAGTAGGGAATGCATAATATTGTGGAAGGAATTCACAATGCATCAAATTTATAATTAACTATCAATTAACCGTGCAATGCTTGAGAATTGTACATTTAATGTTGCAATGTGTTTTACTCTTTCATTTATGCGTAGGGACAATTGAGTGGACTATTTTTTTAAGGTAAATAACCTCAGCAACTTTCTTATTACAGATTGTTTATTGAATGGGACTTGTCAGATTGTTTGCATTAAATTAAACCCAAAAAACACAGTTGATGAAAGACCAATGCAACATTCCATTGCTGAATCTTTAAGTCATGGCTTACCAGAGATCAAAAGTTTGACGGTAACAAACAAGTATTGGGGTGATTGATAAGTTTGTGGTCTAAGGTAGAAGAAGTCAATTTTAGAATAACCTAGCACATTTATTTTTCAACATAGTCCCCTCCTATATTTACACTCCAGCAGTCGTGGAGCATATGGATTTTGGACCTCCAGAAAATGTCCACAGCATAGGTGACTGATAAGTTTGTGGCCTAAGGTAGAAGGAGATCAGTTTTACAGCTCTCATTACATGCAGATGCAGGTAAACTCTTTGAGTCATTATGCAGGAAGTTTGAAGTTAATAACTCATCTCCTTCTACCTTAGGCCACGAACTTACCAATCACCCCTCGTACACCTTGTGATGGTATTGAGTTTGCTGTCCATGAAGTTCTGAAAAATGAAGAAATTAAGCCCTATCTGATATAGATACTGATGGGTACCCTCACTAAAGGGAGGATATACTGTAGCCATCTACTCTTCAAAGGTTAGATCACTTACCTCTTTATCCTCCTCAGTGAGTTAGATGCCAATATCTACTATTTGAGAAGTGGGTTCCCCTCCCCCACACTTTGGATACCAAGGAGGAGATACTTACAGCTAATGAAGTAACTTAAACACAGTTCATTTATTTTGACTGATACATGTTTAAGTTTATATACTATGTTAAAATCTCACAGAAAATTTCTCTTATAAAACATCTCCAAATTACAAATGACATCTAAAGTGCAGGTAAAATTGCTATAAGCTAACAAGACATACCAACAAGTTGCAGATGAATGCCTCATCCATTGCAGAAATTAAAAGCAGAAGAATGGATTCCAGTCACCCTGTCTTTCTGTATTTCTTCTTGCTGTTCCTTGACCATTCCTAACAAGCCTGACAGCTCTCTTACAGTCATACTGCTTGATGACTTCAAATGTATGTGATATTTTTTTCCAGATACCTTTGCTGGGAAAAGCTGCTGGGGACAGATCCCAGACATCCAAAATTAATGCTGTGAGGGATGACTTTCTAAGTCTACAAATCTCTCAACTATTGATGGATCAGCTATTTGATAAGCTAAGTGATAGTATCAGTCTAGTCTGCAAGCTTCCTTGAACAAAATAACTTAGTCAGTGTTGTCTGGTTTGATGCAGGCCCAATTAACATGACCCCATTGTTTTACAATACATCCCTTGAGCAGTCAGCCCTGTGCTGTGAGCCAGCAGCCTGTGCTGTTTGTTTGCAGAGCTATCCTTTTATCTTCAGATAGACTGTTGCTTGAAATTTACATTAAGGACTGAAGGTTGGTCCTTTTAATAACAAAGAGCTGAGCAAGGAGTAATGGTTGGGAGTTACCCATGAAAGAGTCAGCTACTGTGTAAGAATGCGGAGTTTGGCAAAACTGTCACCACACCCCCGACCCCTGGGCCCTGAGCAGAGAATATTCATCACAACCTTGAACAAAACTTCATTTTAATAGTTCTAAGAAAACACAAAAAATGTTTATAGGACTGATAATAAACTGTTCCAACAGAAACAGCATGGTCTCTGTTTAAGTTAGTTGAAGAGTTTAATTAGATGTATAGCCATGTTCTCTGTATTAAACTGCTCCATATACAGTCTTACTCTCTTGATATTAACTTGCACTCCTGGCTGTGTTTAATTAAAAACGAGGGCAAAAATACATTCCTGAATCTCAAATCCCACGTTGAAATATTTGGACAGATTGATCTGTCAATCATTTTCTTCCAAAGCAATGATTTAGTTGAGTGGCAGAACAACCTCGAGGGGCTGAATGGCCTATCCCAATTCCAATGTTTCCATATCGTTTCTCTAAATCTCTGGAGCTTGCAGGAGCGACGAAGCTTTAAGCATACATTCACAGTGCATCAGCCCATTGTACTACAGGCGTATTTTCTTCTAATGAAATGGTTAGTTCTTAAAAAGTATGTGAATTAATAAGGTGCCTTAAGTTATATGTCCTTAGTGCAAAGGAAAACAAGAGTGAAGCTGCTAAAGTTAAGGTGTGCAGGCAGCAGCAGCGTGGCAACTCACCTCTGGGGCAGATAGAACTAAACGTGTCTTACATAATTCAAGCAAACTTCTCTGCTAGCAGTGCCTAAAACATCAGTGAGCAGATGAAGAAAGGCTCACTGTCTGAAATCTCAAATAGTTAATCAGTCTCGGTAGGTATACAGACAGTAGGGTATCCCTGTAAAAGTAAACTCTAATTTTCTTCCCACTGGCTGGAAACACCCAAAGGTATAATTCTAATTAAAACATAGCAATCTCATATTAGGATGATTTACTCATTTTCAAAGAGATCTACCTAAACATAATAGAGCACTTATTAGAATCGAATCCCCAGCCAATAATCCCATTTTTCTTTTACTTGACAACCAGAAAACAATTTCACTGGAGCTAAAGATGACATAAAAAAAATTTAAAAATAAATTAACTTACTGAGATTCCAAGACGGCTGCAACCTCCGAGCAAGTTGCAGTTCAGATTTAGTAGTATTTTAATTGCTTAGTTGTTAATTGTATTATAGGCTTGTAAAGGTGGGTTTGGGGACAGTGAGGAGAGCTAGGGGTTAGGGATTAGGGATAAGGATGTGGGGGACTTGAGGCTCCACGTTCAAATACCAGTGATGCTTACATGGGATGTCTATGGTCAGACATTGGATATCGGACCGGCAGAGAGTGGACGATGGCCAGTTGTCAGCAGCTTCCAGAGTCAGAGTTCCACGCAAGCAGGAGGAACAAGTTCCTTTGACCCTCTGGGTTCACAATCGATGAGCCCAGAGCTCGAGGTTTAGAATCCGGGTGCCATCAATGGTGAGTCTGGAGCTCGAGGCCTGGTGCTCGGTGATCAGCATGCTCTGGGATCGATGCTCAGGATTGAGGCCCAAGGATGAACTGGAAGTCTGGAAGTTGAGGCCCGATGACTGAACCCAGGTCTGCAAATCTGCTGAGGAGTTCGAAGCCCGGTGTCTGCAGCTCTGAGTCTGTTTCCACGAGAGTTTGGAGCTGGAGGCCTGTCGTGGGGTTAAGGAATCGTGCATGTGTGTTGGTGGGAGAAAGGAATGAGGCTTATTTTTGGTGTACTTATTTGTTGCTTATTGCTTCTTGCATTCTGTGTGGTTCTGCTGAGCATTGGGCAGGCTATGTTGGCATTGGAATGTGTGGCAACGCTTGTGTCTGTCCCCGGGTGTATTGGTTGTTAAAGCAAATCATGCGATTCACTGTATGTTTCAATGTACATTAAACAAATAAACTTGACTCTTGAATCAAAGGTTCATTATTTTCTTTACAAGTGGTCTACACTTAACCAGATGATCTGTGCCAGCGTTTGGCCAATACTTTTGGGAAGTTTTTATTTTGCTTTATTTAAATGATATAACTGGATAAAGCACTAGAGAGCAATCACAACATAGATATGGTCGAGAAAGTTGTACCTAGGCACACTGAAGCCAAGAGAAACTAAATGGCAAATTAAAACAATACATCAAACTTTTCTCTGGAGGGAACCTGGCGGGGGAAATGATTTGAAAATGCGAAGCAGAATCAGAATCAGGTTCAATATCGTGAAATTTGTCATTTTGCAGCAGCACTACTGTGCAATACCTTACAGAAAACTATAAATTACAATAAGAAATATATATTAAAATCAAGTTAAATAAATAGTGCGAAAAGAATAAAAATTATGAGGTAATGTTCATTGTCCATTCAGAAATCTGATGGCAGAAGGAAAGAAGCCATTGCTAAAACATTTTAGGAATACTGGAATTAGGCATATTAATTTACATCAAAAATAGTAAAGGATATTGCATAAGGTTGACAGAGGCGCAATAAATTATGACTGGAAATAAATAGGACAACAGGAAGAAAGTGAGGTTTTTACTTTCACAGAGGGATGATAGGCCTAAAATTCTTAACGGAAATAAGACATTTTGTAACATGTCTCAGCCTTAGGTCTCTGTCTTTGAACAAAGTACACTGTGAAGCTACAGTATTATGAATATACAGAAATAGGATAAGGTGTCTGTGAAATCAAGTAGTAATTATCATTATTAGTAAACTTCTTTGGCTCTGAATGCAAATCAGAGGAATGGACAGTGAAATCAGTGCTCAATTTTTCATGGTGCAACTCTGCATCCTATACTGGTTTCACTGACTTGTTTCATGGTTAATGTTGAAATGCCACTGAAAATTTCAAAAGGTTAAATTTAGTCAGTGTCTTGTTCAAGTCAGTGATGAAGGGATCTAATATCCTAGGGACACTATTGCTTTCAATCAAGTGTATAACAGCCCATTCTTAATCCGATGGTCTTTTATATAATTAAATCTTCATCTCAGTAGTTAGAGGAACTTAAGGATGAAAATTATAATCATTTTCAGCCATCATTTAAGACAGAATTTCAGTTCTAATTTCACATCCATAATTTAATATTTAATAATGACACTTTTATATATGTATATAAAGTTAATTTTCTACACCAAATTCATTGGAAAATGCACCAAAATACTTATCATTAGTACTGAATTTTGCAGTCAGAAAACAATAAAACTATTGGTTTGAAAAATTGTGAAGTAATTTGGTGATCTTCAGGTGTAAGTGTGAATTTAAGTCTGGGCTGTAAGTCCCTGGCCAAGTTATGTGCCATAACGTGGAGGGAGGGTTTCTGTGTAAGATAACTCCTTGTCCTTAAATTGACCTTTAAGTCTTTCGTCTCTTGATCAAGTCCTTGTTAGCACGTATTGGAAGGAAAATGATGGGGGGAGGGAAGTGGGAGTTAACACTTTGGATCCAAGCAAGACAGAGAGGAGTAAGAGACCAGTTATAAAAAGATTGCGGTATATGCCATGATTGAATGAAATATGGTGCTTAATCACAACCAAAAGTTAAGAATTCTCATAAGAAATTGAAATTTCTTTCAAGACTGATAGCATTCCAAATAGCGATGGTGATCCTTCAGGAGCATGGCACCTCCATTAGGTCTGATCTATTCTCGACACCATATGTTAGGACTGACGGTGGAGATGGAGTGGGGGGTGTGGGCTATTGCAGTTTCATCAGAGTGATAGCAGGAATCAGAGCGTTAAGTTATGAGTTCAAGTTTCATAGGCTTGGCTTGTGGTTCTCTGAATTTAAGTAGCAAAGGCTTCTTCTGCACATGTGGTTATTGAATATTTATTTTCTATTGTGGAGGAATTCAGGATAAGGAGAGTTATCTTAACTTACAGTCAGGCCAATTTGAATAAATGTAAAAGCACTTTTCGGTGCAGTGTACATCCTGAAAACTCTCACACAAATGGGCAGCTTTACAGCTGGTTGAAACATTCAACGTATTTTGTGAGGTAAGGAATCAAACCTCTGATTTAAAATGACTCTAGTGAAGCACCAAGACAGCTTGCTGAGAGCAAACAAACAAAACTATAAATTACTGTATGAATAACACTTTTTCTCAGAGACAATCACTGTAATCAATAGCCCGTAACTTCCCTTTCAGAGATAGGCTTTCGAAAAGCCTGTACAACCTGACACGATTATGGTATGAAATGAAGTTTCAAAGGTGCAGGACGGTCATGGAGTGGGGGGAGGGGGTACAGGCTGGATAGGGTTGGCAGGGCACAGACCTGAGAGCAGGGAATGAGCCTGTGCTTGCCCATTGCTGGAGAAGACTTGGAGGCAATTTGATGCGGCCAAACTGAGACAAGGCAGAGTTGAGGTGGCAGGACCAAGGCCCAGGCCTGAGAGTGAGAAATGATTGAAGTGCTGGGCCAGATTGAAAAGGTCAAGGTTTTGGGGCCAGAGGTGAGGGGATGGGCTGGAGTTCAGCTCGCTGCTCTGTGAGGTTTGCACAGAACTATGGCAGTGCCTTGCAACTAACGGGCTCCTGGATCAGCTGCAGTGACACTTGCTCTCTGGCTGTGGACCCACTTTCGTGAATTTCACTTCTGAACGTTATTTGTTTATTTTTATTGTTTGCGCAATTTGATTTCTCTGTCCTCATTGGGAGTTTGAATGTCTTTTGTTAATGGACTGTTGGGTTTATTTGCTTTGAGGCTGCCTGTGAGGAGACAAATCTCAAGGCTGTATATAGTATAAATATTTTGATTATAAGTATATCTTGAACTTTGAAGGACAGTCAGTCTGAGATGGTAGCAGGAGTTGAGCTACAGATCAGTTATGATACAATTCATACTAGATTGATGGGCTGAACTGACAGTTTGTGATCTTGAGCTTTGACTTATTCCCTCGGATGTGATGATCGGTAACCAGTTACAATATTGGGTGCATTCAGTGATAATGGTCTCATAAACATTTAAGTGTTCTATGGGCTGGAATAAGATGAGGAGTGATTAAAATATGGAGCACATAACACTATTTTAATTAGTCCTGTCTACGATGCAGCACAGGACATTCTGGGAAATGCAGAATAATATTCATTAACATACACCACAAAATGATTAAAATAATGTTACGACTCTTTTAACCTGACAGTTTCACTGTAAGTAAACACACTTTTACCATCTAGGAATATTTGCATTCATTACCAATTATTGTTTAAAACTAATTCATATATATTCATTATTGCCATTTACATTAATTGTACAGTAAAGAGATGGCTGATTAGAGGTCCTTTGGTACAATTTTTATTCCCAGTGTGAAGATAATGCTACAACAAAGGCAAGCAATTGTGCATCACACAAATTTTGAGTATGTAAGCGATTTTTTTTTCCCCCAGGTGTGAATCAGGCTCTCACTGAGAGTTGAGTTATACTCAAAGGGGTGTGTTCTACTGCGTTTTAGAGATATTTCTGCTGCTTTCTGCTGTGATTTGTCTAATTGATAGTTGACTATCAGCTCATCAGCATTTCCTCCCAGATGCCAATGCAAAATGCTCTGAATTGTTTCTAAGAACAGAGTAGAACAACTTTCTATACTGAACACAATGATCCCACACTGTGTCAAAGATCCATATCAACAAGAGTTTTACTGATCTTGTCATATGAGACAAATACTTTAACAGTGAGATGTGTGTCTTCCAGCTCAGGAAAATGCAGCATCTGCAAGGTGAGTCCAAGCTTAACTTCACTTTCCTAATAATGCTGTTTACATTGTTAATTAATGGTCGTATTTATTTATTTATGCACATTTTATTCCATATTGATTCTTTAATCTCTAACTTTATTAGGTTTTTAAATTTTTATGTAATTCTTTACTCTTTATAACTGTTGAATGCTGTTAGTTTGTTTTGCATGTTGGGCCTGAGCAACAAACCACAGCAAATTCTTGATAAATGTAAATCTACAATATATGGTGAATAAGGTTGAAACTTAAACCTTGGTTCCTCCATTGAGAGTCCTTGCATGTTTTGATGGGCAAGAATCAGAAGCAGGAACATGCAAAACAGAACAGCACAGCACAGGAACAGAGCCTTCATCTGTACTGACCACAATGAAAATCTAAATTAATTCTATCTACCAACATATGGGCAGTAATTCTGCCCATATGCCAATCTGCCAATCTGCTTCTACCATCTCTCCTAGCAGCATGTTTCCGCCATCTACCATGCTTTGTGTGAAAAAAAACTTGTCTAGTACTGTAACTCTCCTTTAGATTTTTCCCCTCTCACTCTATACCTAAACCTTCTTTTCACCCTGGAGCAAAGTCTCTGGCTATCTACCCTACCAATGCTTCTTATAACTTTACATACTTATTATACATATGCCTTTAGCTTCTGATGCTTCAATGGAAACAATCCAAGTTCATCCAACATGTCCTTATAGGGTATATGTCCCAATTCAGACAACATTCTGGTGAGCCCTTCGCATCCTCTCCAAACTTCACTGTAGTGTAGTGATCAGAACAGTGCACGAGTTTTCCACATGCTGACCTGGAGATGTTGAGGTCAACTGATCACTACCCAACAGATCGGGAATGAGCCCCACGATCTTCCTGTCTGCATTTGCAGGTCAGTTAGGGCAGATGGAGGGCATATGGAGCATTAGTGCCATTGATTCTAGTACTCCATGAAACTGTTGAGTTTATGTTGATCATCACATATTCATACTAATCCCTTTACCAGCACTTGGTCTGTAGTCTTCTGTACCTTAGAAACTCAAATGCTCATTAACTGTAGATACTTAAGTGTAAGAAGCCCTGCTTCCATCACCCTCACGTGTGGTGTGTTCCAGATTTTAACCTCCTGGGTGAAGAACAATCTTGCTGAGAGCCCATCTAAAATACCTGCCAGCTCTCTTAAATATAAGCCCTCTGTATTTTAAATGATTCTGCTGTGGAGGTAAGATTCTTATGATCTGCTTCATTAATGCCCCTCGGCACGGACTAGGAGGGCCGAGATGGCCTGTTTCCGTGCTGTGATTGTTATATGGTTATATGGTTATAACTTTGCACACCTTAATTGGATCTGTCCTCGGTTTCCTCTGCTCCAAGGAAAGTCCAGCCTCTGCTCATAGCTGAAAGTCTCTATCCTAGGCATCATCAATGCTATCCCGAGTGTAAAGGCATTCTTCCTTTAGGGTGGTGGTCAGAAATTCAGATTTGGATTAATTGATTTACTACATGGACAGCATAACATACAGTGAAATGTGTCATTTTGCGTTAACCAACACAACCTAAGGATGTACTGGGGGCAGCCCGTAAGAGTCTCCCCACATTCTAGTACCAACAGAACGTGCCCACAATGATCAGCAGAACACAACAAGACAGGACATACCAAGCAATAAAGTAACAGCGCCAAAACAGCACCGTTCATCTCTCCCTCCAACCCACCCACTCAGTCACTTGGACAGGCCTTCAACCCCAGGTCAGACCGTCTCTAGGCATCCAAGCTCCAGTCCCCAACCTAGACTCACAAACATTGGACCTTGACTTCCAGATCACCAACTTCAACCTTCAGGCCTTTGCACAATATAACAGCTGTCAGCTAACCAATGCTTCATCTTCTATTTACCTTGGGTTTTCACCTATCTGTTTCAGAAGTTCTTGCTTCATTCTGGCATTGAATGCCAACTAGCATTGACAATCCTCTGGTGCTAAGGCTAACATCCAAGTGAGCATAGCAATGAATATTGCCAGGCTTTTCTTCGATTATTAAGCAGAAAGCAGATCATAGCTGGAGCGCAATCCTCCCCTGACACGTGTACTTCGAGCAGCGATTGTGGATTTGGTAGCAGGTACAATATCTAACTCTCCTCACTCCACTCAAGGATTGAAAGATGACTCCATGGCTCTCAAAGTGAGGATAGCCAAGGTTATATGGAAAGATTTGACTTGCTGTCTGAACTGATATCAAGCCTGTGTTGTGACTGTGATCTAAGTCATGGGAGAGACACTGAAACTGGTGATATAAAGGCTTTTATTTATCATGACAAGCAGGCATTCTCCTGGAGATCATCTCAGTAGCATCTCCCTAGCTCACAGAACATACATTTTTACACCCTTAAGACCAAAGGTAATTCAATACAATCTCTATAGTTATAAAGACATTGTTTACTTTCATATTTTGGATTGACAATGCTTCCTTTGAATTATATATCTACAGTGGGAGACACCTCTAAATGTTCAAACACCTTTGCTAGGTCAATATAATTCACACTGATAGCTGAAGCCAATGAGAATCATTGTCACTTCACTTTGCAAACCATCTCTCTTGAACAGCCAGTCTTCTGCTGTGGGCCAGCAGCCTGTGTTCTGTAGTCAATGATATTTGCAAAGCAGTTCTTTTAACTTCAAACTGGTTACTGCTTGTAAGTTACATTAAGAACTGAAGACTGGTCACGTGAATTAGTATCTATTTACTTAATTTTGTAACTCCAGTATAATCCTTAACAGTCTGTATTGATGTTAAACTGGCTGTGTGGGCAGAAATCAATGTCAAAATTCACCAGCCCTTCCAACGTGCCAACACAGCCACTGCTCAATTGATGGCAATGATATTTGAAGATCAATACACAGACTTGGCACAGAGATCATGGGCTACTGAGCAGCAGGGATCTCTGCTCTTTCCTAAACAATTCTTCGAATTGCTGAGGCAACTGGAACAATACCACCAATGATGCCTCTGCAAAATCTTCCAAAATCACTGCAAGGATCAGCAAACCAATATCAATGTCCTCTCCTGGTCAACATCTGGGCAGCATGGTAGCATAATGGTTAGCATAACATTAGTACAGTGCTAATAAGCTGGGTTCAATTCATAGAAACATAGAAAATAGGTGCAGGAGTAGGCCATTCGGCCCTTTGAGCCTGCACCGCCATTCAGTATGATCATGGCTGATCATCCAACTCAGAACCCTGTACTTGCTTTCTCTCCATACACCCTGATCCCTTTAGCCACAAGGGCCATATCTAACTTCCTCTTAAATATAACCAATGAACCGGCCTCAACTGTTTCCTGTGGCAGAGAATTCCACAGATTCACCACTCTCTGTGTGAAGAAATTTTTCCTCATCGCGGTCCTAAAAGGCTTCCCCTTTATCCTTAAACTGTGACCCCTCATTCTGGACTTCCCCAACATCGGAAACAATCTTCCTGCATCTAGCCTGTCCAATCCCTTTAGAATTTTATATGTTTCAATAAGATCCCCCCTCAATCTTCTAAATTCCAGTGAGTATAAGCCTAGTCGATCCAGTCTTTCTTCATATTAAAGTCCTGCCATCCCAGGAATCAATCTGGTGAACCTTCTCTGTACTCCCTCTATGGCAAGAATGTCTTTCCTCAGATTAGGGGACCAAAACTGCACACAATATTCTCGGTGCAGTCTCACCAAGGCCTTGTACAACTGCAGTAGAACCTCCCTGCTCTTGTACTCAAATTCTTTTGCTATGAATGCCAACATACCATTTGCTTTTTTCACCACCTGCTGTACCTGCATGCCCACCATCAATGACTGCTGTACAATGACACCCAGGTCTCGTTGCATCTCCCCTTTTCCTAATCGGCCACCGTTCAGATAATAATCTGTTAACCTCACATTCATCCACATTAAATTGCATCTGCCATGAATTTGCCCACTCACCTAACCTATCCAAGTCACTCTGCATCCTCTTAGCATCTTCCTCACAGCTAACACCGCCACCCAGCTTCATGTCATCTGCAAACTTGGAGATGCTACATTTAATTCCCTCGTCTAAATCATTAATATATATTGTAAACAACTGGGGTCCCAACACTGAGCCTTGCAGTACCCCACTAGTCACTGCCTGCCATTCTGAAAAGGTCCCGTTTACTCCCATTCTTTGCTTCCTGTCTGCCAACCAATTCTCTATCCACATCAACACCATACCCCCAATATCGTGTGCTTTAAGTTTGCACACTAATCTCCTGTGTGCGACCTTGTCAAAAGCCTTTTGAAAATCTAAATATACCACATCCACTGGCTCTCCCCTATCCACTCTACTAGTTACATCTTCAAAAAATTCTATAAGGTTCATCAGAAATTCCTGCTGCTATCTGTAAGGAATTTGTACATTCTCCCCTTGGCCATGTGGATTTCCTCAGGATTCTCTAGTTTCTTCCCTCATTCTAAAGACGTACAAGTTAGTAGGTTAATTGATCACATGAGTATAATTGGGCAGTGTGGATTCCTTGGGCTGGAAGGACCAAAAAGTTACTTGCTGTATCTCTAATATAAATCCCTAGCAATGTCCTGACGGTCCTTCCAGAGGTCAGATTTTTGCAGATCCAAATAAATAGGGAAAATCTTTTTGAACAAAGAGTTTTACCAAGCTGTGACTGAAAACAAACCATGTAGGTTATTGATCGAAACTCACTTTCACAAAGCAAGACCAAGAGGAGTTTTTCATCTAAAGAGCAATACGTCTAGAGATAATGAAATAAAACAGAAAATGCTGGAACCACAGTAGTTCCTGATGAAAGTTCATCCACCAGAAACATTAAGTCTGTTTATCACTCTACAAATGAGTGGTTCAAGCACATTTTTTTTGTTTTTATTGGTGATTTGAACTTTCTGATGGAGTCTAATAATTAGTATGATTTTAATGATACTTTCTTATTGCAAGGTTCATAGAATCCAGCAATCAAACAGCAAAAAAGGAAAGTTTTCTGGTCACTGAATCCATACCAATTTTTCAAAAGGCTATTGAATGCATTCCATTACCCTGCTCTTTCTCCATAGACTGCAAGATTTTCTTAACCAAGTATATGTTCCATTTTCTTTTGAAGGATACGATTGAATAAGTTTCCATTGCAACTGCAGGCAGTGCATTCCAGAGCACAGTTTGTGAAGTGAAAGGTTTTCTCTTAATCTGTATTCTAATATTCTAACTTTTTACCTTACATCTGTCGTTAGTGAATCCGACTGGTGGGAGCAGTTTCTCCATACTTACTAAATGATATGGATATTATTTTGTGCATTTAGTTAAAAAATTAAAATCTCCAAATGAAGGAATTTGATTCAGTGAATGTTTTGATATGTAACTCTTGAATTGTAGACATACAGAAGCATATTAGATCTGCAATCCTGTCTGATATTGAGTTCTAGTCATTTACGTTGAACATAGCACTATTGTTATGGAATTTGGAGGACTGCAGATTAAAGTACCCTTTGCAATATGGTAAGCTCTTACGTTTTGCATGAGTTCAATACAAAGAATAATTCACAAGTCTAGCACACAAATGAAAGTTACCAAATTACATTTTCTAATCTTGTTAGAAATTATGTGATTATGTTGGTGTCAATGCTTGTGATTATTATAAAATGAGGAGTGGCAAATTTCTACCTTGATATCAGATTCATCCTCTATCCTTGTGTGAGGTACAGCCGTCTCTTCGCCACTGGAAGAACTTCGCAGATAGGCCATTCTTGTGCAAGGAAAATCAAGTTCCTGTTCAACCGTTACCTTTTAATGAAGAAAACGGATGGCATATAATCTGTTGTTATGTGTTCATGATGCGTTAGTCTCCATTTGCAGTAAATTTGTTATAACCCTGAGGAACTCTAATAATGATATCCTGTGGTTGAGAGATAACTGAACTCTAACAACCACAATCACCTTTCTTTGTCTTGGGTATGGCTACAGTCAGTGGAGACTGTCTTTCTTGATTCTTATTGACTGACATCATTGAATGTAGTTGGGTCAATAGGAACCAAGGGAAATCATATTGACTCTAGTTGATAAGTATTACTTTATAAACCAAACACAATTGAGGATCGGAAGAAATTAAAATAGAAATTAATATGCTTTTTAACATTCACTAAAACACTTCAAGGCCCTGGAGTAAAGGCAACCAGAGGGACAGGTTCCATAGGAGAAGTTAACAATTTCCAGAACACACTAAACATAGAAACATAGAAAACCTACAACACAATACAGGCCCTTCAGCCAACAAAATTGTGCTGAACATGTCCTTAGAAATTACCAGGGTTACCTATAGCCCTCTATTTTTATAAGATCCATGTATCTATCCAAAAGTCTCTTAAAAGACCCTATCGTATCCGCTTCCACCATTGCCGCTGGCAGCCCATTCCATGCACTCAGCACTCACTGCGTAAAAAACTTACCCCTGACACCTCCTCTTTACCTACTTCCCAGCACCTTAAACCTGTGCCCATTTCAGCCCTGGGGAAAAGCCTCTGACTATCCACATGATCAATGCCTCTCATCATCTTGTACACCTCTATCAGGTCACCTCCACCTCTCATCCTCCATCACTCCAAGGAGAAAAGGCCGAGTTCACTCAACCTGTTTTCATAAGGCGTGCTCCCCAATCCAGATAGCATCCTTGTAAATCTCCTCTGCACCCTTTCTATGGTTTCCACGTCCTTCCTGTAGTGAGGTGACCAGAACTGAGCACAGTACTCCAAGTGGGGTCTGGCCAGGGTCCTATATAGTTGCAACATTGCCTCTCGGCTCCTAAATTCAATTCCACGATTGATGAAGGCCAATACACCGTACGCCTTCTTAACCACAGAGTCAACCTGAGCAGCTGCTTTGAGCGTCCTATGGACTCGGACCCCAAGATCCCTCTGATCCTCTGCACTGCCAAGAGTCTTACCATTAATACAATACTCTGCCATCATATTTGACATACTAATATGAACCACCTCACACTTACCTAGGTTGAACTCCATTTGCCACTTCTTAGCCCAGTTTTACATCCTATCAATGTCCTGCTGTATCCTCTAACAGCCCTCCACACTATCCACAACACCCCCAATCTTTGTGTCATCAGCAAACTTGCTCACCCATCCCTCCACTTCCTCATCCAGGTCATTTATAAAAATCACGAAGAGTAAGGGTCCCAGAACAGATCCCTGAGGCACTCCACTGGTGACCGACCTCCATGCAGAAAAGATGAATACTTTCTATAGTTTGACATTAGATTGGCTGTCAAGGGGTGTGACTGTGTTTCTTCTGCAGAGCAGAAAAATTTGCAGCATGAGGCCTTGTTTCGGCTACAGCCGAAGCAACACAGCGTTCCCTTCGCCAGTCCTGCCAATTGAAATGGACTTGCTGCATTCCTCATTGCCAATGTCCAACAGGGTCATGAGATCACAAGAAAAATGTCCAAGGTAATCAATCACTCACTGTTAGACCTTATACCAATTCCAGCCCCTTTCTGTTGCAGGCAGCAACACGGTCCACACCAAGTCAAGCTTTAGGGAAACATCAATGAGCAGCTTGCTGACCTGCAGTACTTGAATCTTAAGCTCTTAATTTTCAGAAGTATCTTAGATCATAAAGAAGACAATAATATCTTTGGTTGGCCCCAATGAGAGTGCTGCGTCATCACACCACCAGCTGGCCAGAGGTCATGTCCCAATGACTCCACAGCTTAACCTGAGGGGAAGATAGTTGATTTACCTCACAGTGTGAACCATGTTATCAAAAATTTGGCTTGGCATAAATCCTCAGATCTTCATCTAGAAAATCAAGAATCTATGTCCTACTCTAGAGATTGGTCTAGGCTTCAGCTTTACAGCAGCACTGTCCACCAAGCCATTGTATGAATCAGATTAAACAGGAACTCTGTTTCCCTATCAGATACAAAATAACCTAAGGCTTATTTTATAACAGAGCAAAGGATATTTCTGCACAATCCTATTGATGTTACTAAACTGTATGTCAGCCATGTTGCTAAAAAAAGCCCGGCCTTATTATAAACATTGTCTTCCAGGTGAAATATTAACCTATTTAATGGTCACAGAGGACTTTTTAAAAAATGAGCAGAGAAGTTCAGAGCGTTCTCTTTTTCACTGGCCAAGATTGTTCCTTCAAAAACAGTTTAATTAGTAATTTATCCATTTCTATTTTCTGGACTGCCATATGTTCACAAATTACAATAGTGTCTAGGTATAAACAGTGCCCCGTCGCCTGTAAAACACTCCCATACATAATAAGGACATGGAAAGCACAGTTTTATCTAGCTATATGATACTAATGATAGGTCAGTCTCCATCAGAATGGAAACAAATGTGCATGTCCTTTAAATATAAATATTTGTAAGGAGGTTGTTTATTTTCCAACAAACTGTTGAACAGTACAGTTAGTGAAGGCAAACGACTGAAGGTTTTCAGGTTTTGAGTTTGGGGTTAGGACCATGTTCTTGCCATGGTTCCACCATTCCCGTGAAGAAAAACACTATGGATTCAGGGTGAGGAAAACGGGTTGGAAACTGGCTAGCTAAGTGGTTTGATGATTTAAAATAATAAGGAGATTTTCCTCCATGAGCTGTACTGATTAAAATTTCAGGGACTGAAATGATAATAGAGATGATTTAAGTGTGAACTTAAGATATCTGTCCATACAAGACTGTTTTCTCCAAGTAAAAGGATTAAAATGGAAGATATAAATTATACAGATCTACACCTTATGACATGTAGAGTGTATGCCAGTGATTCATTTTCACAGTCAATCTCTAATTTTAGTTCTAAATGTATGAAACAGTCACAAAGTAGCTGCTTTTTCTGAAATATCAGGGCACAATGATGCTATTCCATTGTGATGCTATTAAACATTTCATTTTAAAAATAAAGCACATATGTCAAAGTAGACTTAACTCTACCAGCAAGACTCATATATAGAGTGGTAGTGGTCCAGCAGATCGCATTACATCTGCACAGTTCACAGCTGTATCCTACCTGTGTACCATATGAACAGCGTTTAGGCAGATAACACTTCAGAGCTTTTTACAGTTTGAGTTTGAAGGGAAAAGGCAATTACAGCTCAGCTTCATTGCAACCAGGATTATCTGCTAGAACTGTAAATGAACAGAAAACATGATGTGGAAGCATTGCATAAACATGATGATCTGAAAATACTTACACTGTTGACATTTTGAGACCAGCATAAAAAAAATCTCTTACATCTTCATTTCTTTCTGATAATGAGCTCCCATAAGTATATAATTCAGAACTGTCACACGGCAAAACATCACTCTAAAAATTAATTTCCAGTCACCCAACTGAGAAGCTGGCTCTAATCACTTTCCAACTCCTTCTGTCTGTATCATATTTCCATGGAATTTTCTATTCAAACTGCTCAAAGGCTTTCTTTTTGAAGAAACCTAATACTTTTTTGTCTTGCAACCTGTTTCACGTTGCATGGTAACGTCCGATGTGGCTCCTGTGCACTCTGCTTCTACAAGTCTTTGTTACTGCTTATGTAATGAGACTGCCAAAGAAACTGACCTACCTACCAATTGCCAGCTCACATCTAGAACCCTGCCAGATTTCTTCAGGGAAAAAGCGGGTAGTTACTAATTGTAAACAATTTGTTTCTATTCTCTTTTTAGGCAGGAAACATATTTATAATTCTCACATCTTCATTAGCCCTGTAGGACATTATCTGCTGCATGTTATTCACATTTATTTCAGCAAGTATTTTTGGGATTTAATAAATATTCTCAGAAGTGTCTTATTCATAAATGTTTGTGGGCATAGATGACTGGTAACGACATAATTCTCTTTCAATTCTGCATTCTGTGCTTCAGTTGGAAATAAAGTTGAACTCCCCCCTCCATGTGTTTTAACAGAAGTTACTTTTTATTTGTTAAACATACTGTAAATGATTGGCTGGTTGAAATATTGTAGTCAGGAAAGGGGTTACAGGTTTGTTTATTGTAGTAATCTATCAGCTATAAATTCCTGAGACAATGCCCCTTTAAATCTGTGGTCATAATTTTCGTGGTGATCCCTCTGCCAAGAGATAGCTTAACATGCATTTTGGTCTACAACCAGTCCCTTTAACTCAAAAGGCTATTAAATTAAGCTCACTAACGTGTACAATCATTACACTTATGTGAGAGAATCTGTAGTATAAAAAATTTAATTCTTAACGTCAGTGTCATTTAATGGAAGTGATTCTTTTCCTAGGTGAAGGCACTACTTAAGCAGCCTGAATTCTTTGCAACGAGAACAATTACTGCTACTTTATTGGTTGTATCGATCACTGTCGTGAACATTGCAAGTTGTTCTTTATGTGAGTGTTTTTTTGATGGTGCACTGAGATATTGTTCCTTGGAAAATAATGACGCACGCCAAAGTTTTGTCAAGGTATCCTGAATTGCAAATGTTTTGAGCATTGCCTGGTACATTCTAAATCTGCTGTTAAAATAGCTCAGTGTTAGTCAACCGCTTGGCAGAGCTTCGACCTTTGAATTTGTTCATTATTAAGGAGATGTTCAGAAAAGTTGTCTATGAAGAATGTTATGTGCAGGAAGGTTACTGTAAAAGTGCAACTAGATAAATATTCATGCAGTTTGCTTTTTGTACTTAGAGAGATGTACCTGAAGACAAAAGTCTTGACAAAGCGGCACCAGTGTTTTCTACGTGTAACCTTTCCTGAGAACACATTGGGTGACATTTAAGAATGATACATTTGCCAGCAGGCTGGGCTCAGAATTTCTTCCATCAAAAGCTGCCCTGGCTTCTGAGATTATGAAATGAATGTCAAGTGGGCACAACAAATGAAATTATGTCAGCAGTCTTATCTCAGCGAATTGTCACTGAAAACTTCAATGCTGTAAATAAACACAGGGCTGTGAGGAATGAAGTTTTATATACCCTTAGACTCTAGTGTTGAGTGAGTGACTTAACATATATACAGATAAATCTAATTTATAATAGTGGTAAACTTGACAGTAACAAATCAGTCTGTGCCTTCATCAGATTGGTCGAGCTGAACACCTGAGCTAAGAACAGTAAACATGCAAGTTAAATAAAGGGAGCTCCGAGCTGTAGAGAATAAAGGTATGAACGATATCAGGCAACAACAATGCTTCCCTTACCCAAATGAAGCTCGGCAGTGGGAATCATGTTGAGAAGGGATACAAAGGGGCATTTGTAAAGGCATCCCCTTCAAGAGCTTATCAGATCACCTGGGCTCTTTTTCAGTTTCAAAGTATTGCATGCAAAGTCAGGAAAGGTGGAATAAGATGGCGAGAATTATTCTTTGGGCTTTTTCCAATCTCTTTATTCATGAGTGCAGTGAAGAATCATCTCCAAGACAAGCCTGCAGCTACCAAAAATCAAAAATTTACAGGTCAGTGAGTTGTGGAAGGATGTTATTCTTGCAAAATACCTGAGACACTTTACATGGCTTACCATTATATATTCATATACTTTACAAAAGGCTAAAATGCCATGATTTCCAAATACATTACTGAGGTTAAAATTTGATTAAATTTATTTCTGTAACGTTTGGTGATAAAGATAAAAAAAAATAATTTAGTGAGTAATTAGCATGACCAAAATGAGGCAATAATAAGGGTTTAGTGTTACACTGGGGACAGAAAGTGGATGGGGAATGGAGAGGGGTCAAGAATAGATCCTTGTACAGATTTATGTAAGAAATGGTATCCTAGCAATGGAAACAGTTTAGGAAAGATTGACTGGTCTAATCCCTGAGATGAGACCATTGCCCTCTGACAAATAGCTTAAGAAAGAAGTTATATCTGTATTCTTCGAAGTGTGGAAGAAAACACAGTAATCTTATTGAGACATATCATCTAAAAGGAGCACAACAGAATCAATGTTTAGATATTTCTACCAACGTGAGAGATTTGAAAGTGGGGACGTAATGACAGGACAAGGTGGCAATGTAATTTCTACTCACAGAACACAGTAAATCTCCAGTAGTCTGTGGATCAATGGAGATATTTAAAGAAACGATAGACTTTTTTAAAATTGAGAATTTAAAGGATATTGGGAACTGGCACAGAAGAAGAGCTGAGATCCTGTCCAATACTGGGCTAAATTTGTGGCCATCTCCTGCTCCTATTTTCTTTTGTTCTTGCAGGTAATAGAGGTCAATATGCTGCAAAAAAAATCCTGTGCAATGATCTACCAGCAACATTGAGATGGACCATCAGCTGCAGTAATGTCTGGAGATACAAAGTCAAGTAAAAGTCAAAATCAAAGTAAATTTATTTTCCAAGCACATATATGTCACCAAATACTAACTTGAGATTCAGTTACTTCCAGACATTTACAAGAAAATAAAGAAATGCAATAGAATTTATGGAAAATCTATACATAAGTAAAGACAGACAAACTGTAGCGGTGTGCTACATGCAGCGCTAAAATTACGACACGGAGTCGGTAACTGCAGTCGAAGGAAAAAACTTTATTCAAAATCCTCAGCCTCACTTTTAAGCCTCCCTCAACCTGCCCCCCGTGGCGCAGAGGCTCCAAAGCTCTGTGCTCGCAAACCCCCGTAGGCTATCTAATTGTGAGCTGGTTTGGATGTGCCAGGAAATGGGTCGCCACAAAACAAGTAATGTGCAAAAGAAGATAAATTGTGCAAACATATATACTGAGGACACTGAGTCTGTAGATTGTAGAATAAGTTCAGGTGAGTGAAGTTATCCATGCTGGTTCAGGAGCCTGATGGTTTTAAGCTGATAACTGTTCCTGAACCTGGTGGTGTGGGACCTAAGGCTCTTGTACCTCCTGCTTGATGGTAAAAGTGAGAAGAGAACATGGCCCAGATGGTGGGGTTTCTTCAAGTCAAGTCACTTTTATTGTTATTTTGACCATAACTGTTGGTACAGTACATAGTAAAAATGAGACAACGTTTTTCAGGACCATGGTGTTACATGACACAGTACAAAAACTAGACTGAACTACATAGAAAGAAAAAAAACAACAGAGAAAACTACACTAGAGTACAGACATATACAGGACTGTGTAAAGTGCACAAAAACAGTGTAGGTATTACAATAAATAATAAATGGGACAATAGGGCAAGGTGTCAGTCCAGGCTCTGGGTACTGAGGAGTCTGATAGCTTGGGGGAAATAACTGTTACAAAGTCTGGTCGTGAGAGCCCAAATGCTTCGGAGCCTTTTCCCAGACGGCAGGAGGGAGAAGAGATTGTATGAGGGGTGTGTGGGGTCCTTCATAATGCTGTTTCCTTTGCGGCTGCAGCGTGTAGTGTAAATGTCCGTGATGGCGGGGAGAGAGACCCCGATGATTTTCTCAGCTGACCTCACTATCTGCTGCAGGGTCTTGCGATCTGAGATGGTGCAATTTCTGAACCAGGCAGTGATGCAGTTGCTCAGGACGCTCTCAATACAACCCCTGTAGAATATGATGAGGATGGGGGGTGGGAGATGGACTTTCCTTAGCCTTTGCAGAAAGTAGAGACGCTGCTGGGCTTTCTTTGCTATGGAGCTGCTGTTGAGGGACCAGGTGAGATTCTCCACCAGGTGAACAGCAAGAAATTTGGTGCCCTTAACAATCTCTACTGAGGAGCTGTCGATGTACAGCAGAGAGTGGTCGCTCTGTGCCCTCCTGAAGTCAACAACCATCTCTTTTGTTTTGTTCACATTCAGAGATGGGTTGTTGGCTCTGCACCAATCTGTTAGCTGCTGCACCTCCCCTCTGTAAGCTGACTTGTTGTTCTTGCTGATGAGACCCACCACGGTCATGTCATTGGTGAACTTGATGATGTGGTTCGAGCTGTGTGTTGCAGCACAGTCGTGGGTCAGCAGAGTGAACAGCAGTGGACTGAGCATGCAGCCCTGGGGAGCCCTCGTGCTCAGTGTGATGGTGTTGGAGATGCTGCTCCCGATCTGGACTGACTGAGATCTCCCAGTCAGGAAGTCTAGGATCCAGTTGTAGAGGGAGGTGTTCAGGCCCAGTAGGCTCAGCTTTCCAATCAGTGTCTGAGGGATGATTGTGTTGAATGCTGAACTAAAGTCTATGAACAGCATCCGAATGTATGTGTCTTTTTTGTCCAGGTGGGTTAGGGTGGTGGCAATGGCATCATCTGTTGAGTGGTTGGGACACTATGAAAACTGCAGGGGGTCCAGTTTAATGATGGATGCTGCTTTCTTGTGGCAGCACTCTTTGTAAATGAGCTCAGTGGTGGGGAGGGCCTATGATGGACTGGGCTGTGTCCACCACTTTCTGTAGACTTTTCCGTTCTTGGGCAAGCCTGAAACCAGCACTTTCCTTATGGTATGACAAGATCAAGCCAACACTGGTCATTGATTAACTTGCTGCTGAACTTGCCGAACTTGTGGAATGTGCCTAGAACCTCCCGCAATTATAGTGACGTACAAAACACTGAAGCATTGGAAGGACTTATGAATATAAAACAAAAGATTATCAAGGACAGAGAAAACAAACAGTAGCACAAGTTGATTCTATCCATTCACATTTTGCCATGAGCTCTGAGAATATTCTTTAGAAATCCTCCCTCCTCACTGGTCTGGGCTATATATGACTCCAGGACAACAACAAGGTCACCACAGACCTTTGAATAGGTGTTGGGTTTCATACAAGGGTTTGTATTCCACACCCGTTTTCTTTAATGGGCAGTAAAGAGCATGACGCTATGCACAGTCGGGGGCATATGCAGCAAAGATATGTTTATGATGGCCAGTTCTGAGTGAATCTGGTTCACTCCCACTCCTGTGCAGGCACTTTCAGTTGTACTTCTGGTGAAGCCATAGGGATCACAACCCACGGAATGCCAGGCTTATCCTGAATAAAAAACACACCTGGAATGGGACACCTGCTGAACTGTTGAGAATCAGTGCAAGATATGGGTGACACATTTGGTGGAACTGCTAGCTCACAGCTCCAGTGATTGGGGTTCAACCCTGACTTTGGCTGCTTGTGTGGAGCTGAATGTTTTACATGGCTTTTTTAACCATGTGTCCCTGTATCCTCCCACATTCAAATAGATCCAGGTTGATTGGTCTCCATAAAATTCACCGGTGTGATACTGTGTGGCAGAATCTGAGGATAATTGCAGGGAATATGGGGAGCAGAAACGGGATTAGTGTTAATCAGTGCGCAATGGTTGGCCAAAGGTTCTGTTTCTATGGTGTATCTCTCTCTGATCACCATGACCTAAGATGTCTGACTTTAATCTAATCATTTCCAGATGTTTCCAGGATCAACAAAAGCTTATCCCAAATCTTCACATCTGTTTGCATATTACCTACCTATCTATGTTAAAGTCCTTCTGGTACAGATCTGACTAAAAAAAACAGCTAATTATATTTTTATATTAATTACCAACCATATACTGTGGGCGTTGAGCTAACTTAATTGTACCACAACAAATACCTGCTGTGAACTGTATGAGAAAGAGGAGCAGATATTGGCCTGAGTGGTAATCTGATGGGACAATTGCTTGCTCTTTACAAAACTTTCCCACTTTTCATATATTAATTCAATAGCAGTTATGTGAAGTGTTTACCTACTTTACCACTCAGGCTGTGTAAACAAAGGAATAATCCCATTATTCTTTATGCTTTAACACATTGTTGGAAACCAGAACTCACTAGGAAGCTTACCTGTCTTCCTGTGGAAAATATGAAGTGATTTTCTGTATACATCTCAAAATTAAATGCTTATGTTTACAATTATTTCAACTAAGGCTAAGAAAATAGAGAGCTCAGATAAAATCTTATCTGAAATGGTAACTGTTACTCTTTCAACATTTGCTACCTGATCTAATTGTTTCTATTTATTTTTTAATTAGAACAGATAAATGCTTTTATTTAAGTAATTCTTTCTCCCTTGGCTGCAGTAAAGTAAGACGTCATGGAACAAATGGAAAGATGTGGCCCTGTGGCGACCCACTTCCCAGCGCACTCGAACCGGCTCACAAAGCGGCGCGCGCCGGCATTGAGGCAGGGCCCAAAGACGGCGCCAAGCCTGCTTCACCAGCAAGGGGAAAAGCCCGAGCGCGACACGGGCTTGGTGCCCTGTTTGGGACCTGCCTCAATGCCGGCGCGCGCCGCTTTGTGAGCCGGTTCGAGTGCGCTGGGAAGTGGATCGCCACAGCCCCTCCTATTCACAGCCAATGATTACATGATGTGATGCCATGTTTAAATTTAGAGAAGATTCAATGTTCAATCTCTGAATCTATTCAAGACTTTCAAACATTGTGGGGACCTTTTCTGAATTATTTTCAAAATCTTTGATTTGCTGTTAAAGCACAGATAATGAAAAATTTTTTCCTCCTTTTTTTTCTTTACTAATCAGCTTCGGTCTTGGTTGCGGGTTAGATTTTTTTAATATAATAAAATCACTATATTTTAATGTTACGAGTTAATTAATCTGTATGAATATAGGGTAAGGAGTCTTTATATGCAATTTAGTATAATGTATTGACATATTTTCTTGTCCTCTGTATTCTTATATGTAAATTAATAAAAATATTAGAAAGAGAAAATGTCATGGGATTATATAATACAAGTCTTGCTTTGTCAGCTTTATATCTCAAAAAGGCAGTGTCCATCATTAAGGACCTACATCATCCAAGCCATGGCTTCTTTTCATTTCTATCAACAAGGAGGAGATACAGGAGCCTGAAGACACATACTCAACATTTCAGGAACAACTTCTTCCCCATCACCATCAATTTTCTGAATGGACAATGTACATGTACACTACCTCACTATTTTTCCTTTTACTACTCTCTTCTTGCTCTACTCATTTAATTTAAACATTTTAATATATATTTATTATTGTAATTTATATATTTTTAAATTGTATTGCAATGTATGTCTGCCTCAAAACAAAATATTTTATGACATATGCAGTGATATTAAATCTGATTCAGATTTTGATTCCATTGTTGTACTCATCTGCTCTCTCCCCATAATGGCAGAAAATTTTCCTTAACTAATTCCCTTTTGAAACTTATTCCCAAATCTGGTTCCCTTAGGCAGTGCATTGCAGGCTATAATGATCTGCTGCTTAAAAATGATCTCTTTTAAGGTATACAAAATTATAGGGGTATAGATAGCAGGCATTTTCCACTGAGGTTGAGTGAGATTTGAGGTCATCGGTTAAGGGTGAAAGATGAAATGTTCAATGGAAACATGAGTGGGAACTTCTTCACTCGGAGAATGGTAAGAGCATGGAATGAGCTGCCAGCAGAAATGGTGAATGCGGTTTTGATTTCAACATTTAAGAGAAGTTTGGATACGAGATGGATGGGACTGGTATGGAGAGATATGGTCCAGAGGCAGAATGATGGTTCTCAGGCAGAATAATAGATGGGCTGAAGTGGCTGTTTCTATGCTGTAATGCTTTATAACTATATGGTTCTTCTTAATTACCTTGTCCTTTTTTGACAAGAGTTTAAAATCTATACTTTCTCATTACTGACTCTCCGGATGGTGAAAATATTTTTCCCTCATCTGCATCATCAAAATCCCAAATTATTCACAGAACTTTTGACAAAGAAATGCCAGTATTGTGGTGATTGCACCATCTGCCACACTGGTTCTGTTGTTACAGTTTGTGATTAAAATGCTCAGTAGGGACTCAATTGTATATTAAATAACAGAAGATATCCTAGGCTATACATGTATGCTTGGAATATCACAATCCTTCCCTGGATAAAATTTGTAGTTTTTCAGCAATCATTGCTCAAAAAATTGTTTCCTTATTAAAATTAGATTTGGTTCTTTTTCTATAAAATGTACAACAGAGCTGAAATTGAAAGGAATTTAAGTAAAGCCTGCAGCCAAACATTTTTTAGTCCTTAAAAGTCTCTTCAAATTGTCAGCAGAAAGTGATAAGGTCCAAGGAAAATAATTGCTCAGCATCATAATGCAGCCCTTTTGGATTTGTGAAGCAGTGGGGTCTTCATTAAAAATGTGATTAGTTGTAATTTCCAGCCATAAATGAGCCAATGCATTTTGGAAACAAGCTATCAAATGAGTAGAGATTTGTGCATGTGTTTTTTTTCCAGTGTGCCCATCATTTGCATTGAGTCAATAAAACAAGTAGCTAACGTAAAGGTCAGGAAAAGACAGTTTCGGAATTGAGTTGGAAGGTCTGCAGTACAGTTTAACAGAATGAAATGAGCTATTTTCAGTGTAATACTTACAGAGTTAGCACTCCTGGATGAAACACTCTAGTCATTAACATGAGTATTTTGAGAAGGCATTGAAAATATTCCCTCATTAGAGCTGATTATATTTCCATTTAGCTAACCCCAAAGAATATTATTATCTATTGAATAATGGTAGGGATGCATGATGAGATTCATTTGATTGCAATTTTCTCTCTTGCATTTGGACTTTAGCATATATTATTTACATATCACAAGTACATTACCATCTTCTTTTTATTCATTGCTTATAACCCAATTCAAAAAATAAATACTCAAACAACAAATTAATGATTTAATTTATCCTGACAGCTTTCTCATCACTGATCTATTCTTTATACTTCAATCTATGGCTAAAATCCAGGAAAATGTCAGACAGGCCAACAAATTGGAAATTTAAAATAGAGTCTTGGCACTTGCACAGATGCAGTGGCTCTCCTAAGTTCCTATTTTCATCTCATAAGCAACCATTAGTGCCATGTTTCACAGAAATACTCAGTTTTCTGCCAGACCTTTATCAATCCTTGGTGACTTTGGTACTTCATCTTTTCCATATAAGTCTGAAATTTATAATGTCAGCCTGCTTACAGTTACATCCACCTGTTGCTTTGGTGAGTCTTCACCCAGTGGCGATGACCAGGAGCCTAACTGGATTTCTGAAGATTAGAAATGGACTCTCATTTTAATTTCCACCCAGAACAAATTTTCAAAACAGGTTTGCAGAAACTAGCCAGCAAGATCTGACCTCCAACTTTTCTGTTTCAGTAGGCAATAGCATAAGTTGGAGACTGGTTCACCTATGAGGAAGATATTAATGGCTATTCTCTCTGGGACATGCAGGCTTGATCCAGCACTTTAGTCCACTGCCCCTGCTGTTATAAGATTATTGAACTGACCGCTTGTATGGCAGGATTGAGTATTCACCTCATAATTTACCTAATCATGGCCTTGTATTTTATTGTTTGCCCCCACTGCACTTTCTCTGTAACTGTAATTCTACAGTCAGTGGCCACTTTATTAGATACACTTGTATACCTGATCATTAATGCAAATATCTAAACAGCAAATCATATGGCAGCAACTCCATGCATAAAAGCACGCAAACATGGTCAAGAGTTGTTCCAGCCGAATAACAGAATGGGGAAGAAATGTGATCTAAGTGGCTTTGACCATGGAATGATTATTGGAGACAGACGAGGTGGTTTGAGTATTTCAGAGACTACTGATCTCTTGGGATTTTCACACACAATAGTCTCTAGAGTTTGCAGAGAATGGTTCGAGCAACTGAGAAAAAAACCTCTGGTGAGTGGCAGTTCTGTGGGCAAAAGTGCTTTGTTAATGAGGGAGGTCAGGGGAGAATGGCCAGACTGGTTCAAGGTGATAGGAAGGTGACAGTAACTCAAATAACCATGTGTTGCAACAGTGGTGTGTAGAAGAGTATCTCTGAATGCACAACATGTTGAACCTTGAAGTGGATGGGCTACAACAGCAGAAGATGATGAACATGTACTTGGTGGCCACTTCATTAGCACAGGAGTAATAAACTGGCCACTGAATGTATGTTCTGTATTTTGCCATTGCCCTTCCCATGTATTACCTTGATGTACTAATGTGGTGAAATTATCTATAAGGATGACATGCAAAACAAAGGGTTTTCACTGTATTTCAGATGGGGGAGTCTAAGACCAGGGGACACAGCCTCAGAATAGAGGGGCATCCTTTTAAAATGATGATGAGGAAGATTTAGGGTGCTACTGTAGCATAGTGGTTAGCACAACACATAACTGTATGGATGACCTGGTTTTAATTCCTGCTGGAGTTTGTACTTTCACCCCGTGACCACATGGGTTTCCTCTGGATGCTCCAGTTTCCTCTCACAGCCCAAAGACCCACCGGTTGGTAAGTTAAGTGGACATTGTAAAGTGCCCTGTGATTAGGCTGGATTAAATCAGGGGATTTCTGGGCGGCATGACTCAAAGGGCTAGAAGGGCCTATTTCACAGTGTGTCTCAATAAATAAATTAATTTCTTTAGCCAGACAGTGGTGTATCTGTGGAATTCATTGCTACAGGTGGCTGTGGAGGCCAATTCATTGTGTATATTTAAGGCTCAGGTTGAAAGATTCTTGATTAGTCGGGGCATGAAGGGATATGAGGAGAAGGCAGGAGATTGGAAAAATGGATCAGCCACGAAGAAATGGTGGAACAGACTCAATGGGCCAAATATCTTATGGACCTGGGGTCTTATATGACAATAATTATTATTGATTATGATTAACAAACTTCTGTAATGTTTGTAAATGCAGAAATATCACATTGAACTGGGCTCTCCTGATCTGTCCTGCTTATTACATCATATTTGCCAAACGTGACTTCCCTTTCTGAAAAATTAATTGCTAGGTATATCATGATTTCTAAGTGCCTCACTAATACATTGTTAATAATCAACTCCAGCCTTTCACTGGCAACTATTTTCAATTTAACTGGTCTTTAAATCTGTACATCTCCCTTTCCTTACATGAATGCCAGTGCTTGGTTTACTTCCTTATAATCTGCTAGAAATGGTTTAAAATCTCATCAATCAAAGAAGATCATCACTAAATCATCTGTTATTGTGTAGATGTCTACTGTATCCTTTGTTGCCTTTTAGTTCCCTTAATTCTACCAGAACTATTTCTTTTGTGACATTAATTACATTAAACTCCACTCTATTATTAGACACTTAGTTTCCTATTATTTCTCCTGCAATAGATACAAAACCTTTTAACCATGGTTGTAATTTCTGACCAAAATACCATCATCAAATAAACCTGCTGACAACCATGGTTCTATTGAACCCTACATTGTAGAGGCCAAATGCCATGTTTTAGATGCATAACATGCCTTCCCTTAGGCCGGGGGTCGGCAACCTGCGGCTCCCGAGCCATTTGTGGCTCTTTCACCTCTGTGCTGCGGCTCCCTGTGGCTTTGGGAAATAATTGGTCAGTATTTAATTAAAATGTATTTTATGTTAGTTTGTTAGCTTTTGAAATGTAATTATGGTGATCTTGTACAACCTAAGTGTAGCGACACATTTCCTGCCACATCCGAAACGGCTCACAATTAGCCAGCATTCCGGCTAAGGGAGATAGCCTACGGGGGTTTGTGAGTACGCGTCTTTTGCAGCATCTGCGTCCATGGGGGCTGGGTTGAGGGAGGCTTAAAAGCAAGGCTGTTTAGTTCGAATAAAGCTATCTTTGACTGCAGTTTACTGACACCGCTACAAAGTGTTTTTATCGCTGGCTGTCCAGACGGAAGGTGCTGAAACGCTTTGTCGCGTGTCTGGAAGAAGTGAAAACTTTCCTGGGCAGCAAAGGGCTCACCTTTCCTGAGCTGGAACAGCCAGAGTGGCTGGAAAAGCTACACTTCATGGTAGACATGACAGCGCACCTGAACACGCTGAACACAGCTCTTCAGGGGAAAGGACGTACAGCCCTGCACATGTTGGAGGATGTTTTGGCATTTGAGCGCAAGTTGACAGTGCTTGCCAGAGATTTACAGAAAGGCACTTTGTCTCACTTCCCCAATTTGAGAGAGTTCAAACAAGGTCACGACATGATAATTTCGGAGTATTTACATTCTGCAATCATCGCAATGCAAACATCGTTTGGGAAACGCTTCTGTGAGTTCAGAGAGGAAAAAAACACATTATCCTTCCCGGTCACTCCCTTAAGCATCGATCCTTCCCTACTGAATACGACTGCATTGGCAGGTGTGAGTCAACCTGATCTTGAGATGGAACTGGCCGACATAGCCGACAAAGACATATGGGTGTCCAAGTTTAGACGCTTGACAGCAGACCTTGAAGATGTTGCCCGTCAGAAGGCCGTTCTTGCTCAGAAACACAAATGGAGTGATATTGAAAACCTCACAGATGACAGCTTGCGATCCTGTGTAAAGATGAAGGTGACATCATACAGCCCTGATGTGCAGACGCTGTGCGCTGAGGTCCAGGAGCAGAAATCCCATTAACCAAGTATGATAAATATTTTAATTGCCTATTATTTTACTTATATTCATATTTTTTCATTGTTCAGTGAAATAGTCCTTTCATTTTTCAGGATGACAGCTGGCTGACGTTATTTTTGGTTTGCTGCTGGCGGAAAATTTAAGTTCGGCGTTTTTCATAAATACAAGAAGGACTCAAATAGACATTGAATATTTTACTTAAAAGTAACTTTCAACCCAACGTCTTTTTTTCGGAGTTCAAAATGTTTTTGTTGCATGCAGAAATGTAATTTCGTTTTCTCTGCAGGAGTTCATCAATTTCATAAATGCAACACATTATAGTTTGTTTATACATAGCATAAAGGCAAAAAAAACGTTGTATGCAGTGTTATTTCATTTTAAATGTCAAACGGGTTTTGCGGCTCCCAGTGTTTTCTTTTCTGTGGGAAACGGGTCCAAGTGGCTCTTTCAGTGGTAAAGGTTGCTGACCCCTGCCTTAGGCCAACAAACATCAACATACATCAATCCACAGAACTGTGAACCTCCTTTCCTCAGAATTTTCTTCCACAAACTCCAATCTTATAGTTGGCATATGCATTCATTCAATGCTTAACAATTACAATTTCCCTTTCTTTCCTTCCAATGGACACATTTTCTTCTGCTTTCCAACCTTGCCACATAGTTGTAATAGAAATAAAAAAAAACAGATAGGTTATTTATAAACACATGAGATTCCTGCAGATGCTGGAAATCCAGAGTAACATGCACTTGCAAAGTAACATGTAACATGCAGAGTAAATGCTGGAAGAACTCAGCGGGTCAGACAGCATCTATGGAGAGGAATAAGGACAATGTTTTGGGCTGAACCCCTTCTGTTGCTAATGGGAGCTTTCTCTGTGCAATTTGGCTATTTTAATTTCCAGCAGTCATAGAATGTGCCATTGGTCAGAGTGAGGCCAGTAATATTAAGAGAAAGGTTTTTATAAAATGCTTGAGATTCTGTCAAGGCAACATTCACCTTAGGATTATGTGATTCATTGTTGGATCTACTTATATGAAGGGAAAATATCCATCCAATGTTCACAGTACTGAATCACCCAGTAAATATTACAAAATATTATTGAGCCTTTTGCGGTAAAATTTTCTGTTTTAAGAAAAAGAAGGTAAAGTTCTTACGTTGTGATCCTATGACCTCCACAGAACATGGGCTGAGTATTTTGGCTTTTAAGATCACAGTCTGTGAAGCCTATAAATTTCCAGGCTGCATTGGCTGGAATAGTAGACTATAGTTTCCCTCTCAAGTGTAATATCACCTGGACTTTACAGCTGATTTCTTGAGATGTTTGTCAACTTTGTCGCACCAAGATCCTATCACAAGTTGAAGTGTGTAATATCTCAACACCCTCAACAAGATCTTCCGTTTACTTCCTTTGCACGTACTTTGAAGACCTTGTCTCCTATCAGTTTTTGGGGCTCACTTGGCCTTCCCCTCTTGCTTTATGAGTTGCTTTATCTCCATCAAATTGCTTTTAGATATAAAAAAGCAGGTATGTCAAAAGAAATGATAGATATCATTACTTGTGCAACTTGATGAGAGGAGTCTCAAATGAGAAACTGGGAAATGAGTTACGGTCATCTCATGAAAAGTGATATACCACCTGGCTGACAATGACATTCAATCTGTTATACTTGTAATAGTTTACAACTCAACTGACAAAACAAAAATTAATCAGCGTTTTTGTAGATTTTTTTAAAAGGTCACCAAAAAATCAATTGATATTGTGTTTGTGTAACATTACGCCCGTGGAAATATATCTATATACATATATATAGTATGTCCTTTTGTTATTGCCCGACCATTGTTAGCTCTTGTGGTTAATTTAGCAGCAACATTATCTTTGTAAAGTTTGTATTTAAATTGGAACTCTTTCATGAACGAAGCATCAGTTAAACCCACAACTGAAGAATCTGATCTGGTTTCTAAATAGCTTCCAAACTTTTGCAAAGTATAGTCTGTTTCCTTGTTTTGAGCTTGCAAAAAGAAACCAAAAACAAAGTGTCACAGATGCTGGAATTCCAAAATGAAACAGAAAATGCTGCAAATATTCAGCAGGTCAGGCATCTGTGGTTAAAGACGCAGACGTAGCATTTCAGGACTAAAGGTTTTGCACTGAAGCATTGCAGTAGATTCTGAGAGTTATTTCAGAACTTCTACACAAGCAATTGGGAATAAGAACATGACATCAAGACTGTCCCTCTATTTAACACAATCTAGGCTGATCTACCCTTGGCCTCAACTCCTCTATGGTGCCATATCTCGGTATCCCCTATTCCTCAGTCTATCAACTATTTATCAACCTCCACCTTAAATACTTCTCGTGATCCAGCTTCCACCACCTGCCCGTGTAAAGAATTCTAGAGCTTCATCTCTGGAAGAAATCATTTCTATGTCCTTCAGTTTCAAAAGGTTGTCCTCTTATCTTGTAGTTATATTCTGTGGTTCGAGACTCTCCCACCGGTGGAAACATTGCAAGTCCCCTTAGGATCTGATATGTTTGAATAAGGCCAACTCTCATTCTTCTCAACTCCAAAGAATATAGGCCTAAGATATTTAATATCTCTTTGCAGGACAATCCCCTTATCCCTGGAATTATCCACGGTGAATTTCTTTTGGACTGCCTCCAATGTCTTTTTTTAAGCAAGAGGACCAAAGCTTTTCACAGTATTCCAGGTGAGATTGGATTAGGTTTTACTATTTTACCTAGTCCAATGAAATATCATGGGCTGAAGGGACTATTCCTGTGCTGTATTGAACTTTGTTCTGAAAATGATGGAATGTGTTCACCTCAGCAATCAGTAGCCTGGCCCAGTTTGAGCCTGCATTGCTTTTCAGATTTCCCTCAGAACCGCCTAGGATTTCATTCACTGTAGGAATGGAGAGCTTTTCTCCCTCTCTCCTCCGAGCATTTTGTCCTGTACTGAATGGCATCTCTGCATCTTTCTGGTCATGGTCAATTCACAAGGAAGCCTGCCAGGCCTCCTGGCTGGAAGTTGTGTGCCACAGCACAAACCTTTGAATTCCACAGCCACCACTGAGAAATGTAGGAAGCCTCCAAAAAAGTCAAATTTTCCCATTTTCATCTTTATTTTCGATTTCATCTGAGGCTGTGCTTCTCTGTTTCACTGTATTCCTATAAATCTCTCAGCTGAGTGGCTTCCTTGAGAAAATCCACCACTATGAGCTGACGGCAATCTCTTCTGATATCTTTCTACCCCATTTTCTTCAAAGTACTTCTTAGTCAGTCTATCTGTTTGAATGGATGCTTATCTGTTCTATTTTGTCAGCATGACCAAGAAGCTCATTATTGACTTCAGGAGAAGGAAACCAGAGGTCCATGAGGCATTTGTCATTGGAGGATCTGAGTTGGAGAAGGTTAGCAACTTTAAATTTCTCAGGTTATTATTATGGAGGGCTTGTCCCAGGCCCAGCACAAAAGTGCAATTACGAAGAAAACGGGAAAGCCCCTCTACTTCCTTAGGAGTTTGCAAAGATTTGTCATGACATCTGAAACTTCAACAAACTTCTTCAGATGAGTGGTGGAGTGTATATTGACTGGCTGCATCATGCCCTGGTATGGAAACACCTATGACCTTGAATTGAAAATCCTACAGAAAGTAGTAAATATGGATCAGTCCATCAGGGGTAAAGCCCTCCCCACTATTGAGTACATCGACACAAAGTGTTGTCACAGGAAAGCCACGTTCATCATCAGGGACCCCCTCCACCCAGAACATGCTCTCTTCCCACTGCTGCCATCAGGAAGAAGGTACAGGAGCCTCAAGACTCACACTACCAGGTTCAGGAACAATTATTGATCCTCAACCATCAGGCTCTTGAACCAAAGGGGATAACTTCACTCAACTTCCCTTGCCCCATCATGGAAATGTTCCCAAAGCAATGGACTCACTTTCAGAGGCTCATCATCTCATGTTCTCAATATGATTTATTTATTTTTATTATCATTTATTTCTGTAGTTGGAGTTTGTTGTCTTTTGCACACTGGTTGAACACCCAAGTTGGTGCAGTGTTTCACTGATTATATTATGGTTATCAGTCTATGATGGTTTATTGATGATGCCTGTAAGAAAATGAAGCTCAGGGTTGTATGTGGTGACATATATGTACTTTGATAATAGATTTTCTTTGAACTTTGTGTTTGATAGCACCCCAGTGAAGTGCCTTAGAATGTCTTAGCACATTAATGGCAATGTATAAATGTAAACAATTCCTGCTAAATCCTTTCTGCTCAAAGCACAAACATGTGATTGAGAGTGAACAAAAGCATCATTAAATCAACATTACTAAACACGAAAGGTCAATGCAAAACAAACGTGTACGTTTGTCCCCAGAGCTTCCATCAAGTCCAAACAAGCTCTGAGCAATAGAGCTGTAAGTATATAATCCTTTATGCATATTGCCACAGTCAATATCATAAAAAGTGGACAGTTTGATGCATAATTTATTGAACCATTTGTCTTGCAATAGGACACATTATTACTGTTCCTGAGGTCGAGTGGTTCTATTTCATCCTACAAAACTCACAAGGTTAGAAGTCAGATTTATGTACAAAAAGTCACATGGCTAATGCATTTTGCCAGATAGCCCTGGGTGAGATTTTCATCTGCCTGGGCAGAAAGAACCAGCTGAGAAAGTGGAGGAGAAACTCCAATGGAACTTATCAACCATCTGCTTCTATTTAACAAATGGGCAATGGGGAGGCGGTGTTCATCCTGCCATTTTGCTTCCATTCACCCAGCACCATGTAGAGCATGGATCAGTACATGGAAATACGAAGTTGTGACAAGACTGAAACTTGGTTGCGAGAAGGGCAGGAATGGATGATTAATGTACCAGGTTTTTAAAACTTTAGAGAAGATAGAGAAGGAGGTAAAGGGGGAAGGACAATAATCAGGGACAATATCACAGCTGCATTCGGGAGAAGCAATGGAGGGTCAGACACTGAGTCTATTTGGGTGGAACTCAGGAATAGGAAGGGTGCAATAGGGAGTGAACCCTGAAGAAAGTGGAAAGTTGTGGGAAGTGAGGGAAAGATGTGCTTGGTGGTGGGATCCTGTTGGAGATGGTGGAAGTTATGGAAAATTATGTACTGGATGCAAAGGCTAGTTGGGTGGTAAGTGAGGACAAGAGGAACCCTATCCCTGTTGGGGTGGTGGGAGGATGGGGTGAGAGCAGATGTATGTAAAGTAGAAGAGATGAGGGTGAGGGCAGCATTGATGGTGATGGAAGGAAAGCCTCTTTCTTTGAAGAAGGAGGACACCTCAGTAGTTCTGGAATGAAACGCCTCATGCTGAGCACAGATGCAATGGAAACAAAAGGATTGGACCTGGTGTTGGTAATGAGCCTGGCCAGGTCACTAACCTTTCAGTGAGTGATCAGTTAGGGAACGGTGACCACAACTCCTTGTGGGAGAGGTATGGTCCTTGTGGGAGAGCTTTAAAGGAGGGCAATTTATGAGTGTATTGGGCAGGAACTGAGAAGAGTTAATTGGGAACACCTTTTTTATGGCAAGTCCACATCAGACTTCAAAAGGTATGTTCCTGTTAGAAGGAAGAATGGGGATGGAAAGTGAAGAGAACCTTGGATGTCTGGAGAGGTGATGAATTAAGTTAGGAAGAAAAAGGAAGAATATGTAAAGCTTTGGAATTTGGGATCAAACAAAGCACATGAGGAGTGTACAGAAGCAAGAAAAGAACTAAAGAGGGGAATTAAGAAGCCAGGAGGGGCCAGGAAAAGTCCTTGGCAAATAGGATCAAGGTGAACCCCAAGGAGTTCCATACATTCATCAAGAGCAAGAGGATAACTAGGGAGATGGTATGACCACTCAAGGATAAAGGGGGGAGCATTTGCTTGGATGCAGAGAATGTGTGTGAGGCACTTAATAAGTACTTTACTTCAGTATTTACTAAGGAAAAGGATATGGAAGGCCAGGAGATCAGTGCTGAGTGTATAAATATGTTAGGGCATTTAGAGTTCAAGGAGGAAGAAGTGGTGGGCCTCCTAATATGTATTAAGGTTGGATAAGACCCCAGGGTCTGATGGGGTTTACCCCAGGTTATTGAAGGAGGCAAAAGACAAGATGGCTGGGGCCTTAGCCAGTATCCTCATGTCCTTTCTAGGCACAGGTGAAGTCCTGGAGAACTGGCGAGTGGCTGAAGTTGTACATCTATTTAAGAAGGAAACAAGGGAAAATCCAGGAAACTATAGACCGGTGACTCTCACATCAGTTGTAGGGAAATTACTGGAGAGTATTCTTAGGGATAGGATATATGAGCATTTAGAAACCCATGGCCTAATTAGGATGAGTCATTGTGGCTTTGTGTGGGGCAGGTCATGTCTTGACAACTTGATTGAGTTTTTTGACAAGGTGACGAGGGAGATTGAGGGTAGGGCAGTGGATTTGTCTGCATGGATTTTAGTAAGGCTAATGACAGAGTCCCTCATGTGAGGCTAATCCTGATGATTAGGATGCAAGGGGTCCACGGCAAACTGGCAGGTTGGATTCAGAACTGGCTTGTGCATCGAAGACAGAGGGTAGTGGTTGAAGGAAGTTATTCCAGCTAGATGTCAGTAATTAGTGGTATTCTGCAGGGACCTGTGCAGGGTGCTCTGCTGTTGGTAATGTATATAGATGACCTGGATGAAAACATAGATGGGTGGGTTAGTAAGACTGCGGATGATCCCAAGATTGGTGGAGTTGTGGATATTGTAGAAGACTGGCAAAGAATACAGTGCGAGATAGATCAGTTGCAGATATGGGCAGAGAAATGGCAGATAGAGTTCAACTCAGATAAATGTGAGGTGTTGTATCTTGGGAGGGCAAATGCAAAGAGACAGTACACCGTTAAGAGCAAGATCCTTAACAGTATTGCTGAACAGAGAGATCTTGGGATCCAAGTTCATAGCCCCTAGAACGTGGCTACACAGGTCGATGAGCTGGTTAAAGAGGCTTATGGATAGCTTGTTTTTAGTAGTCGAGACATTGAGTTCAAAAGTCAATAGGCTATGTTGGAACTTCATAAAACTCTGGTTAGGTCACATCTGGAGTATTGTGTACAGTTCTGATCACTCCACTATAGGAATGATGTTGAGGCTTTGGAGAGGGTTCAGAAGAGGTTTACCAGGATGCTGTCTGGTTTAAAGTGTGTGTGCTATCTTCAGAAGCTGGATAAATCTGTTTTGCTTTCTCTGGAGTGGCAGATACTGAGGGAAGATCTGATGGAGGTTTTATAGATTATGAGAGACGTAGATAGAATAGACAGGGAGTATCTGTTTCCCGGGGTTGAAATGTCTAATACCAAAGGGCATGAATTGAAGGTGAGAGGGGATAGGTTCAAAGGGGATGTGAGGTATAAGTATTTTACTCAGAGAGTGATGGATGCCTAGAATGTGAAAGCTGGTATGGTGGTAGAGGCAAATGCATTGGAGGCTTTTAAGAGATGTTTAGATAGGCTCATGGATGTGAGGAAAATGGAGGGGTATGGAATTATGTAGGTAGGAAGGATTTATGTTTGGGGGTTTTGATTTGCTTTTTAGCTGGTTTGGCACAACATTGTGAGCCACAGGGCCTGTTCCTGTGCTGTACTGTTCCAGGTTCTATGGCCACTAATCCTTTGCATCTTGCTCCTGCAGGAAAAAAATACCCCAAATTCTGTTCCTCTTACCTAAAACAAAACCAAGCCACTTTTTCTTATATTAAGCATCCTGTGGTCTTTATTGAAGAAGATACTGTGTTCACAGTTAGGTATTGAAATTTCCGTAATTCTGCCTTGAATATTGAGCAATCTGGTGGAAAATCTGGTGGCAAATTGGAACGCCAAACTGCCCGGTTTGGGGATTATAGAATCTGGGGACAGGATGGAATACTGTAAGTAGGTTTGGGCCGCATATCGAAGGAAGTGTGTGTTGGTCCTGGAGATAGTCCAGAAGAGATTTACAAGAGTGATCCTGGGAATGAAATGTTTAATTTGGTTGCTCTGGGCCTGTACGCGATGAAATCTCATCAAAACCAACTGAATACTGAAAGGCCTCAATTGAGTGGATGTGGAGAGGATATTTTCACTAGTAAGAGGGATTATGACCAGAGGGCTTTAATCTTAGACTGACATATTTTAAAACTGAGATGAGGAGGAATGTATTCAGCCAGAGGAAGATGAATCTATAGAATTTCTTTCCATAGAAGGCAGTGGAGTCCAAGTCATTGGGTGTACTTAAGACAGAGATTGATAGATTCTTGATTGGTAAGGGGGTTAAAGTTTACGGAGAGAAGTCAAGAAAATGAGGTTGAAAAGAAACTCAGGTATGATTGAATGCTGGAGAAGGGTTAATGGGTTTAATGGACTAATTTTGCTCTGATATCATATGTTCTCATGGTCTAACACAGGCATGTATATATGGTGGAATGAGCTGGCTACCATACTGACTAGAGACTGGTAAACACTGGTAAACTGGTAAAATTAATTAAAGCAAGCAGATAATGTTACTCAATGTAAACCACTTGTTTGATATTAGCACTGGCATTTTGCAACTTCCCAGCTATTCTTTGATCATGTACATTGGAACATTAATTAGTAAGAACATCGGCCATGCTGGTTACGATGATTGTCAACTACGTGCATATTAATGTTGAGTTGATCTCTCTTGGTTGCCATAAAGATTCTGTGATTCTTTGATGGTTTTCATTGTCATTTCAAGATGCTTCTCTTGATCCTAAGGCTTTTACTGGAACCAGTTGCTCCAAGACATGAGTTCAGTATAATGTGTGACCTGTACATTTTTTAGATGTGGGAGGAAACCAGATCACCTCGAGGAAGCCCATGTGGTCACAGGGAGAAGGTGGAAACCTATGGGGATGGAATAGGTGCAGTCTTCTCGTAAGTTAGAAGGCAGAATGGATTTAGATGAAGGAGAGTCATAGAAATAGCTGCAAAAGGAGACCATTCTGCCCCTGGTGACTGCTCTGTCGCTTAATGAGATCTAATACTACAGTGCTACTTTCCTACAGCAACCCAATGTCCCTGATTCCCTTCATGACCAAAAACCTATCAATCTACATGAGTAACTAAGTACCACAGCCCCTTTGAGCAGAGAATCCAAATCATTCGACAATCTTTTTGGCTTTTGAGTCGCCAGTCCTTTATCTTGATACTGTAAGAGGCTGAGGATTAGGTACAAGGGCATTGACTTCTATGATTTAAGTCTGCTTTCCACCAGTGGGTATCCCAGTAAAGTCCTATGCTGTATCATCTCTGAGAGCAGAGTGTTAAGATGCTTGGTTGCCTCGGGCTGGTTGCTTCTGCCACCGGTGATACACAACCTTGCCCTTGGAGAGTGAGAGTCATGCCAGTGTGTGCTGTGTAGACTGACAGAGGTCCACGGACAAGCCCTGCCAACAATGATGGAGAAAACAACATCAACTATGTAATAACAGCGAGACTATTTGAGTTCAGTATTATGTTCTTCAAAGTGGTTGTAGATTCCCATAATGGAGAAGGCCTGTGGGTGAATTTGTTTAACGTGGGGAGGCCGATTGCACAGGTAGCTACCACATAGTTCTTGGCAAATTGGGGTTAGGGTTCAGTGGCGTGGCAGGGAAGACGACTGCTTTAGTCTTCCTTCGCCTTCACTGTTGTTCTGATGTGTCATCAGCTTACACTAGCTCGACTGTAGAGGTCTTGGTTGGATCACCCTTTGCCTGTAACCTCCCCTTTACCTTACCACCACGAGCGAGCCCTAGCAGGAGCAAAGCACCAGATCACTGAAGTCCAGACGGCATCACTCTCAGGATCTCGGGAACACACAAGCCTCTCCACCACAACAGGGTAATGATCCTCGGAGATGAATTAGATGATAATTATAGACGGATATCAAGCATCACGTAATCATTTGACTGAGGATGACTTCAGACCCTTCTTTTGCACTCAGCTGCTGACTCTAACTTTGCTGAGGATGGTGATGTCCAAGGAGCCTGTCCTTGCATTTGTTATTGAATATCCACCACCTCTCATGACCACAAATGCAGAGCAGTGATCCAATCTGATGGCCATGAGAGTGCTTACTTATACCTATCAACACTATAGAATGCATCGAGTCTGATGCCAAGTGCTCTATCACTTGGTACCTCTGACCTCAGTACTCCTCACCTAGCCAGGATTGACTCTTGACTTAATTGTACAGTGATAGATGTGCTTGTCCTTGAGATTACAGAGAATAACAAAACGATTTTACCTGCTGCAAGTACTCAGCAGATCAGGCAGCACCTGAGAAGGGAGAATGGAGAACCAGAGTTAGCATTCCAGTCAATCAAATTTTATGCAAACAGAAGCTGGGGGAAGTTGCAGTTATGGAAGTAGGGGAACTTGCACAGAGTTGTGAAAGAAGATGCTGAACAGTGATGTTAATATTTGTGTTTAGCGATGTGAGTAATACAGTACGGAGGAAGAGGAGGTTGCTGGGAATTATGTAATGATTGACAAGCACAGCAATGACCAAGATAAGTGAGAAGAAGTTTTAGGGCAATTATATAGCAAGGGAATCTCAAACCAAATTCAATAACTCAGGCTTGTGGTAAGAGAGAGGTATATGCTGTACCTCTGTCTCAGGATATTCATTGTCTATATTCTTTCTCAGTAAAAAATGTGTATTCCTTGGAAGCAGACCAGTCATTATGCTACTAGTATGATATTACAAGGCCTCAATTGATGATCTAAGAACATTCCAACCAGAGAATTTACATTCCAAGCATTTTCTAGAATAAAATATTATGGCATCAATGATAACAATAACTACATTATTATAAAAACATAAACACAAGAGATTCTGTAGATGCTGGTAATATACACAAAATGCTGGAACAACTCAGAAGGGCAAACAGCATCTATGGAGAGAAATAAAGAGTTAACATTTCAGGCTGAAATTCTTCATCAGGACTGGAAAGATACATCTTCGCCCTTCTTTTCCCAAACTGATGGCCTGAAACATCAACTCTTTAATCCTTTCCATAGATGCTGCTTGACCTGTTGACTTCCTCCAGCATATTGTGTGTATTATTATAAAATATATCTGGTTTATTAATATCCTTTAGGAAAGAAACCTGGCATCCCAACCCACTCCGGCTAATATTTGACTCCACATTCAAAGTAACATGTAGTTAACCCCCATGTTCTCTGCTACTCAAAACTAACTGGGCTTCTCTCTTTCTCAGTTACTAGCAAAGTGTCCTCACCCTGATGCATTAACTTTTGTTTCTCTTTCCACAGACACTCCCTGTTCTGTTGGGTATTTTCCTTTTTTTTTATTTTGTATCTCGAGTGCATGTAGTTTCTTTTTATTTTCACTTGCAGTTAACTGTGATTTAATTGGCCAAGCAAGTCATGTGATTCTCCTAAATCGTACCTCAGGATTCTCAGGATTAACCAATATCTGGCATGTGTAGGAAAAAGGCTCATCCTCACCCGCAGCCTCCCCAATCAACTCTGCAGAGGCTTCTCTATCCGGGGACAAGTGCTAACTGTGGGAGTGCTATACCATGCACTAATGAAGCAATAACTCCACCGTCTGTCATATAACATCATATTTTACATCTGGAATGATGAGTAGGTGTGTCCTGTCCCACCAGGAGGGTAAATTCACCCAGGTGGTGAAAAGTGATAAGCATGTCCCAGGAATCCTTAACACTGATGCAGGCTGTGGCAAAAGGAGATCACTGGAAAGGAGTAAATATGTTCAAGACTTACATGAAGCTGTTGTAAATGGTGAAGGTATAAAGTGATACAGCACAAAAGGCAGGCCCTTTGGACTACTGTGTCCATGCTTATCAATACTAACCTCATTTACCAACACTTGGTTCATAGCCTTCCATGCCTTAGTGGTTTAGTTTCTTGTCTACATGTTTCTTAAACATCATAAGAATAAACAGGGAGAAAAATCCAAGCATCTGAGATGCAAAGGGACTTGGGAGTCCTTGTGCAGAACACCCTAAAGGCTAACTTGCAGTGTTGAGGAAGGCAAATCCAATGTTGTCAATCATTTCAAGAAGTCTAGAATATAAGAGCAGGGATGCCATGCTGAAGCTTTATAAGGCACTGGTGAGGCCTCATCTTGAGCATTCTGAACAGCTTTGGGCTCCTTATGTGCTGGCATTGGAGAGGGTGCAGAGGAGGTTCACAAGGATGGTTCTGGGAATGAAAGAAACATAGAAACATAGAAAGCCTACAGCACAATACAGGCCCTTTGGCCCACAAAATTGTGGCAAACGTGTCCCTACCTTAGAAATTACTAGGGTTACCCGTAGCCCTCTATTTTACTAAGCTCCATGTACCTATCCAAAAGTCTCTTAAAAGACCCTATCGTATCTGCCTCCAGCACCATTGCTGGCAGGCCATTTGACGCACTCACCACTCTGTGAGTAAAAAAAGTTACCCCTGACACCTCCTCTGCACCTACTCCCCAGCACCTTAAACCTGTGTCCTTTAGTAGCAAACATTTCAGCCCTGGGAAAAAGCCTCTGATTTTCCACACGATCAATGCCTCTCATCATCTTATACACCTTTACCAGGTCACCTATCATCCTCTGTCACTCCAAAGAGAAAAGGCTGAGTTCACTCAACCTATTCTCATAAGGCATTCTCCCCAATCCAGGCAACATCCTTGTAAATCCCCTCTGCACTCTTTCTATGGTTTCCACAAATTATCTCTTGGCTCCTAAATTCAATTCCACGATTGATGAAGGCCAATACACCTTACGACTTCTTAACCACAGAGTCAACCTGCACAACTGCTTTGAGTGTCCTATGGACTTGGACTCCAAAATCCCTCTGATCCTCCACACTGCCAAGAGTTTTACCATTAATATATTCTGCCATCATATTTGACCTACCAAAATGAACCACCTCACACTTAACTGGGTTGAACTCCATCTGCCACTTCTCAGCCCAGTTTTGCATCCTATCAATGTCCTGCTATAACCTCTGACAGCCCTCCACACTATCCACAACACCCCCAAACTTGGTGTCATCAGCAAACTTACTAACCCATTCCTCCACTTCCTCATCCAGGTTATTAATAAAAATCATGAAAAGTAAGGGTCCCAGAACAAATCCCTGAGGCACTCCACTGGTCACTGACCTCCATGCAGAATATGACCCGTCTACAACCACTCTTTGCTTTCTGTGGGCAAGCCAGTTCTGGATCCACAAAGCAATGTCCCCTTGGATCCCATGCTCCTTACCTTCTCAGTAAGCCTCGCATGGGGTACCTTATCAAATAGCTTGCTGAAATCCATATACACTACCTCTACGGCTCTACCTTCATCAATGTGCTTAGTCACATCCTCAAAAAATTCAATCGGGCTCATAAGGCATGACCTGCCCTTGGCAAAGCCATGCTGACTATTCTCAATCATATTATACCTCTCCAAATGTTCATAAATCCTTCCTCTCAGGATCTTCTCCATCAACTTACCAACCACTGAAGTAAGACTCGCTGGTCTATAATTTCCTGGGCTATCTCTACTCCCTTGCTTGAATAAAGGAACAACATCCGCAACCCTGCAATCCTCCGGAACCTCTCCCGTCTCCATTGATGATGCAAGGATCATCTCTAGAGGCTCAGCAATCTCCTCCCTCACCTCCCACAGTAGCCTGGGGTACATCTCATCTGGTCCCAGTGACTTATCCAACTTGATGTTGTCCAGAAGCTCCAGCACATCCTTTTTCTTAATATCTACATGCTCAAGCTTTTCAGTCTGCTGCAAGTCATCACTACAATCACCAAGATCCTTTTCCATAGTGAATACTGAAGTAAAGTATTCATTAAGTACCTCTGCTACTTCCTCCGGTTTCATACACACTTTCTCACTGTCACACTTGATATGTCCTATTCTTTCACGTCTTATCCTCTTGCTCTTCACATACTTGTAGAATGCCTTGGGGTTTTCCTTAATCCCTCTGGCTCTCCTAATTTCCTTCTTAAGCACCTTCCTATTAGCCTTATAATCTTCTAGATCTCTAACATTACCTAGCTCTCTGAACCTTTTGTAAGCTTTTCTTTTCATCGTGACTAGATTTATAACAGCCTTTGTACACCACGGTTCCCGTACCCTACCATAACTGCCCTGTCTCATTTGAACGTACCTATGCAGAACTCCACAGAAATATCCCCTGAACATTTGCCACATTTCTTCTGTACTTTTCCCTGTGAACATCTATTTCCAATTTAAGCTTCCAATTTCCTGCCTGATAGCCTCATAATTCCCCTTTTTCCAATTAAACGCTTTTCCAACTTGCTTGTTCCTATCTCTCTCCAATGCTATTGTAAATTAGATAGAATTATGCTCACTATCTCCAAAATGCTCTCCCACTGAGAGATCTGACACCTGAGCAGGTTCATTTTCCAATACCAAATCAAGTCCAGCCTCTCCTCTTGTAGGCTTATCAACATATTGTGTCAAGAAACCTTCCTGAACACACCTAACAAACTCCACCCCATCTAAACCCTTTGCTTGAGGGAGATGCCAATTGATATTTGGGAAATTAAAAACTCCCATCACGACAACTCTGTTATTATTACATCTTTCCAGTATCTCTTTCCCTATCTGCTCCTCAATATCCCTGTTACTATTGGGCGGGCTATAAAAAACACCCAGTAAAGTTATTGACCCCTTCCTGTTCCTAACCTCCATCCACAGATTCCATAGACAATCCCTCCATGGTGTTCACCTTTTCTGCAGCCGTGACACTATCTCTGATCACCAGTGCCATATCCCTACCTCTTTTTCCTCCCATCTGTCCTTTCTGAAACATCTAAAACCTGGCACTTGAAGTAACCATTCCAGTCCCTGAGCCATCCAGGTCTCTGTAATGGCCACCACATCATAGCTCCATGTACTGATCCACGCTCTAAGCACATCAGCTTTGTTCACAACACGCCTTGCGTTAAAATAGACACATCTCAAACCTTCTGTCAGAGCACGTCCCTTCTCTATCACCTGCCTATCCTCCCTCTCACACTGTCTACAAGCTTTCTATATTTGTGAGCCAACCTCCTCTTCCCCAGTCTCTTCAGCTCGGTTCCCACCCCCCCAACAATTTTAGTTTAAACTCTCCCCAGTAGTCTTAGCAAACCTCCCCACCAGGATATAGGTCCCCCCACCCCCGGATTCAAGTGCAACCCGTCCTTTTTGTACAGGTCACACCTGCCCCAAAAGGGGTCCCAATGATCCAGAAATCTTAATCCCTGCCCCCGCTCCAATCCCTCAGCTATACATTTATCCTCCACCTCATTCTATTCCTATTCTTACTGTCGCATGGCACAGGCTGTAATCCTGAGATTACTACCTTTGCGGTCCTGCTTCTCAACTTCCTTCCTTACACCCTGTAGTCTTTTTTCGCACCTCTTCCCTTTTCCTACCTATGTCATTGGTACCAATATTTACCACAACCTCTGGCTGTTCTCCCTCCCACAGCAGGATATCTTGGACACGATCTGAAACATCCCAGACCCTGGCACCTGGGAGGCAAACTACCATCCGAGTTTCTTTCCTGCGTCCACAGAACCACCTGTCTGACCCCCTAACTATAGAGTCCCCTATCACTACTGCCTTCCTCTTCCTTTCCCTACCCTTCTGAGCCACAGGGTTGGACTCTGTGCCAGAGGCACGACCACTGTTGCTTCCCCAGTAGTACTCAAACAGGAGTACCTATAACCAAAGGATTATCATATGATGAACGTCTGATGGCTCTGGGCCTGTACCTGCTGTAATTTAAAAGGATGAGGGGGGATTTCATTGAAACCTTTTGAATGTTGAAAGGCCAATACAGAGTAAATGTGAAAAATATGTTTCCCATGGTGGGGAAGTTCAGGAGAAGAAGGCACAACCTCAGGATAGAGAGGTGTCCATTTGAAACAGAGATGCGGAGTAATTTCTTTTACCAGAGGGTATTGAATTTGGTACCACAGGCAGATGTGGAGGCCAGGTTGTTAGGTGTATTTAAGGCAAAGTTTGATAGGCTCTTGAATGGCCACACCATCAAAATTTATGGGGAGAAAGCCAGGGAGTGGAGCTGAGGAGGGGAAAAAGCATTAGTCATGATTGAATGGGGGAGCAAACTAGATGGGCCAAATGAGCTAATTCTGCTCCTTAGCCTAATGATCTTATGGTCTAACTCATTTTACCACCTTCTTAGGCAGTAAGTCCAGTTTCCAACACACAGTGTGTGGTGGATAATTTACCCCTCACATCTCATCTAAACCTCATAATTCTCCTGTTATACACATCCTTCTTGACTTGCGCACACCCACTGTAGGAAAAAGATAACTGACTAGTTTACGGCAATTCCCTAAGATTTTTCCAGGTGAAGTGTCAGACACCATTTGATTGTGGTTTCCTGCCAGCAGGTGTGTACAAGAAGTGTTAGTTTTTTTTCTGGCTTTATTTTAATGCTTCTGGTTCCTTAATGGTCTTCCTTTTTATTTTTAAAATTAGTTTAAAGAATTGGTAGCTAATTATTGTATAAAAAAATACCCTTTCAGTATTAACCAGAGGGAAAGCTGTGCCCCTACCCTGTCAAGGACTTTCAGGATAACTTGACCACAGCACACTCTGCTACATGCCTCAAGGGTCAACTTGTCAACAATCTAACTTCATTCTGGGCTGTCTTATTGACTGGTTGGTATGGGTCAAATCAAGCTTGATCTAGCCCAGAGACTCTGAAGCTCAAGTGACCTCCATGGTGTTAGGTCAAACATGGGGTTAAACATCTTCCTCTAATTGTCAACTGCCTCAACTCTTCAGCTATTTATTTGTTCTATGTGCTTCAACACTGTAACACTGAATGTATGTGAAATCCTGAAGAGAAAGTGTGGATAAATTCCACACCTGAAAACCTTTATAAAAGAAACCAGGATTGCTCAGAAATAGGAGGTGCAAAGGGACTTGAAAGTCCAAGTGCAGAATTCCCAAAAAGTTAACCTGCAGTTTGGGTTGGTAGTAAGGAAGGCAAATGCAATATTGGCATTCATTGAGAGGACTAGAATATAAAAGCAAGGATGTAATGCTGAGGCTTTAAAAGATGTTGCTCAGACCATATTTGGAGTCCTGCGAACAGTTTTGCACTCCATAACTGAGGAAAGACGCGTTGGCATTGAAGACAGTACAGACGGCATTTACTGGAATGATCCTGGGAATGAAAGAAAATCATGTATAAAGAGCATATGAGGGCCCTGAGCCTGTACTTGATGGAGCTTATAAGAATTGAGGGGGGGCCACGAGGATTGGGTTTTATTGAAGCCTACTGAATATTGAAAGGCCTGGATAGAATGGACATGGAGAGGCATGCATCATTAAGGACTCCCATCACCCAGGACATGCCTACTTTTCATTGCTACCATCAAGGAGGTGATACAGTAGCCTGAAGACACAGAGTGAACATTTCACGAACAGCATCTTCCCCTCCATATCAGATTTCTAAATGGACAGTAAACTCATGAACTCTACCTCTCTATTTCTTCCACACTTTTTAAACTACTTATTTAATTTTATATAATTAAATGGTTCCATTTAATATCAGAGAATGTATACTTTACATCTTGAAATTCTTGTTCTTCACGGACATCCACGAAACAGAAGAGAAACACAAAGAATGAATAACAGTAAAATGCTAGAACACCAAAGTTCCCACTCTCTCCCTCCCAGCAGCAGCAATGCATCAACCCTCCCCCCTCCCTCCCCCACTTATTTCAGTGGGAAGCATCAGCACCCACCATCCACCAACCATGCAATAGCAAAGCCTCCAAAGAGAGACAATGATCGGCAGTCCAAAAAACTATAGTTTACCTGGTAATTCGACATGTCACAGTCTCTTTCTCTCCCTAACAAGGGACAGAGAGGTGTCACCCCTTTAGCACAGTGAGAGGGGAGACCAACAAAACAACCTGCTGATTGCAAAGTTACCATCTGCTGCATCACATTTAGTCTTAATTCTCTGATTCAAGAATCAACAGCAAACTCTCTCCCATCATCGAGAAAAAGAGGGAGAGAGAGGAAGCAATCATCCAAGTGAATCCCCTACAACCAACCTCCACTGGGAGACAGCTCGCTCTCCATCCAGCCTGCTGGCAGTTGCTAACCAGTCCTGCATACTTCGATAGCTTCCTTTCAAAGGCCTCTTCCAAGCGATCTTCCCATGGGACTGTCAGCTCCAGCATCAACACCTGCTTAGTGGACTCTGACACAAGGACAATGTCTGGTCGCAGGGTGCTGGCTGCGATATTGTTCGGGAACTTCAGCTGCCTTTCGAGGTCCACCAACAGCTGCCAGTCCCTTGCAGAGGTCAAGATGCCTGCAGATGTTCTGCAGGCAGAAATTAAGCAGTTTCACAGGTGAACTTGAAGGTTATGGTGTGAAGTCACAAGAATGGAGCTGACAGGGAAAACAAACCAGTCACCATTTAGCAGTGGATCAACTCGATGGGCTGACTGGCCAAATCCTACTCCTATGTCTTACCATGACATCTTTGTGTGAACTGGAATATTCGTTTTAGACGCCTCTTCTTAATCAATATTTCCTCATGTGAAATGAGAGGATGATTCCACTAGCAAATTTCTCTTCTCTTCCTTTTTCCCAGCTAGTCTTTTACCAAAGGCACATTGACCTAGAGGGTAATGAAAACCAAAGCAAACTGTAGATGCTGGAGATTTGAAGTAATATAGAAAAAAAGTGCAGACCAGATACTATCAAATTGAAACAAAGATAACTTTTCAAAACAGAAGCACCTCCTCAGAATTGAAATTTTCCAGCATTTTCTGGTCTGTTTTGGGCTCGGAAGGTGCAGTGCACAAATTTACTACGTTCTCTGTTTTGAAGCGTTTCGCACACTGTGACTCTAGTGAACAGGAGGGTCTTTGATGTGGCCACTTTATAACAATGCAACATAGACTGGAAAATTAATTTGTAGTAGCAAACTCCACACTTATACAGGCTGTGTTCTACCTCATTAAACACCCCACAGATCTCCTGATGTAAGCATGGTGAACATCTAATACATTTGCAAAAATGTTACAAATGTCTAATGTGCTATCCTTTTCTCTGAGTCCTTCTACTCAGCTGACTTCTAATACATGATAATTTTTTTCTTTAAGAAGTAATGAGCCATTGGAGGTGAATTTCTTTGCACCTCTGACAAGATATCATTGAGCATTGATTACATAATAAACTTGTTCTCTGAACAATTTATGAAGGGATTTACAAAGTACACTGTTGCCACTTGCTGGAAGCAAGCAGTATTACAGCAAAGTATTCTGAGTTTATTAAGCCCTTCTGGTCCAACGAGCTGCACCACCCAGCAGCTCACCTACCATATTTAACCCTAGTCTAATCACGGGACAATTTATATTGACCAATTAACCCACCAACCAGTCTGTCTTTGGAATATGGGAGGAAACCCACATGTTCACGGGGAGGAAAGTAACAGTTTCTTACAAACAGCATCGGAATTGAACTCTGACCTCTGACATCCCAGGCTATTATAGAGTCGTGCTAAGCATTACACTACTATAGTGCCCCTAACTTTGTCTCAGTTGTCTCAAACCTTTCCAGGCAAACATTGAAACTTCATCTCCAGGTAGTGCGTGGCAATACAATTCATCTCCCTTTTACTTCATTCATTCTTTTGGGATCATGGAAGTTGTAGGTGAGCTTCCCCCTTCCATTACCGAAGATGTCCTTGTGAAGACCTCCTAGAGTGTTGTGAAGGTGTAGTTCCATGATTTAGATTTAGTTCTTCTACCTTTTTAAACAGCTCAACTAATCAAAAAGCTCTTTTATTTCTGAATGAACTTATATAGGGCACAAACTACATTTGGAATATTGTTTACAGGTCTTGTCTAGCAAACTTTGTGATACAGGGAATGCAAAGAAAGCTCCTGAGATGTTTAGCATATTCAAGGGGAAGATTAAACAGACTGAACCAATGATTAGCAGAATTCAGAAGAATATGAATGGTGACCCCCCCCAAAGTGTTGGATTGGGCTGTAGAATTGGCATTTTTCTTGTAGTTTAACTACAATTACTTGCTTGTAATTTTATATGATCCCCTATGTGCATACATTGCACAGAGAATATTCTGGTAATTATGGCACATTTCTTCTTTATTTTTCTGGAAACTTACTTTATTGAGAAAGAGGTGTTACACCACTTGAATCTGACTATTTTATAGGTTAATTGTTATTGGGACTACCTTTTCCTTTGTCTTTCCCTGTTGTTGATTCATCTAACACAATGAAATTGCTGGCAATAATATTTATGCTCCATTCTTGACTCCCAAAGAACCTCTGGATCACAAAAGCAAAAGGATCTAACAAAAGCTTGACAGGTTTAGTGCAGAATTTATGTTTCCACTGGCCGGAGTGCCCAGAAACAGGCCTCGCATTCTCCTCATGTGGAACTGACCATTCAGGATTGAGAAGACATTTCTTCACCCAAAGGGCAGCAAGTCATTGAAATTCTTTGCCCAAGAGAACAGTGAAGGCTCAGTTGCTGAATATATTGATAGATTTTTGGATACAAGGATCATGTTGCAAAATGGTGCCAAAGTAAAAGATTAACTATTATCTTCCTGAATGACAGCATTGATATAAGGGGATTAGATAGTCTGTTTCAGCTTCTATTTCTTACATTCAGAATCTTGTTTAGAATCAGATTTGTTATCACTGACATACATCATAAAATCTGTTGCTTTGCAGCAGCAGTACATAAAATATGCTATAAGAAATATACAGATAATTGAATCGAATTGACTTTATTACTTACATCCTTCACATACATGAGTAAAACACTGTGCATTACATCTCCATCTGAGTGTGCAATGTGCAATTTATAGTAACTTGTAATAAATAGTATGTACAATAGGACTGCCAATATAGCATAGAAATATAATTGCATCAGCAAGAATTAATCAGTCTGATGGTGTCACAAGGGGACAGGAGGCCAGATCCAAGTGCAGGACGCAGACACTGAAGTACCAGGGGCAGGACAGGAATAACTAAAGGATAGAACCAGATGGGAACACCAGGGCATATGAAAGAGACAGGGCATGCTAGGTTATCCTGGGGTTCAGAGAGAGTTCATGGCCAGGCTGGAGAGCCCCCCTAGGCAGCCACATAACTTCTGGGCAGGGCCACCTCCCAGGCAAGACACAGGACACCTGGGCAGGTAGCAGGCACAATCCATCAGAGGTGAGGGGTAGGAAGGGGACAGAGTCCCCCCCACCAGGCAACAGCAGTCCAGCCTGCTACCCGACAGAGGCAAGGGATCAGAAGGGAACTTGGTCCAGGGTGACTCCAAGGCTGACTCACAGAACTTGGGGATGAAGCCATGGGCCTTCCAAGCCAGGACAACCAGAGCCAATCAGCCAGAACACCTCAGAACATGGCAAACCAGCTCATACAAGACAATCCCCCAACAAGGCTCAGTCCCAGAGTCCCTTATATCCACCTGCCAGCTGATAGGCAACAGGTGCACCTTCTTAAGCCAAGATGATCCTATTTGGCTTAAGGGTGACAGGAGAGACGGCTGCAAGACCCAGAGTCCAGGGACTAGATCAAGACCTGGAATGCGGGCTCTGGACCGGACCATAACAGATGGCCTGGTGGAAAAAGCTGTCCGGGAGCCTGTTGGTCCTGGCTTTTATGCTGCGGCACAGTTTCCTGGATGGTAGCAGCTGGAACAGTTTGTGGTTGGGGTGACTCGGGTCCCCAATGATCCTTCGGGTTCTTTTTACGCACCTGTCTCTGTAAATGTCCTGAATAGTGGGAAGTTCACATCTACAGATGTGCTGGGCTGTCTGCATCACTCTCTATAGAGTCCTGCGATTTAAGGAAGTACAGTTCCCATACCAGGCTGTCATACAGCCATTCGGGATGCTCTCAGTTGTGTCCCTATAGGAAGTTCTTAGGATTTTGGGGCCCATACCAAACTTCTTCGACCATCCCAGGTGAAAGAGGTGCTGTTGTTCCTTTTTCACCACATAACCAATATGTACAGACCAGGTGAGATCCTCAGTGATGTGGATGCTGAGGAACTTAAAGCTGTTCACTCTCTCAACCCCAGATCCATTGATGTCAGTAGGGGTGAGCCTGTCTCCATTCCTCCTGTAGTCCACAACCAGCTCCTCTGTTTCTGCAACATTGAGGGATAAAATAAATAGGTTGTGCAATCAGAGAGCAAAAATTGTGTTTTGGTATTCATGGATTTATGGACCTTTCAGAAATCTGATGGAGGAGGAGAAGGGGGTTTTCTCAAAACATTGAGTAAGTGTTGTCAGGCTCCTGTGCCTCTTCCCTGATGGTAGCAATGAGAAGGTGGCAAGTCCTGGGTGGTGGGGGTTGTTGACGATGGATGCCAACTTTTTGAGACATTGTCTTTTGAAGATCTCTTTGATAGTAGGAAGACTAGTGTCCATTGCGGAGCTGGCTGAGGTTACATTCCTTTGCAGCTTTTTCCAATCCTGTGCAATGGCCCCTCTATACCAGTCAGTGAAGCAACTGGATAGAATGCTTTTCATTGTATATTTGTAGAAACTTGCTAGAGTCTTTGGTGACATACTAAATCTTCTTAAACTCCTAATGAAATATAGCCATTGGTGTTACTTCTTTGTAATTGCTTCATCGTTTCTCAGTTTTGTTCCTTTAGTTCAGAACATAGTCTAACTCTATGGGAGAACTAGTTATACCAACATTATAGCATATCAGAATTCTCTCTCACTATCACTAATTTTTCACTATCTTTCTCAAATCCCTCTATGTCATCCCAAAAGTACCAGTAGGAAAATTCCTGTGAACAACCCACCCTCATTACACAATCTTACAGCCACACATTAAACAAATATTTGGATGTTACTTCACTTTAATATTGCAGAGACTGGTAAGTCATACCTGACAGAATATTTCATTTGTAATCCATTTTTAAATAATAGCTTGCAAAAACTTAAGGCTCAGTCAAGATTAGACTAAACATGGTTTGACTAAATTTATCTCTTCAATGAGCTTATTTGTGTGTCTGTTATAGAACCTGTCTTAACTTGGGATGCCATCAGTATCAAGCCAAACAGTGAAATGCAACTTCTTGTAAAACCGTCATTAGTGTGGAAGATTATAACTATTATTAATTGCCAAACAAGTTAATGGGCTAGATGAGATATAACAAGGAGGCCAAAAGCTGTAACAAAGCATAAACAAGCAAATAATCTATTCCAAAGAAAAGCAATCAAGAAATGAGCATGAATATAAATGACCTTAAGACTGTAAGACATAGGAGCAGTTTTAGGACATTCAACCCATTGAGTCTACACTACCATTCTATCATGGTTGCTTTATTATTCTTCCCATTCCATTCTCCTGCCTTCTCTCTGTAACTTTTGGTGCACTGAGAAAGCAAGAACCAATCAACCTCTGCCTTAAATACACTCAGTTACACGGCCTCCTCAGCTGTCCATAGTAATGAATTCCTCAGATTCACATCCCTCTAGCACCCACCTGATTTTCCCAATCTACTTACATATTGAAATCCCCCATGACTCTTGTAACATTACCCTTATTTTATGCCTTTTCTATTTATATTCCACATCCTGGCTATTGTTCGGGGGCCTGTATATAACTCCCATCATAGCCTTTTTTATGCTTGCAGTTTCTTAACTCTATCCACAAGGAATCTGCATCTTCTAATCCTAGGATTTCATTTTTTTTTTACCAACTGAGCCACCCTACACCCTCTGCTTACCTACTTTTCCTTCCAATGCAAGGAGTATCCTTGGATGTTAAGCTCCCAACTATGATCTTCTTTCAGCTACCACTTAGCGATACCCATAATGTCATACCTGCTAATCTCTAACTGAGTTACAAGATCATCTACCTTATGACATATACTGTGTGCATTCAATTATAACACTTCCAGTTCTGTATTCATCATCCTTTTCAATTTTGTCCCCATGTTACACTTCCACTCATCCCACACACTCCAATTTTGCCCCATCATCTGCCTGTCCTTCCTGATAGTCTTACTTCTCACTGCCTCAACTTGTATATCAACTGTTCCATCCTTAGTCCCAGCACTCCAGTTCCCACCCCGTGCAAACCTTCTTGAACATCTCAAAGAGATTTGCCTGCAAGAGTATTGGTGCCCCTTGGGTTTAGGTGTAGTCCATCCCTTTTATACAGGTGAAACCCTGTAGCCTGCACCACTTCCTCCATAGCTCATTCATTATACTATCATCCTTTTCCAGTCTTGACTAGTACGGGGAACTTGGAGTAATCAAGAGATTACTAGCTTGGGTGAGCTGCTCCTCAGCCTCTTCCTATGCTTATTATCGCAGGGTAATGATGCAGCTCTATAAAAATCTGGTTCGGCCACACTTGGAGTACTGTGTCCAGTTCTTGTCGCCTCACTATAGGAAAGATGAAGAAGCATTGGAAAGGGTACAGAGAGTATGGATTATGATCAGAGATTAAGGGAGCTAGGGGTTTACTCTTTGGAGAGAAGGAGGATCGGAGGAGACATGATAGAGGTGTAGTGTACAAGATATTAAGAGGAATAGATAAAGTGGACAGCCAGCGCCTCCTCCCCAGGGCACCACTGCTCAGTACAAGAGGACATGGCTTTAAGGTAAGGGGTGGGAAGTTCAAGGGGGATATTAGAGGAAGGTTTTTTACTCAGAGAGTGGTTTGTGCGTGGAATGCACTACCGGAGTCAGTGGTGGATGCAGATACACTAGTGAAATTTAAGAGACTACTAGACAGGCATATGGAGGAATTTAGATTGGGGGGATGTGGTGAACTACGTGTGCCTGTCTGGACATGTCCCCTGCTGACTACTCCTGTGGCTCCTCCCACAGACCCCTGTATAAAGGCGATCTGAGGCCTATGCTCTCTCTCAGTCTCCAAGACGTAGTATGATGGTCACTCACTCCTAGTTCCTTCTTCCAGTCAATAAAAGCTGATATCTCGCCTTACATCTCAGAGTGAGTTATTGATGGTGCATCAATTTTATTGACTGAAGGTTTTAAAACATGGAAACTGTTTTATGTCCGGAAAGGTTGGATTTGGACCCTCAAGACCCTGAAGCAGCTCTTGCTTTTGAACACTGGCTTGCATGCTTCCAATCATACTTGGAGGAGGTTCGTGCAACTGAACCCACCGTTATGCACAGAATTCTCCTCTCGAGGGTCACCCCAAAAGTTTACTCCATTATCCGGGACCTGCCGACCTACGACGGGGCACTGGACGCCCTCAAAACACAGTACCTGCGGCCGGTGAACACCGTCTACGCAAGACATCGTTTAGCTACTCAGCAACAGCGGCCTGGCGAATCGTGCGCTGAGTTTCTCCGAGCACTACAGACACTCGTCCGAACTTGTGACTGCAAGACGCTCACGGCAGACCAGCATGCGGAGCTGCTAGTGCGAGACGCCTTTGTGATGGGACTGAGGTCAGTGTACATGCGCCAGCGGCTGCTGGAAAATGCCGATCTTACCTTATGCTCGGCGATCGAGACGGCCAACATGCTGGAAGCTGCTCTGCACAACGCTGACGCTGTCCAGTCGCGCAATTCCCTGTCGGTTCCGTGGACGCCTCAGACCCCGCCACCGCTGGCTCCCGGGAGTGAATTCGCCAACGCCGCTGCCAGTCGTGATTCCATGAGCTCCCCGAACCTGACCACGGCTGCGGCCCGTCAGAAGCCCGTGCTTTGTTATTTCTGTGGCCACAAAAAGCACCCCCAAAAACGCTGCCCAGCGCGAGAAACGACCTGCTCCTGCTGCGGAAAGCGGGGCCATTTCGCCAAGGTCTGTAAGTCTCAACTACGAGCGGAGTGCAGCGCTGCGGGTGAAACGTGGAAGCCACCATCTTGCATGCCCGGATGTGGGCGGCCATCTTTGTCGGCGTCAGCACGCCCCGCCCCCGACCCTCCGATGCTTACAGGGTACCCCGGATGTGAGCGGCCATCTTTGTCGGCATCAGCATGCACCGCCCCCGACCCTCCGATGCTGACCGGGTACCCCGGATGTGAGCAGCCATCTTTGTCGACGTCAGCATGCCCCGCCCCTGGCCCTCCGATGCTTACCGGGTACCCTGACGGTGATTCAACTCTGGCCACTGTAACTCTCGACCAAAGCGCCCCACACCAGCTTGCAAGGTCAATGATGGACATCCTGGTGGAGGGGCACAGGACTAGATGCCTGTTTGACATAGGCAGCACTGAGAGTTTTATTCACTCGGACACAGTGCAACGCTGTGGACTTGCAACGCGGCCGGTAAGTCGGAGGATCAATTTGGCTTCTGGGTCGCAGTCCGCAGACATCCGGGCGGGTTGTGTAGCGACATTGGTGGTGCAAGGCACAGAATATCGGAACTTTGCGCTACTGGTCATGCCTAAACTGTGCACACCTGTGCTATTGGGGCTGGACTTCCAGAGCCATCTCGAAAGTGTGACTATGGTATATGACGGGCCCCTCTCAGCACTGACTGTCAGGAATAATCAGTTTTGTGGGACTTCTTCACATACCCCGCTACTGACTACACACACACGGGCCCACACATCCCATCCAGAACCAGGCCGACAGCTGCGCTACTGACACCCCTTGCAGCCTCTCCACCCTCAAGGTCCCTCCTCCACCGCTGTTCGCCAACCTGACCCCTGACTGTAAGCCTGTGGCAACTAAAAGCAGGAGGTACAGCGCGGGGGACAGGGCCTTCATTCAGTCAGAGGTGCAGCGGCTGCTCAGGGAGGGGATCATTGAGCCAAGCACAAGCCCTTGGAGGGCCCAGGTGGTTGTTGTTCGGACTGGGCAGAAAAATAGGATGGTGGTGGACTATAGTCAAACCATCAATAGGTTCACGCAGCTTGACACGTACCCCCTACCCCGCATCGCGGATATGGTCAACCAGATAGCTCAGTACAAGGTGTACTCGACCATAGATCTGAAATCCGCTTATCACCAGCTCCCCATCCGCCCGGAGGACTGCCCCTACACTGCCTTCGAGGCAGGCGGCAGGCTGTATCACTTCCTGCGCGTCCCTTTCGGTGTCACGAATGGTGTCTCTGTCTTCCAGAGGGAAATGGAACGGATAGTGGACCAGTACCAACTGCAGGCCACATTTCCCTATCTGGATAACATCACCATCTGTGGTCACGACTGGCCAGATCATGACGCCAACCTCCAACGATTTCTCCAAGTGGCCGCAGCTCTGAACCTTACTTATAACAGGGACAAGTGTGTGTTTGGAACCACCCACCTTGCTATACTTGGGTATGTCGTGGAAAACGGGGTTATTGGCCTTGATCCCGACCGTATGCACCCCCTGTTAGAACTCCCTCTTCCCACCACTCTCAAAGCCCTCAGACGGTGCCTGGGTTTTTTTTCCTATTACGCCCAATGGGTCCCCCATTACGCAGACAAGGCACGCCCCCTGGTCAAGTCTACCACTTTTCCCCTCTCTGCTGAGGCCTGCGCGGCCTTCAGCTGCATTAAAGAGGACATTGCCAAAGCTACGATGCATGCGGTGGACGAGACCGCTCCCTTCCAAGTGGAGTGTGACGCCTCCGATTTTGCTCTGGCTGCTACCCTCAATCAGGAAGGCAGACCAGTAGCATTCTTTTCTCACACCCTCCAAGGCTCCGAAATTCGGCACTCTGCGGTGGAGAAAGAAGCCCAGGCCATAGTGGAGGCAGTTAGGCATGGACGCACTATCTCGCTGGCAAAAGGTTCACCTTGCTGACCGACCAGCGCTCGGTTGCGTTCCTGTTCAGCAACCAACAGCGGGGCAAAATCAAAAATGATAAGATTTTGCGGTGGAGAATAGAACTCTATGATATCCACAACTATGATATCCTGTACCGGCCTGGCAGACTCAATGAGCCCCCTGATGTCCTATCCCGGGGAACATGTGTTAGCACACAGCTCGACCAGCTGTACGCCCTTCATGCACAACATTGCCATCTGGGGGTCACCCGATTTTACCATTTTGAGAAAGCTCGGAACCTGCCGTACTCCCTGGAGGACATCAGGATGATGACCAGGGACTGCCAAATTTGCGCTGAGTGCAAACTGCACTTCTACCGTCCTGACACGGCGCAACTTGTCAAGGCCACCCGCCCTTTTGAGCGACTGAGTGTTGACTTTAAGGGCCCCCTTCCCTCCACTGACCGCAATGTCTATTTTCTCAGTGTTATCACGGTTCCCCTTTGCCATCCCCTGCCCCGACACCACTGCCACGTACGTCATAAAAGCCCTGCACCAGCTCTTCACTCTGTTCGGGTATCCCTGCTATATCCACAGCGATAGAGGGTCCTCCTTTCTGAGTGACGAGCTGCGCCAGTACCTGCTAGCTAGGGGCATTGCTACTAGTCGGACCACGAGTTATAATCCCCGGGGTAATGGACAGGTGGAGCGGGAGAATGCCACGGTGTGGAAGGCCACACTTTTAGCCCTTAAGTCAAAAGGGTTGCCAGTCTCTCGATGGCAGGAGGTCCTCCCTGAGGCACTGCACTCTATCCGCTCTCTGTTATGTACGTCCACCAATGCCACCCCTCATGAACGCCTATTCTCTTTTACCAGGAAGTCTGTCACTGGGACCACCCTACCAGTTTGGCTGACGTCCCCGGGGCCAGTGCTGCTCCGGAAACATGTGAGGAGCAATAAATACTCCCCGCTGGTCGAGAGGGTTTACCTTCTACAAGCGAACCCCTAGTATGCCTACGCGGTCTTACCTGATGGGCGGAGGACACGGTCTCCATCCGCGACCTGGCACCCGCAGGTGCAGCAGACCACTACCCTGAAGGCTCTCCGGTAACTATGAACCCTGCACCTGAGGTGACACCGTGCTCACCAGGCCCTACACAGACTCCTCACGACACTTATATACTGGGCATTTCGAATTCATTTATACCAGGCGCCTCGCACATGCGTGAGGGATCACTGGCGCCTAGTGGGCTGGAACCAGCACAACCTCCGTCTCCTGTGCAATCACCAATGTTGCCGGCGTCTGTGCCATCACAGCTGGTGCTACGTAGATCGCAGCGACAGATTCGACCACCTGATAGACTTGACTTGTAAGAAACTTCACCACATGGGGACTCTTTTAAACAAAGGGGGGGTGAATGTGGTGAACTACATATTCCTGTCTGGACACGCCCCCTGCTGACTGCTCCTGTGGCTCCTCCCACAGACCCCTGTATAAAGGCGATCTGAGGCCTATGCTCGGCCTCGGTCTCCAGGACGTAGTATGATGGTCACTCACTCCTGGTTCCTTCTTCCAGTCAATAAAAGCCAATATCTCACCTTACGTCTTAGAGTGAGTTATTGATGGTGCAGCAGGGGATATATGGCAGGCAGGGTTTAAGGGTTGGCACAACATTGTGGGTCGAAGGACCTGTACTGTGGTTTACTATTCTATGTTCTATTACGTAGGAATCTTCCCCCTTTCTACCTGTGTCATTGGTGCTAATGTGACCCATGACCTGTGGCTGCTCACCCTCCCACTTGAGCATATTCTGCAACCACTCTGAGCCATCCAGGACCCTAGCACATACAACCTTGACTTCTTTTGCAGCCACAGAATCTTCTGTCCTCCCCCTACCCATCACTACCACTCTGTCAGATGTTACCCTTCCCTGCTGTGTGCCAGAGCTGGCCACAATGCCACTGGCCTGGCTGCTGCTGTTGCTCCCTGATAGGACATCCCCACCCCCCAGTAACATTCAAAGGGTAAAGTTCCCCTTGGATAGGCTATCAAGTTCCCCTTAGATATTAACTTCCCAGCTCTTTACTTTATTCACCCCCTTCCTCCCTCCAAGTTTCACCTATAACCAGCCACCTTGTACTTCCTCCCCTCCCTCCACCTTCTTACCCTGACTTCTGCCCTTCCTTTCCAGTACTGAGGAAGAGTCTCAGCCTGGACCATCGACTGTTTTCTCTTTCCCAGATGCAGCTGGGCCTGGTGAGTTCCTCCATCATTTTGTGTGTGCCACCTTGGACTTCTAGCATTTGCAGATATTCTTGTGTTTGTCAGCGCCAATGTGAACCTCCACTCAATACCAGTATAGGCCTCGCTCTAATGCCAACCTTATTTAGTTTAGGTCTCACTCCTGTCTTTTGCCACCTTGACAAAAATGCACTGCCAGTTAGGTTTTTAATATATATCAAGGCAAAAAAAAAATTCTGACACTCAGGCAGCATTGCTGCAGAAATCATCCTGAAAACGAAATGCACACAAAATGCTGGAGGAACTCAGCTGGCTGGTCAGCATCAGTGGAAATAAGTACAGTCAACGTTTCTGGTCGAGACCCTGCCCCATAATGCTGATCTTTCTGTGCCGTGATGGAGTCCTTAATGTATGGAAGTTCTCTGCTGCAGTAGGCTTATTGAACATCATGACTATACTTCTTAGGCTAACTGTGAACAATCTGGGACACATTGAAGATACAAATAGTGAAATACAGATGCTTGGTCTTTGTTTCAATTCTATTGTTCATCGCCGGGTTAAAAAATGGTTGTCTACAACATGATTGCAAATATGTGCTTTGCAATTTGATTCTTAAAAGCAGGATTAACTCAGTTTACCTTGTCTACAACCCGTTGACCACAGTCAACAGAAACCAAGCTGCAAATAATTTCTCCCCCAAATTCTCCAAAAGCTCTCCTACTATGAAATTATTCTAAGCTGCCGTATCCCAAGGTAAATATTGCTTGAAGCTTTGGCTGTGTCAGTGAGTGAAGTGAGTAAATGAAAGGGCAAAGATAAAGGAGAAAATGCTCCTTTGCTTGGAGTCTCTGGTGGCATTCTTACGGAGTGAGATCATGGAATCCGATTTTACATGTCAAAGGATTCATAAATGTTTTGAAGTATCTGAAGTCACTCTTTAATAAATGGGCAACGGTTCTGAGCAACAATGCCAATGGATTTATCCAAAGGTTTCATTAACACTGACACTGTAACCTATGGAGATAATTTCAAAAATGAATGCCATGTCTGTTGCTTGCCATCCAGTTACCATTTATGGTCTTCAGAAGTCAAATTCAGCATTTAGTCCGGTTTTGCCGAAGAGAGGATAAGGAAGACAAATAAAACTGTCTCTCTTCATGTGGGGATTGAGAGGCAATAATTTAGTTGTTATATTTTCTTCTTGCCAAGCTTATTTTTATTCATGTCTGAGTTAGTTATTTCTGCCTCGTAGATTTGCCACCAGCAAAGTGTTCCTGATCCATTCTTCAATTCAGAAGTGTCATGTACAGTCTCTGTGCTTCCCGGTTTCTGATTCCTTTTCCAGACTCCTGCCCCACTCTGTCACTCCCTCCTCAGCAAATTTATTCCCAAGGTATTGTTTCAATTCAATGAAAAGGCTCTCAAAAGGAGACGGTACTTCACTACGGGCAACACTTGGAGAGAATGAGCTCCCTGGACTATTTAGTTGCTAAACTCTCAAATAAATTGGTCACTGTAAATTCCCTTTAAAGTGCACATTTTGAGTGGCAGAACGTGAGGTATGTGGGGTAAATTAGGAAGAGGGGTGAGATGATGGAACAACTCCCCAGTGGTGCTTTCACATTATTAGACTCTGAATTCCACATAAAGTCAAAATCCAGTTTATTGTCATATGCACAAGTACATGTATCTTCATTTTATTTAGTGATACAGTGCAGAACAGGCCCTTCTTGCCTTTCAAGCCATGCGGCCCCAGCACCCCACAAGCCCAGTTAACCCTATCCTAATCACGGCACTATTCACAATGACCAATTAACCAGCCTGGTACGGCTTTGAACTCTGGGAGGAAATCAGAGCACTGGGGAAAACCCATACATCCCACGTGGAGGAAGCACAGTATTCCTTACAGAACGGTGCCAGAATTGAACTCCAAGCTCCGGACCGCCCCGAGTTGTAATAGCATTACACTACACTTCTGCCGCACCCATGGTGTATGCACGGGTGTAATGAAAACCTTACTTGTAACACCAGCACTTGGTTATTCCATTACTGTCAATTTAGCATTTCTGTTTGGACTACTTCAGAACCCACTATTATCTTAGTACCATTCTGTTTTTTTTGTGTGCTTATCACTGTACTTACTGTTGTATTTATTGTTACCGTGTATAATGTTTACTCTATTAGCCTTATGAGACCAAGAATTTCATTGCACCCTGATGTATGCGGCAATAAATTTGAATCTGAATAGTATAAATGAGGCCTGATAATGGGTCTCTATTCAACATGTCAACTGTTTATTCCCTTCCGCAGATACTGCCTGACATGCTGAGTTCCTGCAGCATTTGCTCTAGTGTAAATACAAGCACAGTGTCAGGGGGGAAGGGGCTGCTCCCCTGTGTATGATTCGATGACCTCTATATCTAATGTTAACTGCCAGAAGTTTGTTGCAAATAAGCAGATATCACTTCCACTGCAAACTTAACTATTTCTGACTTTAGTGGGTAACATTTTAGTGCTACTTCCTGTGGATACCTCAAGCAGGTGGGAATCTCATCAGTTAATGCAAACAGGTGTTTCATTACATCAGCAGGACCTTACATCGGCAGTTCAGCAGCCACTATAGGTTCCCTTGCGTAGAATATCCAGCCTATTCTGGCAGGTCAAAAAAATATCTATTGGTGGGCAGGAGAACAAAAGCTCTTTACCAGGTGTTTTGGAGAATGTTATGGCCTCCCCTGTCCTCACTGCAATCCTCCCCACAACTCATCTGGAACTTGGGTTTTCAACCACCTGGTCTTTGCCTGCAATCCAAGGCCAGTCAAGGAATGGACCACTTTTACCATCAATGCTCTTCACTTACCCTTTCCCACTGGTTCCCTTTCCTGCAGCAATTCCCTCCCTCCACACTGCTTGAAGACTAAACTGGCATTTGAATGCCTGAGTTCTCACTCTAGCCAGCCAGACAGTAGGAATGGAAACCTGGCAGCAGTCTTGGTCTAAATGTGGACATTAAATCTTGTGTTATAAGCAGACATGTTAAAGCTTGGAAAAGTTGTTATTCAGCCAGAATAAGTGCAGATTCTTTAAAAGCAGGACTGGTAAATCAGATGTGACTTGAGCTTTCTGACTATCAGCATCTCTTGCTTTTCCCCGTGATTTACAAGCTCAGAGTCAGTCATCCATATAGAGTAAATTGGCTTTGTCACTGTGCTGAAGATGCAGTCAGGATAACTTAACATTCTTTGGCTGTGTAATCTCACTTGTCTCCCAGTTCACCAATTATTCAACAGAGATACAAGAGACTTCAGATGCAGGAATCTGGACCAACAAACAATCTGCTCTAACTCAGCAGGGTGAGCAGCATCAGTGGAAAGAAAGGAACTGTTGATGCTTCAGGCCAAACCCCTGGCTTTCACCTCTCCACTCTTAGTCCTGATATAGGGTTTTGACCTGAAGCATAGACAGCTCTTTTTTTCACACATATGCTGCTTGATCCATGAGTTCCTCCAGCAGATTGTTTGCTGCTTTCCCAATTATTCAAGTTAATGTTTAAACATCACTTCATTCACATCTCTCCTTCCCAACTCGACCTTATTCTGTCCCAACATATTCCCAAATTCTTTGTTCCTCAAACATCTCTCCCAACACTTGATTTCATTGATTTGAAATAACAGTAGCCTGGGTGTCCACAACTACCTACATCTGTTAATCTTGTACTTCCCACTACCATTCATTCCTCTATAATAACTTTTGTTATAGGTAGCATGGTGGATTAACTAGTACAGTTGCTGCTTCACATCTCTAGTGACCTGGCAGTTCGTTCCACACTCTCTTGACCCTCTGGGTGAAAAAGTTTCCCTTCATGTTCTCCTTAAACTTTTCACATTTTACCCTTTTCTTCAGAAAGTGTAGATGTTGCTGAGCCTTCTTGTCTAGTGAGGAGGTGCTGTGGGTCCAGGTCAGCATGGACTCAGTGGGCTGAAGGGCCTGTCTCTATGCTGTGTGGTTCTGTGACTTTAAAAATCGTCTCTTTGACCATTTGATTGATTACCTTTCTTTGGCTGGGAGTCCTGCCCTTTCCTGCAGCCTTGTGCCTTTTGGATAAACTCTAGTTCTAATTGACGCTGAGGTGCTGTGGGTCCAGGTCAGCATGGACTCAGTGGGCTGAAGGGCCTGTCTCTATGCTGTGTGATTCTGTGACTTTAAAAATCATCTCTTTGATTGATTACCTTTCTTTGGCTGGGAGTCCTGCCCTTTCTCTGCAGCCTTGTGCCTTTTGGATAAACTCTAGTTCTAATTGACGCTGAGGTAAAACTGACCAGCAGATGGGTTCTCATTCACTTTGACTTCCACTGACATTGATGCAGCTAGCAGTGGAGACATCAATCTGTTGTTGCAGGAATCTTAATTTCACCCTTTCATGTTGCTATGCGGAGGTCTATAGCTCTCTATTCAGTTGGGAAACATCAGTTGACAGGAGCAGTTTGATGGATGGTCAGTGTTCTCCATAGACCAAGCTGTTTGAATTAGCTGTCTAACTTTCTTGACTCATATTGCTACAGTTCAGTGGAACTTCCAAAAGAGCAACATCCTCTGACTCTGATCCATTCAAAGCTGAAGCAGAGAGACTGGAGCTGGCTCGGTGATAACTGTCTTTGAGATTTTGACAATTAGCCAGATTGGGAATATCTCCAACTTGTACTTCAGAGGGTAAGAAATTTCTGTAATGACTCTTGATAGGAAGGTGAGATTCCTTTTTCTTTGAGGGGGGGAGGTGCCTTGCCAACTGCTCTCATCAAGCAAACTGTCCCATTGTCTGCATATTATTTGGGAAGTTAGTTTAAGTCTTTGTGGGATGAAAAACGTAAGAAACAAATGGAGTAGGTTTCTCCCCCTCTGGCTGCCCTCCCATTCAATTAGATCACGACAGATCATTTGCCTCATACCACTTTCCTGCATTAACCCCACATTCCTCGAGTCTCTTGCCATTTCAAGTCAATCAGTCTCTGTCTTGAACATACTCAGCTCCTCAGCTCTCTGGGGTGGACAGCTCTCCCTTTCTAAGTGAATAAATTTCTGGATATTTCTGTCCTGGCTGTCTTTACACTGAGACTGTGGCTCCTGAATCTAGACACACCAGCCTGTGGAAGCATTCTCCCTTCTCTCTCCATCTCTGATTGAATTAGCACAAGATCATGTATCCTTTTCTCACCAATGACACTGCAGTCTTTTGTGGTAACATCCCCAATGAAACCAGACAAGCATCTAAGTATCTTCAGCCAGACTACTTGATGGTAGAAGGGAGCCACTGGCTGCTGGTATGAGGAAGACCACACAGACTGGTGGCCTGAAGGTACAACAGGGAACAGTACAGTACAGCAAGGAACAGCCCTCCAGCCCTTCAGCCCAGGATGTTAAGACAATGCTCCTGCTAGATTATGAATCCCTTATGACTGCACATGATACAAGACACTCAACAGGTTAGGGAGCATCTGTGGATAAAGAAACGGAGTGGATGATTCAGGTTGATGGCCTCTCCATAGAACCTCTCAACTACATCCTGATGAAGCTTCATCAGTATGAAACCTTAACTCGCTTTCTCTTTCAACAGCTATTGCTTGACCTGCTAGGTATCTCCATCGGTCCCATTTTGTTTTATTTTCAGATTTCTAGCAGCTGCAAGATTTTTCTTTGCTTTTTGAACAACAGGCCCATCTTTATCCTGTCTTTCATAACCAGTTATTAAAATTAAATATCCATAGAGTGGATAAATAATGGCATTCAGTTTATTTATCAGAAGATTCACAATGCATTAATTTTCAGGTACAAAATAATTTACTATCTGAAGGATATTTCTCTTGCGGAATATTTCTTCAAAGAAACATTCATTAAAGAATACGGTGCGGCAGTGCAGCACCTAGTGCCTCTGCCAGCAGCTTCAGAGATTCAGTCTTCACCTCAGAAGTCGTCTGTGTACAATTTCCACAGTGCTACTGGTATTAGCTTATCATTGTCACATTGACCAGAAATACAGTAAAAAGCTTTTGTTTGCATTCTATCCAAACAGAGCACGCCATACAAAATTACACTGAGGCAGTGACAAAGAAAAGTGAGGGCAGAACATAGCATTGACGTTACAGACAAAGTGCAGTACAAGTAGACAATGCATTACAAGGGCCACCCACAAGATATATTGGGAGATCAAGAGTTCATCCATTCAGTTATTCCTGGTGGTGGGAAGACTACCAGACCTAGAAGAGTACATCAAAGCAACAGGCCCTTTGGCCCGCAATGTTGTGGTAAACTAATTTAACTAGTTGCATAAACTCTTCTCGGGCTTCCAGCTGGGTACAGGTATTGATGAAGATGGCAGAGTTTGCCATTGAAACATCATTTATAATTGATACCTATACCCAGCTGGAAGCCCGAGAAGAGTTTATCCATCATATATGCCAGGAAAGCACTAGATCCTACTTTAACTAGTAATTAAAAGCAACTTAAATTAGTGGTGCAAAACAGAGGCATAGTGGTTAGTGTAACCAATAACCTATTTCAAATCCTGCCACTGGCGGTAGGGAATTTGTGTGTCCCACATTCCAAAAACATACAGGTTAGTAGCTTAACTGGTCACAGGGGCCTCAAGGACCTGTTAGTATGCTGTGTCTCTAACGATTTATCTAACTCCCTCTGCCTACACAGGCCAATATCTCCCCATTCTTGTATGTCTAACAGCCTCATAGATATCTCCATCGCATTTGCCACCAGTACCAGCCCTGGCAGCATCTCTCTCTGTAAGAAAAATTTGCTCTGCTCATTTCCTTTGAGCTTACCCCCTCTCCCCTTAAATGCATATGCCCTCTAGTATTAGGAATTGGTCTTGTAAGTAGATTTAAGAGAACATTCTTCTGGCATTTAAAATGAAATTTAAAAGAGTAGAATGATTACAATAAAGGAAATGAATGGATCCAGTGAAGCCATGTTGCAAAGAGTCACCATGAGTTCTTGGATAAAGCATTCTCTCTGTGATTGTGTGTGCTTCTTCCAGGAGTTCTGGTTGCTTTGCACGTCCCAAAAACATGCTTGTAGGCTATTTATCTCCTATAAGTAATCATTTGGTATAAATTAAAGGCAAAATGATTCAAGGGAGAGTTCATAGGCATTTGTGAGAGGGAATTGGTTGCCAGAAGTCCAGGAAGATAAGAAGAGGGGAAATGGGATTGCTCCCCAACAACAGGCAATGGGACCAAATGGCCTCATCAGTATTAGTATTTACATACCGGGAGACATACGAGTCGACTTGTGATGGATGATAATTGTAATTCCTCTGTCACGATTTATTCTGCACAGAATACAGGTGATCCCAATGGCATAAGATATTATGGTTTAATATGGTGTGAGAGGTTATAATACTCAGCCTCTGTCTCACTTAAAAATATTGACTGTGAGTTGGATGATCTATTCAAATATCAGCACAGCAGTTCTGTTAGAACCATCATCTGCTATAACATAGCTCTGGGAAAAAATATGCTCTTTGTGTTTCAGTAAAATGGGTTTGTCCTGTCACCTATCAACATTTCTTACTGAGGTTTGAAACTAATAGAGTCCAGATTGCTTCCACAGCTGAAGTTTAATGATTATGGTAAAAGACTAAAAGTTCAGAGAAGGTAAATTTAACTCCCACCATGGCAACTGTGTTTGAAAACAGCTTAATACCAATATAGAAATAGGAATTACTATAACTAAAAATGACTATGAAACTGTCAGATTGTCATAGAAAGCAATTGGTTCACAAATGTCTTTATATCTTCAGCCTGTCCAGATAATATGTGACTTCAATCCCATAACAACACAGTTTATTCTGAAATAGCCTGTAAGATGGCCTAGCAAGCTCTTCAGTAGCAATAATGTGCTTTTCTAAATGGCCAGCAGCTTGAGAACAAGTTACAGAAGACTGCATGTGACACCTGTAGCAAGTAACACGCATAAAATGCTGGAGGAACTCAGCAGGTTAGGCAGCACAGTAACACACAATGCTTTGCAGTAACACACAATGCTTTGCAGTAACACACAATGCTTTGCAGTACAGGTGACCTGGGGTTCAATTCCTGTCACTGTCTGTAAGGAGCTTGTATGTTCTCCCCGTGACCACATGGGTCTCCAGTTTCCTCCCACAGTCCAAAGACACACTGATTGTTAGGTCAATTGGTCATTGTAAATTGTCCTATGATTTGGTGAGGATTAAGTCAGGGAACTACTGGACAGCATGCCTTGAAAGGCCAGAAGTGCCCCATTTCACACTGTATCTCTAAATTAATTAATTAATTTATGAAAATTAGTAAACAGTCATGTTTCAGGCTGGGACACTTCTTCAGGACTGAAAAGAAAGGGGGAAGACATCAGAATCAAGAAAGAAGTGTTTGCTCATTTAAACCTTTGTCAGGATCTTTGGTCAGAAATGAAGTCCTTCGCCCACTGTTGGACAGCAACTTCCATTGCTTTGCCAGTATGTTGTCCTGCCAAAATGTGAGCTGAATACTTGAGGGTGTCAGTCTGAACTTTGATTGAACAACCCTTCTAGTACAACAATGAAGGAAGAGGTTTCAATCCCATCCTTGCATTGCCAGCATGTCACATAACCAGCATTTGACAGACAGTAGGGGTTGACCCTCATCCTTGAAACTTTGAGTAGTTCTTTATTTGTATCCAAAAGATTAGCTGAAGAGTAAATTTTTGGAGATTTTATTTCAAATCATTGCTGAATTAATAGAGTGGCACACAACTGTACTTAGCTACAAAAATAGAAAATGTGCACAATAATAGAACCAGAGTATGGGAATAAGTAACAGCTGTATTATGCACCCTCTGACTGGAAAAGTTTTAAAACAAAATAATCACCCTTGAAATATTTCTGAAACTTAACAATTTTATATACTAAAACTTGACAAATGCGCTAAGATAATCCGAGCTAATAATTCACTGCCGTTGTGTATCCTAATAATAAACATCAAGAAACCAAATAGCATGATTGCTCTATTTATTTTTGTTGAAGTTTAAACATTTGTAGAAAGCACACAAAAATAAGCCCTGACTGATAATCAGAAATGTGTTGGGTACTTGGCAAAGGCTGGTGGTTTGAAAAGGGAAATTGAAGACTAGGCCTTATTCACCTGGTTGACCTTCCTTACAGGAATAGTAAACTAAACTCCCTTCCATACCCAGGAACAAAGAATCCTGATTTTCACCTTCTGGATTCCTGCTGAATCTTTCTTTGGACTTGCCATAGCACTTAGCCAGTACTCAACAATTTCAATTTATCCTGATCCCAAAGTTCCGCTCATGGTTCTATGCATTGAAATTAGAACATCCATGATGTGCTTCAGTATCAGCCTACTCATCTCAGTGTTATCAGATATTGTATCCTATTCCTGGAGTGAAGTGTGGAATACTCTTCAATGTTAGAAAATCTGAGAAGACCTGCTCTTCACAGTGTCAGACCTTACCTTCCCAATAGACAACTGCAAGATCTTGAGCTTGCTGCCAGCAAGGGGCTTAAGAGTACTTGATGAGTAACAATCAGTGATTACCTGGCTTACTTTCTACCATCTGATAGTTAACTTGTGCAAATGGGTCTGCTAATTTATGCAATCTCAATCAACTGGTTTACAATAAAGATAAAGAGAGAAAAAGATTACCACATGTACATCGAAAGGTACAGTGAAAGAGAAAGAGAGAGAGAGAGTGCCTGTGGTATGTTGAATTGTTCGGTAAATGATTAGTTTTTGTTGTACTGCATATCATGGTCTTTATTGGAAGTTTTGCTATCGCTTGCTTGGTAGTGGAGGGTGCTGATGCTTTTTGCTGAAGTAAGTGGGGAAAGGGGAGGGCCATTGCTTTGCTGTGGGGTTTAATGTTTTTACTGTCACATTCTTTGGGGCACTCTTCTGTTTTCATGGATGGCTGTGAAGAACAAGAACAAGTCAGGTTGAAAATTGTGTACGTTCTCTGATATTAGATGGAACTTTTGAACTATTGAATGGTACATCCAAAACCATCTACCAAGCATGCAACACTTACCATATGTCCCATTTCTGATTCCTCTGTATCCTTAACATTACCAATGTGAGCAACACAATGGGAAAAAGGAAGTATATCCTTATGAAATGCAAAATCAATATTCTATTCAAAAGCTTCATGCTAAATCTGACACCTTGATATTATAAGTGGATTTCCTGCTAATTTTATTCATTATTCATCTCAGTATTGGAATCCTAATTGTTTTTCCTCATTGTTGTTTGAAGGTGGTTGTGAGCTATTTTTTTAAATCTTTGCAGTCATTCTGGAGAAAGTGCACCCATTCTGATGAAGGTGCTCCCATTCTGGAGAAGGTTCACACATTCTGGAGAAGGTGCTCCCATTCTGGAGAAGGTTCACCCAGTTTAGTGAAGGTGCTCCCATTCTGGTGAAGGTGCTCCCATTCTGGTGTAGGTTCACCCATTCTGGAGAAGGTTCACCCATTCTGGTGAAAGTGCTCTCATTCTGGAGAAGGTTCAACCATTCTGGTGAAGGTTCACCCATTCTGGTGAAGGTGCTCCCATTCTGGAGAGGGTTCACCCATTCTGGTGAAGGTGCACCCATTCTGGAGAAATGCTCCCATTCTGGTGAAGGTGCTCCCATTCTGGAGAAGGTGCTCTCATTCTGGTGAAGGTTCACCCATTCTGGTGAAGGTGCACCCATTCTGGTGAAGGTGCACCCATTCTGGAGAAATGCTCCCATTCTGGTGAAGGTGCTCCCATTCCGGAGAAGATGCTCTCATTCTGGTGAAGGTGCACCCATTCTGGAGAAATACTCCCATTCTGGTGAAAGTGCTCCCATTCTGGAGAAGGTGCTCCCATTCTGGTGAAGGTGCTCCCATTCTGGTGAAGGTGCTCCCATTCTGGAGAAGTTTCACCCATTCTGGTGAAGGTGCTCCCATTCTGGAGAAGTTTCACCCATTCTGGTGAAGGTGCACCCATTCTGGAGAAGGTGCTCCCATTCTGGAGAAATGCTCCCATTCTGGTGAAGGTGCTCCCATTCCGGAGAAGGTGCTCTCATTCTGGTGAAGGTTCACCCATTCTGGTGAAGGTGCACCCATTCCAGAGAAGGTTCACCCATTCTGGTGAAGGTGCTCCCATTCTGGAGAAGGTTCACACATTCTGGAGAAGGTTCACCCAGTTTAGTGAAGGTGCTCCCATTCTGGTGAAAGTGCTCCCATTCTGGAGAAGGTTCACACATTCTGGAGAAGGTTCACCCAGTTTAGTGAAGGTGCTCCCATTCTGGTGAAAGTGCTCCCATTCTGGAGAAGGTGCTCCCATTCTGGAGAAGGTTCACTCAGTTTAGTGAAGGTGCTCCCATTCTGGTGAAAGTGCTCCCATTCTGGAGAAGGTGCTCCCATTCTGGAGAAGGTTCACCCAGTTTAGTGAAGGTGCTCCCATTCTGGTGAAAGTGCTCCCATTCTGGAGAAGGTGCTCCCATTCTGGAGAAGGTTCACCCAGTTTAGTGAAGATGCTCCCATTCTGGTGAAGGTGCTCCCATACTGGAGAAGGTGCTCTCATTCTGGTGAAGGTTCACCCATTCTGGTGAAGGTGCTCCCATTCTGGAGAAGTTTCACCCACTCTGGTGAAGGTGCACCCATTCTGGTGAAGGTGCTCCCATTCTGGAGAAATGCTCCCATTCTGGTGAGTGTGCTCCCATTCCGGAGAAGGTTCACCCATTCTGGTGAAGGTTCACACATTCTGGAGAAGGTGCTCCCATTCTGGAGAAGGTTCACACATTCTGGAGAAGGTGCTCCCATTCTGGAGAAGGTTCACACATTCTGGAGAAGGTTCACCCAGTTTAGTGAAGGTGCTCCCATTCAGGTGAAAGTGCTCCCATTCTGGAGAAGGTGCTCCCATTCTGGTGAAGGTGCTCCCATTCTGGAGAAGGTTCACATATTCTGGAGAAGGTTCACCCAGTTTAGTGAAGGTGCTCCCATTCAGGTGAAAGTGCTCCCATTCTGGAGAAGGTTCACCCATTCTGGTGAAGGTGCTCCCATTCTGGAGAAGGTTCACACATTCTGGAGAAGGTTCACCCAGTTTAGTGAAGGTGCTCCCATTCTGGTGAAGGTTCTCCCATTCTGGAGAAGTTTCACCCATTCTGGTGAAGGTGCACCCATTCTGGTGAAAGTGCTCCCATTCTGGAGAAATGCTCCCATTCTGGTGAAGGTGCTCCCATTCTGGAGAAGGTGCACCCATTCTGGAGAAATGCTCCCATTCTGGTGAAGGTGCACCCATTCTGGTGAAAGTGCTCCCATTCTGGAGAAATGCTCCCATTCTGGTGAGTGTGCTCCCATTCTGGTGAAGGTGCTCCCATTCCAGAGAAGGTTCACCCATTCTGGTGAAGGTGCTCCCATTCTGGAGAAGGTTCACACATTCTGGAGAAGGTTCACCCAGTTTAGTGAAGGTGCTCCCATTCTGGTGTAAGTGCTCCCATTCTGGAGAAGGTGCTCCCATTCTGGAGAAGGTTCACCCAGTTTAGTGAAGGTGCTCCCATTCTGGTGAAAGTGCTCCCATTCTGGAGAAGGTGCTCCCATTCTGGTGAAGGTGCTCCCATTCTGGAGAAGGTGCTCCCATTCTGGAGAAGTTTCACTCATTCTGGTGAAGGTGCTCCCATTCTGGAGAAGATTCACCCATTCTGGTGAAGGTGCTCCCATTCTGGAGAAGGTTCACACATTCTGGTGAAGGTGCTCCCATTCTGGAGAAGGTTCAACCAGTTTAGTGAAGGTGCTCCCATTCTGGTGAAAGTGCTCCCATTCTGGTGAAGGTGCTCCCATTCTGGAGAAGGTTCACCCAGTTTAGTGAAGGTGCTCCCATTCTGGTGAAAGTGCTCCCATTCTGGAGAAGGTGCTCCCATTCTGGTGAAGGTGCTCCCATTCTGGAGAAGGTGCTCCCATTCTGGAGAAGTTTCACTCATTCTGGTGAAGGTGCACCCATTCTGGTGAAAGTGCTCCCATTCTGGAGAAATGCTCCCATTCTGAAGAAGGTGCTCCCATTCTGGAGAAGTTTCACCCATTCTGGAGAAGGTTCACCCAGTTTAGTGAAGGTGCTCCCATTCTGGAGAAGGTGCTCCCATTCTGGAGAAGTTTCACTCATTCTGGTGAAGGTGCACCCATTCTGGTGAAAGTGCTCCCATTCTGGTGAAGGTGCTCCCATTCTGGAGAAGGTTCAACCAGTTTAGTGAAGGTGCTCCCATTCTGGTGAAAGTGCTCCCATTCTGGAGAAGGTGCTCCCATTCTGGAGAAGGTTCACCCAGTTTAGTGAAGGTGCTCCCATTCTGGTGAAAGTGCTCCCATTCTGGAGAAGGTGCTCCCATTCTGGAGAAGGTTCACCCAGTTTAGTGAAGGTGCTCCCATTCTGGTGAAAGTGCTCCCATTCTGGAGAAGGTGCTCCCATTCTGGTGAAGGTGCTCCCATTCTGGAGAAGGTGCTCCCATTCTGGAGAAGTTTCACTCATTCTGGTGAAGGTGCTCCCATTCTGGAGAAGATTCACCCATTCTGGTGAAAGTGCTCCCATTCTGGAGAAATGCTCCCATTCTGAAGAAGGTGCTCCCATTCTGGAGAAGTTTCACCCATTCTGGAGAAGGTTCACCCAGTTTAGTGAAGGTGCTCCCATTCTGGAGAAGGTGCTCCCATTCTGGAGAAGTTTCACTCATTCTGGTGAAGGTGCACCCATTCTGGTGAAAGTGCTCCCATTCTGGTGAAGGTGCTCCCATTCTGGAGAAGGTTCAACCAGTTTAGTGAAGGTGCTCCCATTCTGGTGAAAGTGCTCCCATTCTGGAGAAGGTGCTCCCATTCTGGAGAAGGTTCACCCAGTTTAGTGAAGGTGCTCCCATTCTGGTGAAAGTGCTCCCATTCTGGAGAAGGTGCTCCCATTCTGGAGAAGGTTCACCCAGTTTAGTGAAGGTGCTCCCATTCTGGTGAAAGTGCTCCCATTCTGGAGAAGGTGCTCCCATTCTGGTGAAGGTGCTCCCATTCTGGAGAAGGTGCTCCCATTCTGGAGAAGTTTCACTCATTCTGGTGAAGGTGCTCCCATTCTGGAGAAGATTCACCCATTCTGGTGAAGGTGCTCCCATTCTGGAGAAGGTTCACACATTCTGGAGAAGGTGCTCTCATTCTGGTGAAGGTTCACCCATTCTGGTGAAGGTGCTCCCATTCTGGAGAAGTTTCACCCATTCTGGAGAAGGTTCACCCAGTTTAGTGAAGGTGCTCCCATTCTGGAGAAGGTGCTCCCATTCTGGAGAAGTTTCACTCATTCTGGTGAAGGTGCACCCATTCTGGTGAAAGTGCTCCCATTCTGGTGAAGGTGCACCCATTCAGGTGAAGGTGCTCCCATTCTGGTGAAGGTGCACCCATTCTGGTGAAGGTGCTCCCATTCTGGTGAAAGTGCACCCATTCTGGAGAAGGTTCACCCATCCTGGAGAAGGTTCACCCATTCTGGAGAAGGTTCACCCATTCTGGTGAAGGTTCACCCATTCTGGAGAAGGTTCACCCATTCTGGTGAAGGTGCTCCCATTCTGGAGAAGGTTCACCCATTCTTGTGAAGTTGCTCCCATTCTGGTGAAGGTGCACCCATTCTGGTGAAGGTGCTCCCATTCTGGTGAAGGTGCTCCCATTCTGGAGAGGGTTCACCAATTCTGGAGAAGGTTCACCCATTCTGGTGGAGGTGCTCCCATTCTGGAGAAGGTGCTCCCATTTTGGTGAAGGTGCACCCATTCTGGTGAAGGTGCTCCCATTCTGGTGAAGGTGCTCCCATTCTGGTGAAGGTGCACCCATTCTGGTGAAGGTGCTCCCATTCTGGTGAAGGTGCTCCCATTCTGGAGAAGTTTCACCCATTCTGGTGAAGGTGCTCCCATTCTGGTGAAGGTGCACCCATTCTGGTGAAGGTGCACCCATTCTGGTGAAGGTGCTCCCATTCTGGTGAAGGTGCACCCATTCTGGTGAAGGTGCTCCCATTCTGGTGAAAGTGCACCCATTCCGGAGAAGGTTCACCCATCCTGGAGAAGGTTCACCCATTCTGGTGAAGGTGCACCCATTCTGGTGAAGGTGCACCCATTCTGGTGAAGGTGCACCCATTCTGGAGAGGGTTCACCAATTCTGGAGAAGGTTCACCCATTCTGGTGGAGGTGCTCCCATTCTGGAGAAGGTGCTCCCATTCTGGTGAAAGTGCTCCCATTCTGTTGAAGGTGCACCCATTCTGGAGAAGGTTCACCCATTCTGGTGAAGGTGCTCCCATTCTGGTGAAGGTGCACCCATTCTGGTGAAGGTGCTCCCATTCTGGTGAAGGTGCTCCCATTCTGGAGAAGTTTCACCCATTCTGGAGAAGGTGCTCCCATTCTGGTGAAGGTGCACCCATTCTGGTGAAGGTGCTCCCATTCTGGTGAAGGTGCTCCCATTCTGGTGAAGGTGCTCCCATTCTGGAGAAGTTTCACCCATTCTGGTGAAGGTGCTCCCATTCTGGTGAAGGTGCTCCCATTCTGGTGAAAGTGCTCCCATTCTGGAGAAGATACTCCCATTCTGGAGAAGGTGCCCCCATTCCGGAGAAGGTTCACCCATTCTGGTGAAAGTGCACCCATTCTGGAGAAGATGCTCCCATTCTGGTGAAGTGCTCCCATTCTGGTGAAAGTGCTCCCATTCTGGAGAAGATGCTCCCATTCTGGAGAAGGTGCTCCCATTCTGGTGAAGGTGCTCCCATTCTGGAGAAGGTTCACCCATTCTGGTGAAAGTGCACCCATTCTGGTGAAGGTGCTCCCATTCTGGTGAAGGTGCACCCATTCTGGTGAAGGTGCTCCCATTCTGGTGAAAGTGCACCCATTCTGGAGAAGGTTCACCCATCCTGGAGAAGGTTCACCCATTCTGGAGAAGGTTCACCCATTCTGGTGAAGGTTCACCCATTCTGGAGAAGGTTCACCCATTCTGGTGAAGGTGCTCCCATTCTGGAGAAGGTTCACCCATTCTGGTGAAGTTGCTCCCATTCTGGTGAAGGTGCACCCATTCTGGTGAAGGTGCTCCCATTCTGGTGAAGGTGCTCCCATTCTGGAGAAGGTTCACCAATTCTGGAGAAGGTTCACCCATTCTGGTGGAGGTGCTCCCATTCTGGAGAAGGTGCTCCCATTCTGGTGAAGGTGCACCCATTCTGGTGAAGGTGCTCCCATTCTGGTGAAGGTGCACCCATTCTGGTGAAGGTGCACCCATTCTGGTGAAGGTGCACCCATTCTGGTGAAGGTGCTCCCATTCTGGTGAAGGTGCACCCATTCTGGTGAAGGTGCTCCCATTCTGGTGAAAGTGCACCCATTCCGGAGAAGGTTCACCCATCCTGGAGAAGGTTCACCCATTCTGGAGAAGGTTCACCCATTCTGGTGAAGGTTCACCCATTCTGGAGAAGGTTCACCCATTCTGGTGAAGGTGCTCCCATTCTGGAGAAGGTTCACCCATTCTGGTGAAGTTGCTCCCATTCTGGTGAAGGTGCACCCATTCTGGTGAAGGTGCTCCCATTCTGGTGAAAGTGCACCCATTCTGGAGAAGGTTCACCCATCCTGGAAAAGGTTCACCCATTCTGGAGAAGGTTCACCCATTCTGGTGAAGGTTCACCCATTCTGGAGAAGGTTCACCCATTCTGGTGAAGGTGCTCCCATTCTGGAGAAGGTTCACCCATTCTGGTGAAGTTGCTCCCATTCTGGTGAAGGTGCTCCCATTCTGGAGAAGTTTCACTCATTCTGGTGAAGTGCTCCCATTCTGGTGAAAGTGCTCCCATTCTGGAGAAATGCTCCCATTCTGAAGAAAGTGCTCCCATTCTGGAGAAGGTGCACCCATTCTGGTGAAGGTGCTCCCATTCTGGAGAAGTTTCACCCATTCTGGTGAAGGTGCTCCCATTCTGGTGAAGGTGCTCCCATTCTGGTGAAGTGCTCCCATTCTGGTGAAAGTGCTCCCATTCTGGAGAAGATGCTCCCATTCTGGAGAAGGTGCTCCCATTCTGGAGAAGATGCTCCCATTCTGGTGAAGTGCTCCCATTCTGGAGAAGGTGCTCCCATTCTGGAGAAGATGCTCCCATTCTGGAGAAGGTTCACCCATTCTGGTGAAAGTGCACCCATTCTGGTGAAGGTGCTCCCATTCTGGTGAAGGTGCACCCATTCTGGTGAAGGTGCTCCCATTCTGGTGAAAGTGCACCCATTCTGGAGAAGGTTCACCCATCCTGGAGAAGGTTCACCCATTCTGGAGAAGGTTCACCCATTCTGGTGAAGGTTCACCCATTCTGGAGAAGGTTCACCCATTCTGGTGAAGGTGCTCCCATTCTGGAGAAGGTTCACCCATTCTGGTGAAGTTGCTCCCATTCTGGTGAAGGTGCACCCATTCTGGTGAAGGTGCACCCATTCTGGTGAAGGTGCTCCCATTCTGGTGAAGGTGCTCCCATTCTGGAGAGGGTTCACCAATTCTGGAGAAGGTTCACCCATTCTGGTGGAGGTGCTCCCATTCTGGAGAAGGTGCTCCCATTCTGGTGAAGGTGCACCCATTCTGGTGAAGGTGCTCCCATTCTGGTGAAGGTTCACCCATCCTGGTGAAGGTGCACCCATTCTGGTGAAGGTGCACCCATCCTGGTGAAGGTGCACCCATTCTGGTGAAGGTGCACCCATTCTGGAGAAGTTTCACTCATTCTGGTGAAAGTGCACCCATTCTGGTGAAGGTGCTCCCATTCTGGTGAAGGTGCACCCATCCTGGTGAAGGTGCTCCCATTCTGGAGAAGTTTCACTCATTCTGGTGAAGGTGCACCCATCCTGGTGAAGGTGCACCCATTCTGGTGAGGGTGCACCCATTCTGGTGAAGGTGCACCCATCCTGGTGAAGGTGCACCCATTCTGGTGAAGGTGCACCCATTCTGGTGAAGGTGCACCCATCCTGGTGAAGGTGCACCCATTCTGGTGAAGGTGCACCCATCCTGGTGAAGGTGCACCCATTCTGGTGAAGGTGCACCCATTCTGGTGAAGGTGCTCCCATTCTGGTGAAGGTGCACCCATTCTGGTGAAGGTGCTCCCATTCTGGTGAAAGTGCACCCATTCTGGAGAAGGTTCACCCATCCTGGAGAAGGTTCACCCATTCTGGAGAAGGTTCACCCATTCTGGTGAAGGTTCACCCATTCTGGAGAAGGTTCACCCATTCTGGTGAAGGTGCTCCCATTCTGGAGAAGGTTCACCCATTCTGGTGAAGTTGCTCCCATTCTGGTGAAGGTGCACCCATTCTGGTGAAGGTGCTCCCATTCTGGAGAAGTTTCACTCATTCTGGTGAAGGTGCACCCATTCTGGTGAAAGTGCTCCCATTCTGGAGAAATGCTCCCATTCTGAAGAAGGTGCTCCCATTCTGGAGAAGGTGCACCCATTCTGGTGAAGGTGCTCCCATTCTGGTGAAGGTGCTCCCATTCTGGAGAAGTTTCACCCATTCTGGTGAAGGTGCTCCCATTCTGGTGAAGGTGCTCCCATTCTGGTGAAAGTGCTCCCATTCTGGAGAAGATGCTCCCATTCTGGAGAAGGTGCTCCCATTCTGGTGAAGGTGCTCCCATTCTGGAGAAGGTTCACCCATTCTGGTGAAAGTGCACCCATTCTGGTGAAGGTGCTCCCATTCTGGAGAAATACTCCCATTCTGGTGAAGGTGCTCCCATTCTGGTGAAGGTGCTCCCATTCTGGAGAAGGTGCACCCATTCTGGAGAAGGTTCACCCATTCTGGTGAAGGTTCACCCATTCTGGAGAAGGTTCACCCATTCTGGTGAAGGTTCACCCATTCTGGAGAAGGTTCACCCATTCTGGTGAAGGTTCACCCATTCTGGAGAAGGTTCACCCATTCTGGTGAAGGTTCACCCATTCTGGAGAAGGTTCACCCAGTTTAGTGAAGGTTCACCCATTCTGGTGAAAGTGCTCTCATTCTGGAGAAGGTTCAACCATTCTGGAGAAGCTACACCCATTTTGGTGAAGGTGCTTCAATTAGGTTTCAGATCCAGATGATAATGAGGGGCCATGGACATAATTTCCAGTCTGTATGATGTGAAACCTGGAAACATAAAAAACCTACAGCACACTACAGGCCCTTCGGCCCACAAAGCTGTACTGAACATGTCCCTACCTTAGAACTACCTAGACTTACCCATAGCCCTCTATTTTTCTAAGCTCCATGTATCCATCCAGCAGTCTCTTAAAAGATCCTATCATTTCCGCCTACACCACTGCCTCTGGCAGCCCATTCCATGCACTCACCACTCTCTGCATAAAAAAACTTACCCCTGACATCTCTGTACCTACTTCCAAGCACCTTAAAAATATGCCCTCTTGTGCTACCCATTTTATCTCTGGGAAAAAGCCTCTGACTATCCACACAATCAAAGCCTCTTATTATCTTGTACACCGCTATCAGGTCACCACTCATCCTCCGTCACTCCGAGGAGAAAAGGCCGAGTTCACTCAATCTATTCTCATAAGGGATGTTCCCTAATCCAGGCAACATCCTTGTAAATCTCCTCTGCACCGTTTCTATGGTTTCCACATACTGCTCTCAGTATTTATTTATCCATTATTACTTTTATGTATTTGCATAGTTGTCTTGGGTTGCACATTGGTTGTCAGTTTTTCTTTGTGTGTAAATCTTCATTGATTCTACTGTATTGTATTTTTTGTTCTACTGTGAACGCCTACAAGAAAATGAATCTTAAGGTAGTATACGGTGACACATATATACTTTTAATTATAATTTACTTTTAACTTTTGAACTTAAAACTTTTAGGGGAACCAGTAGGTAGTGATGCACCATTGCTACTTGTGGCTTTGCCCTTTTTGTTGAAGCGGCTGCAGATTTAGAAGGTGCTTTTGGAATAACGTGGCTAAGTGATGATAGTGCATTTTATTGATGGCACACATAACCGCCATTTTGCGCTGGTAATGGAGAGAGTGAATGTTTAAAGTGTAAGATTTACACATGCAAGGCTCATTGTGATGAAGAGCAAACACGAGGAAATCTGCAGATGCTGGAAATTCAAAAAACAACACACACAAAATGCTGGTGGAACACAGCAGACCCAGCAGTATCTATAGGGAGAAGCGCTGTTGACGTTTCGGGCCGAGACCCTTCGTCAGGACTAACTCCCTATAGATGCTGTCTGGTCTGCTGTGTTCCACCAGCATTTTGTTTGTGTTGTTGTTCATTGTGATGAACGTGGATTCAGTGAAGTAGCCCCTTCTATAACTACACCTTTTGTGCAAGATAGAAGTTCAAATAATAATAAGTACCAGTGTGATCCAAGAGTACTAGCTAATCCCATTTTCAGCTTTCTACTCGGATGGGCAGATCGATGCTCCTATTAATTTTCGGTACTTAGAATGTAACTTGTAAACTTTCTCTGACAGTACAGGAGTTATGAGCTAATTAATAACTCTGAACAAAGCCTCAAGTGGTGTTGTTTTTCAGATTTTAATTAGGAGCATGGAATACAGTGCTCTGCTGGGAGTCGGCGCCACTTGCCAAACAATAATAAACTATCTTCAAATGAATATTCATTTAATGGTGTAGCAGGCTGGATGATAATTAGTAACTAGAAAATCAGTTGTCTGATTTTTTTTGCTTCAATTTGGTTGGCAGGATCGCTACAGGGATAAACTGAGGCTGCTATTTCGGAGCAGGGTCAACCTGAACCCGGATAAATTCAAATGCCATTGGCAGCTGGACTCCTGCTGACCAACTGCCCATCTTCCAAGGATATGTCTGTGCCAAAGTGTCCCTGGGAGGGAGTATGCAGTGTCTGTTGGCATCTTGGAGACCTTCTGGGACTGGTGGGCTCGAAAGAGATGGATGTGTCCTAGACAGGGATGGCAATATCTTTATTTGAGAACCTTGCAAATATTCTGATGAAAGTAATATAAATGTATATCTGTTAATAAGTTACTTTTTTATATTAAAAACGAGCACATTAAAAAATAGACATCTAAGCAAATAAGCTGGACCGCCCTAAGTCCATGTGTTCTTTCTATAGGTAAATAAAGGCGATTGAGAATCTGAGCCCATAGTAAATGAAGTGCATTGATAAAGTCACCTACAAGAATGCTTTGGAGAACCATCAAAGCTGAACAGGCAATAGTAAACAAGGATTGACTAAGTTCTTCGGAAGCAGAACATCAAGATGTACAGACTTCTCGGTAACACACAGAAATGCTGGAGAAACTCAGCAAGTCAGGTATCATCTACAGAGGGAAATAAATGGGTCTTGGCCTGAAATGTTGACTGTTCATTTCCCTCTATAGATGCCTCCTGACCTATTGAGTTCCTCCAGCATTTTGTCTGTAGTGCTCATGATTTCCAGCGTTTCCACCCTTTCTGCTGTCATAGACTTCAGGGTGATAGGGTAGTCAGTAGATTAATAGTAAGTGTCATAGGTGTAATGTGTGGATTATTTCTTTCAGAGCAATAACCCTCCTGAGCACTATATATGGATTGTAGTCTAAGCAAGTGTATAGATCTGTTTACGCATGTGTATTGTTCTTCTCCCCCCCCCCCATTGCAATGTGAATACACCAGTTAAGGTCATCTCCTGTGTGCTTGCTTTTATTTAATATACAAACCCCATTTCCAGAAAAGTTGGGATATTTTCCAAAATGCAATAAAAACAAAAATCTGTGATATATTAATTCATGTGAACCTTTATTTAACTGACAAAAGTACAAAGAAAAGATTTTCAATAGTTTTACTGACCAACTTAATTGTATTTTGTAAATATACACAAATTTAGAATTTGATGGGTGCAACACACTCAACAAAAGTTGGGACAGAGGCATGTTTACCATTGTGTTATATCACCTTTCCTTTTAATAACACTTTTTAATTGTTTTGGAACTGAGGATACTAATTGTAGTAGATTTGCAATTGGAAATTTTGTCCATTCTTGCTTAATATAAGACTTCAGCTGCTGAACAGTCCATGGTCTCTGTTGTCTGATTCTCCTCTCCATGATGCACCATACATTTTCAATAGGAGATAGATCTGGACTGGCAGCAGGCCAGTCAAGCACAGGCACTCTGTGTCTACAAAGCCACGCTGTTGTAGCCCCTGTGGTCTGGCATTGTCCTGCTGAAATAAGCATGGACGTCTCAGGAAGAGATGTCACCTTGATGGCAACATATGTCTCTCTAAAATCCTAATATACACCTCAGAGTGAATGGTACCTTCACATACATGCAACTCACCCATGCCGTGGGCACTGATGCACCCCCGTACCATCACAGATGCTGGCTTTTGCACCTTTCGCTGATAACAATCAGGATGATTGTTTTCATCTTTGGCACGGAGAACTCGACCCCCGTTTTTTCTGAAAACTAGCTGAAATGTGGACTCATCTGACCACAGCACACGGTTCCACTGTCTTTCGGTCCATCTGAGATGAGCTTGGGCTCAGAGAACTCGCCAGTGTTTCTGCATAGAGTTGATGTATGGCTTCCTCCTTGCATAATACAGTTTCAAGTTGCATTTCTGGATGCAGCGACTGACTGTGTTAAGTAACGATGGTTTTCCGAAGTACTCCCGAGCCCAGGTGGCTATAATTGTCACAGTAGCATGACGGTTTCTTAGGCAGTGCCGCCTGAGGGCTCAAAGATCACGCACATTCAACAGTGGTTTCCGACCTTGCCCTTTACACACTGAGATGTCTCCGAATTCTCTGAATTTTTTCACAATATTATGTACTGTAGATGTTGAAAGACCTAAATTCTCAGCAATCTTGCATTGGGAAATGTTCCTTTTGAACTGACTAACAATTCTCTCATGAATTTTGGCACAAAGGGGTGAGTCATGACCCATCCTTGCTTGCAAAGGCTGAGCCTTTGATGGATTCTACTTTTATACCCAGTCATGATATCTCACCTGCTACCAATTAGCCTGCTTAATATGGAGTCTTGAATATTCTGTGCACTTTTCAATCTTATTTTAACTCTGCCCCAACTTTTGTTGAGTGTGTTGCAGCCATCAAATTCTAAATTTGTGTATATTTACAAAATACAATTAAGTTGGTCAGTAAAACTATTGAAAATCTTTTCTTTGTACTTTTGTCAGTTAAATAAAGGTTCACATGAATTAACATATCACAGATTTTCGTTTTTATTGCATTTTGGAAAATATCCCAACTTTTCTGGAAATGGGGTTTGTATATAAGTAGATCTGCACAGACACAACAGCAGGGCTTTCAGTAGGAAGTGGCTCATAAATTATCATATCAACTGATGGCTGCTAATAGTGCCTGGTCACCAGGGTATCCTGTCTGGATGTGACTACATCAGTTTAGATTGGCTAGAGCTTTCTCTGTAAACTTGGACTACTGATTTGTACAATAACTCTGCTATGCAAATGCAATAGGGGAGATTAATAAACTGGTGTGTTTTGTGCAGAGTTTCTTTCACCGGAATTACATTTAGAAAATCTGTGAAGATCAGTATGCCCTGCAGCCTTCTTTTAAAGCATGAGTTATCAAAGTGACCTTACCGTAGGGAAGTTTGCATTCCAACTATTCTATAATCAATATTGTGTGTTTTGAAACTTTGTGTCCATTTATCCATGCAAGGATGTGACGATGAAAGGAGATGGGAGGATAATGTGTATCTTTCGACTGGAAAGCCTTATCCAAGTAGTCATTACATTACTAAACTGGAAAGACCATTTATTTAGCTAAGAGTTTGCTGTGTTAAAATGATGCTTGTTCTCTGGTTAGATTCTGATGTCAAAACTCCAAATGCTCTACAGCTTATGTAAAATTACCCTTTGCTTATTTGCATGTTAACGTGTGTGCTGAATTTCAAATGTACTTGAAAGCAAAAGATTGGGTTTAGAAGTAGTTTGCTCCATTTGAAGAGCTTGCACAAGCACAGATGTTAATGGGCCAAATGGGCCCCACCTTTCTGTATTCTTGGTGACCCTGACACACTTAGTATCTATGTATTGTACTTTATATTATTACCTGAATTTTCCACAGTTCCATGCAGTCTATTAACTGTGTGGAGGTTTGGGATTCCTGTTCGACATGTTTGAACATCTAAGTCCCAAACTGCTGCATGGCTGTCAAACTCACTGCTCTCTGAAACAGGGACTCTTCCAGCCGCAGAAGGCTTATTTTCCATTTTTCCACCTTTGCACTTTGGAGTCTGATGATTGACCCTGTGCCACTGGAGAGGAATAACCATAAGGGAGAGAGGTCCATTAATTTAAGTGATTGAATTGAGTTATCTTCACTAAGTTTAATTATGTATTTAATTAATAAACAAGGAAAATTTGATATCTCTGGGCCTGTAGTATTGTTCTGTAGTTCAGAAGAATGGTGGAGATTTGATTGAAAGCAACCCGATACTGAAAGGCCTAAATGGAGTTGACATGGAGAGAAAGTATCTCTGTGTAGGAGAGTCCCAAATCCAAGGGCACAGCCTCAGAATAAAGGAACGTCCTTCTAAAAGCAAGGTGAAGAGAAATTTCTTCAGCAAATGGTCGTGAATCTTTGGAATTTGTTGCCACAGAGGGCTGTGGAGGCCAAGTCCTTGGATGTATTTAACACAGAGCTTGATAGGTTCTTGATTAGTAAAGGAGTTAATTTAAGGGAAGAAGGCAGGAGAATGTGGTTGGGAAAAAAAATCAGGCATGACTGAATTGCAGAGCAGACTTGATGAGCCGAATAACCTTGATGGGCCGAATAGCCTAATTCTCGTTCTATATCTTATAGTCTTAACTGTGCGCAGCAATTTTAATTTTTACAATCTGTTTTAACATTATTATTAAAATATGTTGTAACCCATTTAATTTTCAATAGTTCCTGAATGTTTATGAATGTGAGGTATGCAGAAATTTCAAGCTTTGACTTTAGGTTAAGATGGCGCCAGGGAACAATGATTCCTAGGGTGCTATCTTCCATGTAGCCAATCTCTTCAATTATTTCACTTTTTCTACACCTTCTGCTTGTTCTTTTTGTCTTGATTGTGTTTTGGAAACTGTTGGAGCCTTTGATAAGCAGTTCGGAATTTGATCTAGTGACTTGGCGCTCTGCTGTCTATGAAGGGGGCTGTGAGCATGGACTGCCTTGTGCAGAAGACCAGGGACAGGGTGATCGACTCCATTTTGAAGCATCAAGGAAGACTGAGGCACTGAGGTGAATGCAGAGGAGGTCAATGGTTCCTCTTCATGGAGGCCATGGGATGACGGCTGTTGGTAGCTAGGTCAGTGGCATTTGGTAGGCCGCAAGTCAGAGGCGTGGTGATTGGAAGGCCACAGTTCAGTGTGGTCAGAAGGCCGCAGGTCAGCAGCACAGTGGTCACTCTTTGCTGAGGGACTGAGTTTGAGCAGTCACTCTCCTTGGTTCTGGTGGGAGGATGTTTTTGAAATTCTGAGATTTATGTGATTTTTGGACTGGGTATTGGTCTCCCTCAGTCTTTGTGTTTTCTTTCTTGTTGCTGATTGGTGGGTTTGGGTTCTGAGTGGGTGATGTGTTAGTTCTTGTGTGAGAGAGGGGTTGTGGATTTGAGGGTCTGATATTCTTGTTTTTTCTGTGTGTTTAATCTGTTAGTTTTTGTGTGTGGGAGAGGAGGTGGCGGTTTGGTGCTGTTAGCTCTGTTCTTTTTTGTGAGGAAGGGGCTTGGGGCTTGAGGGTTTGATGTTGTTGCTGCCTTTTTTTGCAGGGCAGGGGGCTAGGATTTGGGGTTTTAGATGTCCTGGCTGTCATCTTCCAGGTCAGCAAAATGTTGGTTTTTGTGCAAGGGAGAGGTTGGGGCTTGTGACTATTGTTTCTTTTTCCTTTTTGTGCATGAAAGGGTGTTGATGCCTTTCCTTTCAACTTCTCCCATGGTTTTTTTTCCGTATTTCATAGCTATCTGTAGAAGACAAATATCAGAGTTATACTCTGACAATAAAATGAACCTTTGAACCTGCTTACCCCAGGGTAATGTGTGTGAAAATAATTGCTTTATTATTGTCATGTGTACTGAGATACAGTGAAAAGTTCTGCACTATGTGCTATCTGCACAAATCATTCCAAATATAAATACTTCAAGGTAGTATGAAAGTAAAAACAAGAACAGAATGTAGAATATAGATTTAATTATTATAGTGATTATCCTAATGCCCTTCTCTTGGACAACATCGGTAGCGTGGAGAGGGGAGACTTGCAGCTTGTGCAACTGCCGGTCTTCCATTAAAAAAAACCCTGCCCAGGCTTGCGCCCTGGAGACTTTCCAAGGTGCAAATCCATGGTCTATCAAGACTAATGGAGGCCTATCCTATTATATAGTGACTATTATAAGCTACATGTAAAGATAGACGGATAAGGTGCAAGGGCTACTATGAAGTTATTGGAGAAATCAAGGGTTTGCCTTTATCATAAAAGTTGTCCATTCCAGAGTCTGATAACAATGGGACTGAGCTGTCCCTGAGCCTAAGGTACATGCTTTCAGCCTTTTTGTATCTTCTGCCCGATGGAAAAGGGAGAAGAGAGAATGACTGAGGTGAGACGGGCTTTGATTGTGTTGGCTGCTTTCCCGAGGCTGCGGGAAGTGTGGACAGGATCAATGGAGGGAGGCTGGTTTTCACGATAGACGGAGTTGTGCTCATACCTGAGATTTCTTGTGGTCATGGGCTTAGTAGTTGCCATACAAAGCTGAAATGCATTGGTATATGATACTTGCTATGGTGCATCTGTAAAAATCAGTGATCGTCATTGGGGACATACTAAACTTCCTCAGTCATTTTCTGAGTGTTCCATGAGGGTTAACCAGTATTGCCAATCATCTTAGGGTGGCTTCTTTGCAATGTTTATACTAGGGTCCATTCCATTTCAGATAGGATTTAGCAGGCAGGAGAGCAGAGACTACAATGAGCAAACAGCTGAGTTCAATCCTCACTATATAAATATCAAATGTAGAAACTGAGATTCAAAGCAATGCACACAAAATGCTGGAGAAACTCAGCAGGCCAGGCAACATCCATGGAAATAAACAGTCGATGTTCTGCAAGACAGCAAAGGAAGGGGGCAAACAGCAGAATAAAAAGGTGTGGGGGGGGGTGGGAAAGAAAAAAAAAGCAAGAAGGTGACTGATGAAGCCAGGTGGGTGGGGAAGGTAAATGACTGGTGATTGAGGAATCTGATAGGAGAGGAGAGTGGACCATTGGAGAAGGTGAAGGAGGATGGGCTCCGGGGAAGCTGATAGGTAAGTAGTCAAGAGATAACAAGCCAGAGTGGGGAATAGATGAGAGGAGGGGAGGGCTTTTTTTACTGGAAGGAGAAATCAATACCCATGTCATCGGGTTGGAGTCTACTCAGGCAGAATATAAGGTGTTGCTCTTCCACCCTGAGGGTGGCTTTATCATGGCACGAGAGGCTATGGACCAACATGTTAGAAGGAAATGGGAATTGGAAGTAAAACGTTGGGCCACTAGGAAGTTCTGCTTTTGGCAGATGGAGCAGAGGTGCTCGATGAAACGGTCCCCCAGTTTATGACAGGTCTCATCAAGGCTGCGTTGGGAGGACCGGATATAATAGACAACCCCAGCAGATTTGCAGGCCTCACCTGGCTAGACTTGTTTGCAACTCTGAATGTTGCTGAAGGAGGAGGTGAATGGGCAAGTGTAACACTTTGGCCACTTGCAGGAATAAGTGCTGGGAGGAAGATTAGTGTGGAGAGATGAATGGATAAGGAATCACGAAGGAAGTGATCCCTGCGGAATGTGAAGAATGGGGGTGTGGGATGTAAAGAAATGTTTGGTAGCAGGATCCCTTTGGAGTTGGTGGAAGTTGTAGAGAATGATGTGTCAGATGCCAGGCTCCTGTGTTGGTAAGCTAAGGACAAGAGGAACTCTGTCACTGTTAGGGCAGCAGGAAGATGGGTTAAGTGCAGATATCTGAGGAATAGAGGAGATGCAGTTGAGGTTAGCATCAATTGTGGAGGAAGGGAAACCTCTCTCTTTGAAGAGAACATAACAGGAGAAGCAGTACAGAATCACAGTGAATGAGGTAGAAAGATTAATAACATATACTTATGATGCATTGCATATTTGTTGCAGTTTATCATCAGTACGCCATTTTTGAATGTATTAATTGTGTTATTTTCTTACATTTTGGGTTAGTCGATAACAATCCATTTACTTTGTCAAGGCAAAGGTGTCATTAGTCTCTGTGGAAGGTCAGTGTGATATTGATGTAAAGATCTACCCTGATACACACATTTAATAAAAATAGTTAACCAAGTGTAATTTGGAAGAATTATTTAACAATCATAATTTAACTAACATATATTTTCAGTGTGCTAAATTGTTTAGTAACTATTTCAGACATTTTCCTGAGCATTGCTGGATTCTATTTCTTGCTCTAATCTATTTTCCCTGCTCTGTTGATGTTATTGCTGTGTTTGGACATAATTTATCACTAATAAATACTTTGAAGTTTGTAATTTTTGATATTTCCAGAGTTCTTGGAGGTCAGAATATATGTATCTATACTAATTATCTTTTTAACTTCATTCATGAAGATTTTTAAAGTTACCTTTATGAATGAAGGGTTGAAATTGTTTCCAGCTTTGCATTTGAAGCATTACTACTACCCAAATCCTAAATCCAGTGAAAGTAAGAAATAAATGAATTTTCTTTCAAAGGAACAAGTAGGATCAATAGATAGGAAGAGTGAAGAGGAAAACAAATCCTCCAGTGGACAGGAGTTACTGTGCAAACTTTCTCAAAACTTTTTAGAAGTTTAGAACATACTTGCATGAACTCTCACACCACCTCAAGTCTGTTTCATTGTATGGGTAATAATGAAGATGGATGAAAAACCAAAGTTTTTTTTACTACAGACAATTAAGTTCTGTATGCACTAGGCAATCTCAAATTAAAGGAATATCAAAGCAAAGATATTGCCAAATGCTCTTCAAGCTTTATGTAAATGTCACAGCACTAGATTCTTCATAAACACAAGAAATTCTGCAGATGCTGGAAATATAGAGCAACACACACAAAAGGCTGGAGGAACTCAGCAGGTTAGGACACATCAATGGAGAAGAATACACAGCCAACATTTTGGACAGAGACACATCATTGGGACTTTATTCCTCTCTATAGATGCTGTCTGACCTGCTGAGATCCCCCAGTATTCTGCATGTACGGCATTAGATTCCTCATCTATGTTGACCTAGCAGTCAGGTACAATATATCAACAACAATGGACTTACTTTAGTGCACTTGTATATAAGATGATTCCCACAAAATATAACACAGAGGTAAGAGCAAACTTGTATTTCTAAAGCACATCAACTATTTTGCATTTTCTTGCAACTTTCCTATAGTGAATGCAGTTGCAAAAGTGTTTTTAATATTGGCATACAGTTGCATTGCCAACTGCACTTAGGTGTAATCCTGGAGACTTTGGCAGATAAACTGCCACCTCCTAATGATTGCTGGCTGAATAACCATTCCTCATTATATCCAATGTTTAAATGATTATTGAACAACAGTGATAAGAATATACTGACATAAAAAATAATCTTCAATCTCATGAGACTAAGCTTGTTATAATCTACTTTGGAAATTTGGCTCTATTGGTTTTAGTTAGTCCAGCTGAACACTACTTTGCAAAGAAGATTGTGTGAATTTTCAGCAAAAGACTTTAAAGTGCCCTATAATTTCATAACCCTCCCATCCCCCAGGTGAATTGCTTGCAGCAATATCCATGGGATTAATGATAAATTCCCAAAGACAATAGAGCAGCCTTGGACAGCTGGCCAACCCTGCAAAATAGGCAGAAGCACCAGCTAATGTACTCAGTTTTATTTGAAGAAAATGGAAGAAAGAACCAATTGCTTAAGGGAAGAAGTTAGGCCAAGGAATTGAGAATACAAATCCACCAACCCTTTGTTCATTGCTCCAGATTACAACATTTGCAGTCTCTTGTATCTTAACTCAAGCGAAGGATTTACATAATGCTTCATCATTTTTACAATCACCTAAATGGTCAGATTTTGTCCTTGAATTAAACTTCCTGCTTTGGGATCTTTAACCCCTATCGATACTGTGTAGATGTTCTGCTGTTTCAGGAGGCTGAGTATATATCCACCTCGTCTAGAGGCAAAACTGCATCTATCTGAGTGAAGGTAAGATTTAAATAAATCAAAATGAAATGCTGAAGGGAATGTTTCTGCATCTTTGCTAAAATTAAATAGACAGGGGACAAATAAACACACTGCTTATAATTAAGAAAGATATTGAAATTGGGAAGATGGATGTTGCAAGTAAGTTCAGGATATTGCCATTGCATGTGTGATTATATCTATATATGTCCATTTTTCTTGATTTGATACAAATCAGTATTTGACCATGTATTTGTTAGTTTAAGTGGATCTTAATTTGCTTTTTCAGTTCTAAATGCCAAGAATTTCACAATCTACATTTAACCATTCAGTCCTGGAACTGTCTCTTTCCTGATAACAGGGTCACAACGTTTTATTTGACTTTGAAGCTCTAACTTTAGCTTTCCTGAAATAGATTTTCCCATATCACTGACCATCCCAGTACAAAAACAACAGACTAATATTAAGTGTTTGGAACATAGTGGCAGCAAAAAAAAATCAGGTAATGGGAAAATCAATGTATGATTATGAAGTGTTTCATATTTCAACATGATTAAGTCAATAAACCAAATCAGCAACAACACTGTCAAAATATTGTGTGATGTTAACAGACTTACTTACTGCCTTTTACGCCGCTGGTGTTTTGGGCAGCAATGAAGGTCCTCTATCTCTGGTGGTGATCAGGGCCTCTTTATCATGTCAAATGTTTCCTCTTGGTTTTCACAACTGCCAGTCATGAAAGTCCAGGGTGTAGGTTCAAGAACACTGTCACACTCAGACGTAGAAGGATTCTTCATTGCTGTTTCCGTAACAATTTTGTTTTACCAGTCAGGCTTGTTAGCCCTGAGCTGAACCCCTGAACCTGGAGGACCAGTGGACCACTCTTAGCCTGGCCTCCACCCTTTGATCTGTTTGGTTTGGGTGACCAAAGCATAACGCCCCTGACTCCAGCCAGCATAGCTCTCTGGGTCACTGAGTCATGCAAGCCTCCAAACCATGATCAAGTTGCTGTCCTCTTGCAAGGGATGTTAACAGAAGCTGAGTGACTAAAAACAGTGAACACTACAACAATGCTGTTTCCCCAAAACATATTCTTTAAAACTTTATTTCAACAGCTTTTCTCAGAAATAAATTATGCTCTCCCCCCCCCCCCCCCCCCCAGTATCATGAGTCTGTTTGCACATGTAAATAGGTTTGTATATTTCTGGACTACAACGGTGTATGTGGTGGATCACATTCATCGAAGTACTCTTCCTTGGTTTCTCAAAGTTTCCTTTGTCTGAACCCATGCTTTAATTAGCTTCCTCCATCTCCCATCCTGCATCTCCAAGTTCTTCCTATGGGTATGGGCCATGTCCTGTTCCTTTGACTTCATCCACATGGAGATTCCTGATGATCTGGCATTTTTCCTTTCCCTGCTCTGGCTGATCTGGATTCTACTCAACAAGTAATGTACTTCTCCATTTCAGTTATCGGTGTGCCTTTCCAGGAAACTTACAGTCCTGTTGTCCTGTGGTAGCATAGTGATTAGTACGATGCTTTACAGTGCGCCAGCTGTAAGATCAGGTTTGATTCCTGTCGCTATCTGTAAGGTATTGTTCTTTCTCCCTGGGACATATATGGGCTGACAGAAACAACATATTTCACTGTATGCCTCAATGTATATGTGACAAATAAAGCTAATCTTACTATCCTGTCCATCTCCAGCTTTGTTATGTTCACCTACCTCATAACAGCCAAACTGCCAAGAAACACTGCTGGACTTCTATATATATAGGAAGATGGCACCCAATTCTGCATGTCCACCAACTGTCTTGGCAATTCTACATCCTTCATGTTGTTAGATTGCTTGCACAGGGTTAGGTCCTGAATTTCATGATTTAGTTTTCTAATTAAGCCTAGTTCTCTTGTCACAATTTCCAGTACTCTCCCTAACACTTGTTTCAACATGATGACCACTCCAGTACAAAGATCCGCCACTTAACCTCATGAATACTTGTCATTCCCAAACTGCAGTGCTCCAATGTCTACTCTACCCTCTGTCTTTTACATGTTTCCCTTCATCTGTCACTCCTAAATTCAAAGGGAAATTTTAAAAAAGAAATATAAGAGAGATCTGATGGGTAATTTTTTTTCACACAGAGTGGTGAATATCTAGAATAAGCTGCTAGAGAAGCCAGTGGAGGCAGATATAACTACATTGTGTAAAATGTATTTTATCAGGTACTTGGATAGAATAGGTAGAGGGATATACAGCTCCAATGAGGGTACATGCAATTAGCATAGATAGGTGTCATGGTCCTTAAGGATGAGTTGGGCCAAAAGAGACTGTTTCTGTTTTGTACAGCTCTATAACTTTATATAACATGCTGACTTACAGTATATAAAATTATTTTAGCCCCAGTCATTAAACTTTAAATTCCCATCCTCATGCTTGAATTCCATCCAGATCTCAGCATCTCTGTGACTTCACCAACCACCATTTCCCAGTAAAATCCTTGTTATTCCGACTCAGATGATGCCTGTGTATCACTCTCCTTGATGGCAGCCACATTTTCAGCTATATGCCTTTCAAATTTCTACATCCTTTAAACCCTTTTCCATTGGTAAGGCATTTGGGGATTTATTATTTCTTTATTATTCACTTTGTGGAGATTAATAAATCCATCACATTGTCATCACCACATTTATTAGGATGAGCAATGAGCAACACATTTAATCACCAGAGGGAGCACATTGAAACTAAGTGACCTCATCGCTAAAGAAGGCATTTTTCAAAACAAAATTAATATTCTCATGAAAAAATAATTCATGAGAATTATGACAGTATGAAGGAATAAAATTGCTCAAATTTCTTATTTTCCTATCCAAGTTATACACTATACTTAATACATTATTATTTGGTAGTTTATGAGCAGAGTATTTTACTTTGTGCTAAGATGAGTTAGCTGCTGCAGAATTAAATTAGATACAATTATATTTCAAACTAACAATACTTACTTTAATCACCTCAGTACCACTATAGTTGGCTTTTGAGTGAATAGAACACATTAGATTTTGAATATTTTTGTTCTTTTACGTGTATCAAGAAATGAATATATCAAAGACACATTTCTGAACAAGCAGAGGGGATTTTGCAACTCACAATGGAAGGGCATCTCTGAAACCTTGAATCTCTGAATGTGTTTCCTGTCTGGTTCCTTAAGGTTTTTTTTAAGCTGCGGGTGTTAGTGGAGATAAGCTCCCACTACCCACTAAATGCTCCCAATGGTGTTTGTCTCAAATAGCCTCTGACAACCAAGTCCAGCTCCTGGCCTTCATGAGTGGCTTAGCTCCTAAGCCCAGCAGGACCATTCCCAATGACAGGAGAAGAGGCAAAGGCTGGTTACTGGCACTTTAAAACTAGTTGCTTCAGGCAGCTGGGGCTCATCAGCCATGGTTGGCAACTGATCTAGGAGAAGGAAAACTTTGATTTCTAACCCCCAGCGCTTTGTGGCTATACCCACTCATGGTGAAGATTTCAGGAGTAAACCCTGAGGAAAATTCTGGAATTTGAAGTTGAATTTAATGCTGACTGGCAACTCCTACGAGACCATTGGTGTCAAACTGCTTCAGTCTGTGCTGGTCATTTGGATTCATCAACTGTGTGCAGAGGGTGAAACTGCTACATGGGCTACTTTACACTCCATATCATACCACCTTGGCTTGCGTATCACGTAGACAGTTGGGCCCAACATCCATGGTCAACCCCAACCAACAGAGGGCCTCGAGGTCCCTCCTTGTATCTTTCTTTTGGAGATAGTTGATCTCAAATCAAGTCAAGTCACTTGTATTGTCATTTCGACCATAACTGCTGGTACAATACATAGTAAAAATGAGACAACATTTTTCAGGACCACGGTGTTACATGACACAGTTCAAAAACTAGAATGAACTATGTAAAAAACAACACAGAGAGAAAAAAAACACACAACAACTACACTAGACTACAGACCTACCCAGGACTGCGTAAAGTGCACAAAATAGTACAGGCATTACAATAAATAATAAACAGGATAATAGGGCAAGGTGTCCGTCCAGGCTCTGGGTATTGAGAAGTCTGATAGCTTGGGGAAAGAAACTGTAACATAGTCTGGTCGTGAGAGCCCGAATGCTTCAGTACCTTTTCCTAGACGGCAGGCGGGAGAAGAGTTTGTATGAGGGGTGCATGGGGTCCTTCATAATGCTGTTTCCTTTGCGGCTGCAGCGTGTGGTGTAAATGTCTGTGATGGTGGGAAGAGAGACCCCGATGATCTTCTCAGATGACCTCTCTATCCACTGCAGGATAGAGAGGTCTTACGATCCGAGATGGTACAATCTCCGAACCAGGCAGTGATGCAGCTGCTCAGGATGCTCTCAATACAACCCCTGTAGAATGTGGTGAGGATGGGGGAGGGGGGCGCGGGAGATGGACTTTCCTCAGCCTTCATAGAAAGTAGAGACACTGCTGGGCCTTCTTTGCTGGTGGAGTTGGTGTTGAGGGACCAGGTGAGATTCTCCGCCAGGTGAACACCAATAAATTTGGTGCTCTTAACAATCTCTACCGAGGAGCCAAGGATCTCCTTATATAGTCACTTGGATAGGAAAGGGTGGCACAGCAGCATAACACTATGGTAGCATCAGCAACCCTGGGCCAATTCTGCTGCCACCTGTACATTCTTTCTATGACCATGTGGGTTTACTCCAGGCGCTCCAGCTCCCTTGCACATTCCAAAGACATATAGATTAGTAGGTTCATTGGTCATGGGTATAATTCAGCAGTGCAGGCTCAGTGGGCCAGTAGGGCCTGTTACCGTGTTGTACCTCTAAAATAAAAAAAACAAACTATATACGTTCATGTACAGAGTAAAGTTCCCCACGGGACCAGCCTGTGAAACCTGAATACTCAGACAGTAGGTTTTGTTAGGAATTCTATGTGGCTTCATTTGTTCAGTGACACAGCGGCATACCCTCGAGAGCTGCGACCTGACAGTTCTGTGACACGAGTTCAATCCTGAGCACCAGTACCGTCAGAGTGGACTGTACACATTTTGTGTGACCATGTGGCTTTCCTGCCACATACCAAGAATGTATGGTGTCTAGGTGAGTGTTAGGAGTTGGGAAGAATTAATAGGAATATGGGGATGATAAAATGGGATTAGATTAAATGGGTGGGCTGAAAGGACTGTTTCTATGTTTTAAGCCCAAAGTTCAAAAAGTAACTTTATTATCAGAGTGCATACAGGTTACCGTATACGACACCGGGATTCATTTTCTTGCAGGCATTTAAAGAACAATCAAGAAATACAAAAGAATTTATGACAAAACTATAAATAACAAAGGCTGACAAACATCCAATGTACAAAAGAGAACAAATTAGGCAAATAATAAATAAAAATGTAAATAAATAATACTGAGTTGTAGAGTCTTTGAAAGTGAACCTATAGGTTGTGGAATTGAGACGAGTGAAGTTATCCACATTGGTTCAGGAGCCTGGTGGTTGTAGGACTGTTCCTGAACCTGGTGGTGTGGGACATAAGACGACTGTATCTCCTGCCCGATGTGAGCAGCGAGAAGGGAGCATGGCCTGGATGGTAGGTTCCTTGATGATGGATGCTGCCTTCTTATAGCAGCACTACTTGCAGCTGTGCTCAGTGAGAGGGAGGGCTTTGCCTGTGATGCACTGGGCTGCATCCACCACTTTCTGTAGACTTTTTCATTCCTGGGCATTGGTGATTCCATACCAGACCATGATACAACCAGTCAGGATACTCGACACCATATAGAAATTTGACAAAGCTTTAGATAACATGCCGAATCTATGTATGCAAACTTCTAAGTGTTCCAGGCAAATAACCTCTAAATCAAAGTCAACAAGACAAAAGAAACGGTTAATGACTTTAGGAAAACTCGTACCATCCATGGCTCTCTTTACACTGGCAGCATGGCAGTGGAAACTGCAGGTAGTTTCAAACTCCTGGGAGTGCACATCTCACACAGCCTCCAATGGCCCCAACGACATCCTACACAATCAAGAAAGTTCACCAGCACCTCTACTTTCTGAGGAGGCTGAAGAGAGCTGGACTATACAAATTTTTTTGATTATTGTGTTCTTTACCTTATAGGGCTTTTAGTGCTGGATTGGATCTAGCATAATAGCTATTCAGTTCTCCTTTACACTTGTGTATTGGAAAGGACATTAAACAATTTTGAATCCTGAATCTTAATCTTGAAGTCAGAGGTTCTGTTATGCCTTCTTTGTGATGGCACTTACCTGCTGGTCCCAGGACAGATTCTCTGATGTGATAATGCCAAGGAATTTAAAGTTACTGAGCCTCTCCACCTCCTATCCCCTGATGAGGACTGGCTCATGGACTCCAGCTTTTTCCTCCTGTATGCAATAATGAGCCCTTTGGTTCTGCCGACTTCGAGTAAGAGGTTGTTGTTATGGCACCATTCAATCACATTGTCAATCTCCCTCCTATATGCCAGTTCATCACCACTTTTTATTCAACCAATATCAATGCTGTTATCAACATTTAAAATGCTATTGGTGTAGTACTTAGCTACACAATCATAGACATAAAGCAAGTAGATCAGGGGGCTAATCTCCTGTGCTGGTGGTGATTGTGGAAGGGATGTTGTTGCCAATCTATACTGAATGGTGAGAAAATCGAGGATCCAGTTGCACAGAGAGGTATCGATGCCCAGGCCTTGGAGCTTAGTGGTTAGCTTTGAGGGGATGATAGTGTCCAATGCTGAGCCGTAGTCAGTGAAGAGCATTCTGATCTTTGCCTATTCATTGTCCAGATGTTCAATAGATGAGTGAAGAGACAATTAAACGGCATCTACTATTGACCTGTTGTAAAGGTAGGCTTACTTGAGCTTTCATTCCTCAGGCAGGAATTGATATACTTCATGATCAACCTCCCAAAGCAAATCTTCACTTTATATTTAAGTGCTACTGGACGCTAGTCATTGAGGCAGGTTACCTGTTCTTCTTGAACAGCGGTATGATCGAAGCAGGTAGGTACCTCAGACTGCTGAAGCGGGATTATACGACTCTTTCAAAACAGTGAGTATCTTTGGTATATACTCCTAGCAAGAGAAGTAAAGGTGAAAATCTATCGTTAATGCAATCAGAGGAATAGCTGAGCTGAATCAAAGCAGCTCTTTATAATTAGAAGATGATCAAAAACAGCAGATGCTGGAAATCTGAAATAAAATCAGAAAAAGCTAGAAACTCTTCAGCAGGTCAGACTGCATCTGTGGAAAGAAGAGCAGTTAATGCTTCAGGTTTAGGACCTTTATCAATACTCTTCTGATCAATTACCCCGACATGAAATATCAATTGTTTCATTTTCTACAGATGTGCCTGGCATACTGTGTTTTCAGCATTTTCTGTTTTTCTTTCAAATACTTAGAATTCCAGCTGTAGTCTTCCTTCATTATTGAGAGAGATTCATAAATATTTTAACTATTTTATCCTGTGAGCTAATTTCCACAATCACTTTTTGGTATCTACTTCATATAAACTGTTGGTCAATATTGTTCCCAAAACACCAATAAATGTCCATACAACATTTGGTTAATATTATTCATTTTGCAAATTATGTACTGGTCGTTCATTACAAACTACTTCTGCTTTTATTATTATGGAGACATAGGGAGTTTGATCAAGGCAGTTTATGGAATTAGGTTAACAAATTTGATGGTAAAGAAGGAACGTAAAATATGCAAAGATATCTTGAGGGTACATTCCTTTAAAAGATAAAATCTCTGCTGAAAACAAGTTGATTAACAGCTGGGTAGCGTTAGATTCAAGGCAGCCTGAAAATTTAAGCCTGCATATTTGTCAGGTTTTAAAAAGCAGAAAAGGGTCACCAAGAAATCGATTACATCCGAGTGAAAATCACGTTTGAAAGTAAACTAGGAAGAGCTACCAGATTTTACCAGGTTTTGCAGAATGATGATTGTGAATGTGGATCCATCAAGGCAAAAGACCAGAGAGATGGTAATGGAAAGCCATGACTTGCCACAACTACTTTGCAGCTAAGTATTTATGTGGATAGCAGCTTCTAAAAACGATACTTCAGGATGATGGTAGTTGTACTTAGAGTGTGTAAAATACATCAATATCTTGAAATAATACAGCACATTAAATTCTCTCTCAGGACTGTTTGCCAACCATAGCTTCTCATGACATTTAGGGGAAGATAAGGATTGTCCACATCTGTACTTTTTCTATAATATGAAACATAGCCAATATTTTCAAGGTGTAAGCTTTACTGTAGACTTTGAATAACACAGTAACTCAGAACACCATCTTACATTTACTAGGTAGTGACTGGTTCAACCTGACAATCTGCTACTGAGTGATACATGGTTAACTGTTCTTCCGGCTATCAAACGCCAGTGAGCAGCTGTTCACATAAAATCCGACCTGGAATAACTCTTGCCTCATAGCGACATTGTAGTCATGGGGCAAATGAAAACAGAATTGAGCACTGAGATCCAGCATAGTGAAGAGAGTTCAAATTCTATCCAGAGTTCTTCTAAGCCCATCACTCCTACTGGTGCACAGGCCACCCATTGCCTCTGTACTGGGCCAGTCTTTCAAATTATCGCATATGTAGCCCATCATTTAAGATTCCTCTCCAATGGATGAGGTATTTGGCGTTTCTGTAATACTGGGCTTTTACGGGATGGGATTGCTAGCCCCTTGCCCAAGTCTCATCCTTTTACACCCAGATTTGGGATGTCTATGGCGGAGTTCTATTCAGAGTCAGAACTGCAGAAGAATCACAATGATTCTCTAGTCACACTGCAGTAGCTTTGCAGGGAGTGTATGAGACAATTGAGGGGCAGCAGCGAGGGAGCACCTGAGCTGTCATTAGGTTAGGCAACAAGTGAAAAGTCCAATATATGCTGTAATTTTATTGTAAGCAATGCTGCTAGAGAATCTAAAATATGGCTGGTGTGATAATGCTGTTGTCATTTGTCTTTGAGAGGGTGGTATAATCAGGAGTTACACCTGGCTTGCACCTGGTCTTGGGAAAATCCTCCTTCGCGGCATAGGTTTCCAAGAGTTTGTCTTTTGTTTATTTCAGTTTGCATTGTTTATCAATGATCTTTGTTTTATATTTGCCTGTTTTTATTGGTTCTTCAAATAATGAACTGCATGTTCAGTATTCCTCCTTTAATGTGCTCTATTAAAAATACTGAATAACCTCCCAAGTTGAAAGTACTTAACCTCTCCCTATTAGTTACTTGAAGTTAATCCTTTCAAATGTCTCATTATTTTTGGAATTTCAGAATCATATACTGTTTAGAGTTCTGTCCCTTCTGGACCACATCTGTCCAGCATGTCACAATTTAAACTATTACAGCGCCAGTGCCCTGGGTTCAATTGCTGCCACTGTCTGTAAAGAGTTTGTAAGTTCTCCCCATAGCCACATGGGTTTCCTCTGGGTGCTCCAGTTTCACCCTACGTTCCAGAGATATATGTGTTACTAGGTTAATTGGTCACGTGTGTGTTATTGGGCAGGATGAGCTTGGTGGGATGAAAGGCTTGTTACAATTCCATTTCTCTAAAGAAAATAAGCTTTCCATTCAAGGACAAACTGTTAGAAATCTGAAATTAATCAGAATATGCAAAATACTTGACAACTGTGGGTAGCTGAAGGGTTAACATTTGAGGTCAAAGATCCTGAGCAATAACACTGTTGAGAAGGTATTCAGAGATGGATGGAATTCCTGTCTGACATTCTTGTATATTATTAGAACTTCTGCACAAATGGGATGCATTTTAATTCCATGGGGAAATATTTATCAGAAATAACCTATTATCCCATAAATACAACAAAGAAAGCATTTGTTCCTACAATGTAGAAATAAAACTGTACAAGAGCTGGATATCAATCTATAATTTTCAACAATCTTTAACATAATATAAGGATTATTTATTGTAAAAATATTTTTATTGTACAAGTAATATGAGGGGCAAATGTTGGATTATAATGAATGTTGAAAGAGCCTAAGTATGTTTTTAATACTATTTAACAAATATTTGATTGTAATACAAATAAAAACAGAAAATGCTGGAGAGAGAAACAGAGTAAACATTTCATGGTTTTAAAATTTTTTTTTCTATTTTGTCAAAACATCTTCCTATTGAATTGCATTACAATACTCCATTGATTTCTGAAAGGAAATGACTTGCTGGAAAGCAATTAGTTCAACTGTATTTTGTAAAAGGCTGGGTGAAAGGTATTGCGAGCATGCTGGTATAACATATTTTGACACATAGATGTAGCATTATAATGAAAAGAAGCTCTGTAAATCAAACGTATGTACCCAAAGATTTGGTTGCACTATATAAAAAACACATAAATTGCGAAATTTCTGTATAACTTTTTTTCATGTTCCATAATAGGACCCTTGGGTATTACATCCCTGACAGGCTATCCTTTTCAACCTGTACCCAAAAGTAAGGCTCAAACGGCTTTTAGTTAAGGTGTGCAATCTGCAAGAGTTGATAGTCAGTCTTTGAAACATATTTAAAAACAATAGTATAACACCACTCCATTAGAACAGTGCTGGTTTAATGAGTCTAATTATGCACCTTCAAAACAAAATATTCAGAGGAAAGCAGACTAATCCTTGGCCCCAGGAGTCTGCACTGTCATGTTTACTTGGTTGCCTTGCTGATCGGCTGTCATGTAAAGATTAATGATCTATGGAAACTGGCGCAACAACTTGGAAAGAATCACTCCTCCAACATGCAGCTCCTTGATTGACTCTGAAAACTTTCCAGCTCCGAATTTGCAAAATATGTATCTGCTTATCTTTGCTGTAAACAAGACTTCACAGCATTTCAAGGATATTCTCTGATTAAAATAATCTATATCATTAATGTTGTTATGAAAACATAATGTTTTTAAGTGTGCTAGATTCTTCTGATTTAATGGATAAAAAATAGAGAGAGGTTGTCTAATGTGACAGCTTAGCTCATCTAAATATATGATTATTGGCAGTGATGCAGTCTTTAATAACCCTTCTGGTGCCTTGAACTTTACCACATTAATTGCACAATGTGCTTTAATTAGATATTTCACAATAATTTGCAGTACATTAAAATGTTTCAGCAGCTTGTGCCGAGTGCTGCTATGACAATCTATCGATCACTTAGAAGTTAGATCTGATAAAATACCCAAATGTATGCCTTTTATTTAGAAATCGACAGAGGCAATGGAACATAGATTGTGAAATAAAATAAAATATCATGCAGCAATCACTGAATTCTGTTTAAAATAAACGGCATGATTTTCATCTTTGTTTAGTTATTTCAAACCCCCATGCTGAGTGACCGTTGTCACCAACCACTGGGACTTAATTGACAGAATGCTCAAATGATGTGAGAAGTACTTGACCTCTACTTTGTGTCTCCTTAATGTGTCAAACAAGATTGATCAGCCACTCAGAGGAGAATACTGGAGCCATGTTGTCATACATAGGCAAATGTCGCCACCACCAGCTTCTGGCAGAGATAACAGAAAGACAGCAGCCGCTGATAAGAATAACGTTTTAAAGTGTGCTCATTCACAGGATGCAGACAGTGTAGTCAATGGTGGCACTTAGTGTCCATTCCTAAATGCCCATGGGCTGAGAAGGTAGTTACAAATCTCAAAGAAGAGGAAATCTGCAGATGCTAGAAATCCAAGCAACACACACAAAATGCTGGGGAACTCAACAGGCCAGGCAGCATCTATGGAAAAGAGTAAACTGTCAACATTTTGGGCCAAGAACCTTCATCAGTTACAAATTTGCCACTTTGGTGAGACAGGCTAAGCTTGGAGACATAGCTCTCTCCAGTACTTCTGTGATTGTAAATGCTTTTACAATCTAATAGTTTCATGGCTACCACTACTGAGACTAATTTATCTAAAAAATATCCATTACTTATTAAGCTACTTGAATGTAATCTCTGCAGCTGCTGTCATATAAAGAGATTCTGCAGTTGGTAGAAATCCAGAGCAATGCATACACTGGATTCTTCCCCCTTTCTTTCCAGTTCTGGTGAGGGTCTTGCCCCAAAACATGAACCACTTATTCCTTCCATAAATGCGGCTGATCTGCTGTATTTCTCCAGCACTTCTATGTGTGACAGATTGTAAGAGCAACACCTCATATTCCATCTGGGTAGCCACTAACATTGACTTCTCTAAATTCTGGTAATTTCTCTCCTATTCCCCTTCACTATTTTTCCATTCTAGTTCCACTCTTACCCCTTCTCTTCCCCTCACCTGTCCATCGTCTCCCTCTGGTGCCCCTGCTCATTCCCTTTTTCCCATAGTCCACAATCCTCTCCCACTTGATTCCTCCTTCATCTTCAGCCCTTTACCTTTCTAACCTATCAACTCCCCCAACCACCTACCTTCCCCCTCACCTGGCTTCAGATGTCATCTGCCAGCTTGTACCCATGCCCCATCTTATTCTGGCTTCTTCTACTTTCCTTTCCAGGCCTGAGGAAGAGCCTCGGCCTGAAATGCTGACTGCTTATTCCCTTCCACAGATGCCGAACTACTTCATCACTGTGTGTGAGTGTTTCTCTGTAGCTGCTGTGATGGGACTTGCGCTCATGTCAATGAATGGTTCAGAGCTCTGGTTTTATTTAATCATAATTCTACCATTGTCTGTGTATTGTATTGGACACTATTAACATTGTATCTCTCAGGGAACCCATTTGAGCTGCACGTCATTTCAGAGGACCTGTTCAGCGCCGAGCACGTAAGGGCAAGTACGAAGGAAGCATGGCAGTACCTCCACTTCCTTAGGAGTTCGCAAAGATTCAGCATGACATCTGAAACTTGGACCATCTTCTGTAGATTTGTAGTGGGGAGTATATTGCCTGGCTGCATCACAGCCTGGTATGGAACCACCAATGCCCCTGAACAGAAAATCCTACTAAAAGCTGTGGATTATGGCCCAATCCATAACAGATAAAGCCCTCTCCACCACTGAGCACATCGAGATGAAATGCTGTCGCAGGAAAGCAGCATCCATCATCAAGGATCCCCACCACCAAGGACATGCTCTCTTCTCACTGCTGCCATCAGGAAGAAGGTACAGGAGCCTCAGAACTTATGCTACCAGGTTCAGGAAGAGTTATTACCTCTCAACCATCAGGTTCTTGAACCAAAGAGGGTAAATTCACCTATCCCATCATTGAAATATTCCCACAACCTATGGACTCACTTTCAAAGACTCTTCATCTCATGTTCTCAATTGTTATGGCATATTATTATTATTATTATTATTATTATTATTATTATTATTATTCTTTCTTTTGTTTTGTATATGCAAAGTTTATTGTATTTTACACACTGGTTGTGTGCCCATATTGGTGTGATCTTTCATTAATCATTCTCATTATTATTCTATTTTGGATTTATTGAGAATGCCTGCAAGATAATGAATCTCAGGGTTGTATATGGTGATATACATGTATTTTGATAATAAATTTACTTTGAACTTTGAACTTTTGAACTTTGAATCCAAAACACCAGGAAGGAGGTCCTGTGCAGCCAGAGTCGCAGAGAAGCCTCAGGACAGAAACGAAAAGGTGGTCAATGCCTGCAACATTGTTTCTAGGAAATGCACAAAATTTAATGAATTATATGTTTACTGAAGTCAGTTAAAAAAAAGGCCATCTAACAGCAGATCTGCAAGTGCACTTGGATGGGAGAAGTTGAGAGGGATATGGGCCAAATAAGACTAGCTCAGGAATGCAATCTGGTTGCCATGGAAGAGTTGGGCTTATGGGCCTGTTTTCATGATATACAATTCTCTGACTCTGTGTACTTCACTTCCATTATTGATCTAATGACTATAATTAATTAAGTTCAAGTTCATTGTTATCTGACTGTACATGTAAACAACCAAATAAAACAACATTCCTCCAGACCATGGTGCACTCACAAAACATAACACATAACAAAACACAAAACACAAAACACCGCACATAAAACAAACTATTACCACAAACAAGTTAATAAAATATAACTCAAAGTGCATGCAGTGTGCAGCACAGGTAAACAGTACAGTAAGCAGTAAACAGCTCACTGTTCTGCCGATCAGCCCTTGGGTGGCAGTGTATTCATCAGTCCTACAGACTGAGGGAAGAAACTGTTACCCAGACTACCAGTCCTAGCCCTGATGCTCTGGTACCTCCTGCCTGATGTAGTGCATTAAAGAGATGTGGGATGGGTGGTAGGGATCATCGACCGTGCTTCAGGCCTTTTGTATACAACACTCCCAGTTAATGTCACAAATTGTGGGGAGGCAGATCCCGGTGATCCTCTCAGTGGTTTTTACTATCCTCTGTGAGGTCCTGCAGTCCGATGCAACAAATTCTTGCAGGTCTCACCAAGAAAGCCAACAAGGTGAACAGCAGGAATACTGTGACTAGTTCTTTTGGAAGCAGTTTAATAATCTAACCATGTCAGAAACAGAAAATATGCTTAGTAATTTAGCCATGTGCGGTGCTTTAAGATGCCAAGCCTTCCACTCACAAGGCATGTGTTCTCAATTACTCAGTTTTCAGGATCTAAAGCCATTTATTTCTATACAGTTTGTCAGTTATCTATCTGCTTCTGACATTCAGCCTCGTCCTTACACAACATCAGAGTCACTCTCACCAAAGGCATCTATTAGATGAATAATCTCTCACACAACGCTGACTTGCTTTGCCTCTCAGAGGTGAAGGACAAAACAAAATAGAGTTGGAGAAACCTGGAGGGGGTCCTTCCCAGATAGTCCATCTCACAGGATGACAGAAGCCCTTTTGCTGTAACAGGGCAAAATGAGGAGTTGTAAACAGCTAGGAAAAAGTTACACCAAGCAAGTGCAAGGCCTTTGCTTCCACCCTCCTTGCTGCAAGGAGAATGTGCATTTGTACACCCATTTCCCTGCATTAATTTTAAATAATTTTTGGGTGCTGAGGGAGTTTGTTGCTGGTGGAATGGCACTGTGTCTCTATGTTCATCCATGTTGAATTCACAAAAATATTGCTAACATACTGTGCATCTTGACCTCACTTCAGCAACAGCTGGATTTAAAGAAAATTGAATATGACAATTTTAAATTTATCTTGATTAAATCATATCCCTTTTCCCAGGGCAGAAATGGCTAATAAATGGCTAATACATTTAAGGTAAATGGAGAAAAGTATATCAGTGATAAGTTCTTTACACAGAGAGTGGTGGGTGCATGGAACACCCTGCCAGGGGCAGTGGTAGAGGCAAATACATTAGGGGCATTGAAGATACTTTTAGATAGACACATGAATGACACAAAACTGGAGGACCATGTGAGAGACGAAGGTTAGGTTGATCTTAGAGTTGGTTAAAGGGCTGGCACGACATTGTGGGTTGAATGGCCTGTACTATACTGTTGTGTTCCATATTTGTCTATATTCTTTTTCGTTTCTAGTGTTTTCTATTATATTCAGGTGGCAATACAAGAGGCTACAGATACTGGAATCCAAAGCAACAATCAAACTGTTGGAGGAACTTTGCAGGTCAGGCAACATCTGTGGACAGAAAAGCCTTCAACTTGCCAAAAACTTTTCATATCTCTCCACAGATGCTACCTCCTGGACTGCTGAGTTCCTCCGGTAGTTTGTTTTTAGTTCTGTGTACTGGAAGGAGCTTGTTGGGAGAACTCCACCAAGTCCATTTCTCCAGAGGACAACATTCCTTCTGAGAAGGCTTACAGCTTGCAGGTTCCACTCATGGCTGGTGAGCTTCATTCCTCAAAGAGGAGCATGGGCAAATATTGTGAAAGGGTCAGGTGTGGTGATTCTGTTTTACAGGGAGCTGGGTGCCTGTACACATGTAGTACTATTTCAACACAAATACGAGAGCTACTTCGGCAGCTCTGCTGGGGACAGATGTTCATGCACAACAGCAGGAAGACAAGATGAATCCAACTCAAACATTGATGACTTTATGCTTTATTTTTATTTAGAGATACAGTACAGTAACAGGCCATTCCGGCCCAAAGAGTCAGAGCCGCACAATTACACCTAGGAGACCAATTAACCTGCTGAACTGCGTATCATTGGAATGTGGGAGCAAATCAAAGCATTCATAGGGAACCCAAGCAGTCATGGAGAGAAAGTACAAACTCCTTAAACACTGCAGGCGGAATTGCAAGTTTGCCAAAATTTGGCATGTCATCTAAAACTTTGATAAAAGTTCTTCTGTAGTTGCACAGTGGAGAGTTAACTGACTGGTTGCATCATGGCCTGGTATGGAATCAATAATGTCTTTGCACAGAAAAAAAAAGCCTACAAAAAGCAATGGATACAGTACAGTCCATCATAGGTGAAGCCCTCCCAACTATTGAGCACATCTACAAGGAGCACTTTGGAGGAAAGCAACATCCATCATCAAGGTCTCCTACCATTCAGGCCATGCTCACTTCTCACTGCTGCCAATGGGAAGAAGGTACAGGCCTTAGGTCTTACAAAATCAGGCAGGAGAGTTATTATCCCTGAAATATCCAGCTCCTGAACCAGAGTGGATAACTTCACCCAGCCCATCATTGAACTGATTCCTATCAACCCACCTCCAAAGACTCTACAACCCATGTCCCCAATATTATTTATTTATTTATTGATCATCATCATCATCATCATCATTTTTATTATTAGGTTTTTCTTTTTGCATTTGCACAAATTAATTATCTTTTGCACATTGATTGTTTGTCTGTCTTTGTGTGTGGTATTTCATTGATTCCGCTGTGGTACTTCCCTGTATGGAAAATAAATCTCAGGATAGTATACAGTGATACACTTCATTAGGTACACCTGTACACCTGCTTGATAATGTAAATATCTAATCAGCCACTCAATGCATAAAAGCATGCAGACACGGTCAAGAGGTTCAGTTGTTGTTCAGACCAAACATCAGGATAGGAAAGAAATGTGATCCATACTTAGACTATGGAATGACTGTTAGTGACAGATGGTGTGGCTTGAGTATCTCAGAACTGCCGATCTCCTGAGATTTTTGTGCAGAACAGTCTCTAGAGCTTACAGAAGACCTTGTGATAAAACTGTAGATCCTCATCCTAATCAATGGAGGAATTCATCCACAGTGTATGTTACTGTGTTCTTTTGATTGACAATGAAAATATTAGTGCAAGCACCTAGTGCAGATAATGGATTGCCTTCATAAAATATGTTCAATGATTACATCCTCCAACTCTTTATTTTCATTGTAACAATCAAGATGATTGTCAAAACCTTCAAATTTTTCATAGTTTCCAACTTGTTGAAGTAGTGAAATCATTTCATTTTCACTCCTAGCTGTTTCCGGCAACTACAAGCCAGAATGCTTGAAACCGCAATGAGCAAAACGGTTCTGAGTTGTTTTATTGCTTATTGCTGGTCAACTATCTGTGACAAAAAGCACTGCTTTTTGAATACAAACATATGCAAATGGCATTATTTAAAAACTGTTCACTTTAAGCACATTGTTGCTTCTAATGGTCACACAAGTGCACACGACTGACACTACTTAGAATCTTCAGCAGCAGTCTCCTGGCCCAACTAAGCGGCATAGTGTCCCAAATAAGTAATGGGAATCTGGCAACTTTTTGGTCAGCAACACACACAAAATGCTGAAGAAACTCACCAGGCCAGACAACATTTAGGAAAAGAGTACAGTCAATGCTTTGGGCTGAAACCCTGCCATTTTGTTCAGATTTCCAGCATCTGCAGATTTTCTCTTACTTTTTGATTGGTATTTGTTCTTTAAGAATTGTCCCAAATAAGCGGCTGCTTTGATTAATCAATGGTCCAATTAACAGGAATCAACAGTACATATATATACATTCTGGGCCAATTAAGCAGCTGCCCCAATTAACCAAAGTTTCATAGATACGGATAGTTATAAAGGTATAAAAAAGACAAACTAACAGTTAACCGAGTAATAAATTATGAATTTAAATGAAATACAGAACAAATTAGAACACTACCAATAGTACTACAGTACTACTATAAAACTGTGTATTAGTTCCTAATAGTTATCCTAATGAACCGAGGAATTCATCTAGTGTATGGTGCCATGGGTGGGGTGTCCAGGGAGGGGATAGCACCGCTGGTGAAGGGGCTTGTCGTGTTCATTCTGGGGCAGCTTGCTCAACTTTGATCCCCACTGGACACTCAGTTCTCAACTGTGGCTCCAAGTAGCTGTTTTCATGTGACAGCAGCCATACCAGGTTCAACAGGTGGGCTAAACCAGGTGAGCAGCTGGCAGACCTCATGCCCCAGTGAAATAGGAACATGCCTGGCCTAGCACTTGAAGTCAGCTCCAGTGGACTGGGCAGATGAGATCAACAGTGAGATCCAATGGCCAAGATACTTTAATACAGCAGCTGAATGTAAGATATTTTTCCAATTGCACAAAATTCACATTGCCCAGACAATCTTATAATATGACTAATTCAAGTTACTTCATACTAAATGAGTTAGACACTTATGTATTGTGTCACACTTTTTATCGCTTTGTTTCTCAATCAGATGAAGTTCATTTTAGGGGATTATAATGAAGGTTCTGAAGCATACTTGATAAACTGAACATGAAAAATGACACAAATTAATTCTTCTTTTCCACATTTTAAAGAAAATAAATTGAAGTATGTCCATACTAATTCAAGGTTAAACTATGCAAATTGCCTTCGGAAAATCCTTTAAAGCAGTGCATATCAGGGGCTGCAAAAACTACAGATTTTGTATTATTTATCTTCAATCTCCTTTTTCATATAAGTCTGTCTTGTCTCTAAACAATTGCTTTGGAGGTTGTGGCAAGTGCAAGGTATTGCACAAATGTGAAGTGCAGTAAAACTCTGATACTCTGGCATCCATGGTCTGGCACCTGCCTCACTCAGGTGTGAGCCAGGGTGTTTAGAGTGCCATTGAGGTGTGCAGGCAAAGCTGATGATCCATCCGCACAGGACTAGAGTCCGGAACACCAGGTGCCAGAATAGGTGGGAAGGTGACATGTCTGTAGATGTCTCATTCCCTCTAAACTCATCAGGTACGCTGAGTAGTTTATTGCAATGTTTTGTAACATATTTACGGAAGGAACATCCACTAATCTTGAAAATCTGCTGGTCTGAAACTACCAATGGTATCAGATAATTGGAATTTTATTGCATTACTTTGAGCAAATACCAATGAAATGAAAGAATTAGGAAGCATGTTGGATCTCTAATTTCTGAGACCTAGTAATGAAGCTAACCCGGAAAATCTCTACCCAGTCCAGAGGACGGCAGAATCAGATTCCCAGGTAGGAGCCACTGTATATCTCCATTGGATCCGCTTGATGGAAAGAATTCAATTTCCCATAAATAATGGCATTTTGACAAGCACAAAGTGATGGATTTCCAGGTAGGTGAAGCAGAACATTTTTGCTGCATGTGATTCATAATACACCACTTGCTGAGAAAAGATAAACTAATGAAGACAAATAAATTTTAATGAAAATTTTAATTCTGATTTTGTGGTCTTCTGATTTTCCACTGCCTTCAAGGTCAACGAAACCTAAAAAGGAACATTTTTCTACTTTAAGAGCACAGAAGAATTTGGAATTGACTTCTAATGCTTAATTGCTTCAATCCGTGCATTAGTCCTTCTGTTGCTCAGTGAAATGTTTGTGAGATTTTATGGGCATAGGCAGTTATTTACAACCACTGATAACAGTGTCTTATTAGGCTATGTCTAAGATGTCTAGAACTCAACTTCTGAAGGCTGAAATTTTCCATTTTGAGGAGATGAACATAAATTTGCTGCCTGCCAGAGAGATGACATTTAAAAATGGACTGTGCTGTATATATAGAAATATCATGGTCATAGCTCTTAAAGGAACATCTTCTTCTCTCAATATTGACTATTTTAATGAATACAGTAATTTAATATATTTTAACTTGAATGCTTATCTATGAAGTTCATGGTTGATTAAATTCTGAAAATTATAAGACCATAAGACATAGGAACAGAGTTAGGCTATCCAGCCCATCGAGTCTGCTCCACCATTCTATCATGGCTGGTTTATCATCCCTCTCGACCCCATTTTCTTGCCATCTCCCCTGACACCCTTACTAATTAAGAACCTATCAACCTCCACTTTAAATATGCCCAATGACTTGGCCTCCACAGACATCTGTAGAAATGAATTCCACAGATTCTCCACCCTGTGGCTAAAGAGATTCCTCCCCATCTCTGTTCTAAAGTGAAAACTTGCTTTCTGAGGTTCTGCGCCCTGATGAACATAACATTTGTTAAGAACTGTAAGCAATTATTTTGTAAAACATTCGGAGATCAACATAGCCACTGTACACTGTTAATTATATATATTTGTTTCTCCTAGATAAAATGATTTTAATTCCTGTTGATGCACAGATCTGACACATTTCCTGTATCCGTAATATTTTGAAGAGAAGTAGATCAATAATGGCAACATAAACGATCTGTAGACTTTGGATGAAATAATGAATAACTAAATGTGAAGTGTGGATGTGAGCTTTGTGGGCCAGGAGTTTCCTATCTTGTAACTTGGAATAACCGATTTCAGATAAATGCTAGTGAAATATTGGAATTATATTGACAGCTCTTGGGCTAGGGAGCAAACTGAGAGTGATGGTGAAAGACAAGGTGAGGAGGGGGAATTGTGTGCAGAGACGTGGAATAAACTGTAAATTAAAATGTACATTTCTCTTCTAAGTGTAGGATCAGATTTGTCCTTTCCTGCGGAATAGTTACATCAGTATATGCTCTGCTCTGTAGCTGTGATCAGTTCTGCAGTATTGTGCTAACCATAGCAATTATTATCCTCACTACTATAAACTATGACATTAATATGGCACTAATTTTATATTCGAGCGAGCACCTTCACTGCATCTGCCACAACAGACAGGATTTCCCACTGCCCCTCCCCAATTTAATTCTACTTCCTATTCGCATTCCAATGGGTTGGTCCGTGGTCTCCTCTGCTGCCACGATGAGGCCACACTCAAGTTGCAGGAGTGTCAGCTCACATTCTATCTAGATAGCCTCCAATCTGATGACATGAACATTGAATTCTCTAGTTTCCAATAATTTTTCAACCCCCCCCCCCCACTCTTTTTCTCCATTCTCCACATTGGCTCCTCTCTAACCCTTTCTCTTCTCACTTGCCCATCACCTCCTCTCATGCGCATCTTCCTTCCCTTTCTCCCATGATCCACTGTCCTCTCCTGTCAGATTCCTTTTTCTTCAACTCTTTACCTTTGCCACCTATCACTTCCCAGCTTTTCACTTCAGCACCCTCCCCCACCCACCTACCTTCTCCCTCATCTGGTTTCACCTATTACCTGACAGCTTGTACTCTTTCCCCTCCGCCACCTTCATATTCTGCTTCTTCCCCCTTTCTTTCTAATCCTGATAAGGGGTTTCAGCACAATGCATTGACTATATATTCCTCTCCATGGATGCTGCCTGACCTGCTGAACTCCTCCAGCATTTTGTGTGTGTTACTCTCAATTTCCAGCATCTGCAGAATCTCTTGTGTTGTACATTGGCTCCTCTTGAGGTCCCATCTGTACTGAACAACCTCAGTGCATTTTTGTGTCACACAGAAAAGGTTAAAGTTCACCTTCCTGCTGTGGTGAATGTTATTGCGCTGAAAACCAGGGTTCAACCTTATAGGCTTTGAAATTTCAGTAAGTCTTGCATTGTCCGTGTACTGCAGATCTCTGAGATTCACTATGGAACAGATGACACCACATCTATTTTTAAATTCCACCACTGGACTATACATGAAGACCATCAGTGAAGCCCAACTTGGTTTCCTTGGTTTACACAGAAGTATTGGCTTTTTGGTTCCACACTCGGCCAAGCCTGCACTGGGTTCAGAGGTTACAAAGGATATCGGGAGGTAAACAGCACAAGAAGTAAATGACAATAATTACGATACTTTATTTTAAATTTTTAAAACTTTGTGTTTAAAAAAAGGATCCGGACTTTCCCAGCATATATGATGAATGAATTCTTCTCTTTCTCTTTCCATCAACTAACAGTAGCAATAGATTAAAAGGTAAAGTATTTGATGGGAGAGGGAAATATTTGAATGTGAAGTGTGATTAATAAGTATTGCACTGATACTTTCTGCAAAGTTTTCTTGTTATGCTAGGCTTGAAAATACAAAGTTTCAAAGAAAACATCATCGAAGTACATATATGTCATCATATGCTACCTTGATATTCATGTTCTTGCAGACATTTACAAAAAACTAAATAAATACAGTAGAACTTATTAAAACAATGCATAAAAAAGAATTACCAAAATGGCCAAAGTGTAATAGAAAATAATTTGTGCAAATAAAAAAAAAATAAATAAATTCTACTGAGAACACGAGTTGTAGAGTCCTTGAAAGTGAGTCTGTAGATCGTGGAGTCAGCTCAGTGTTAAGGTGAGTGAAATTATCCACACTGCTTCAGAAGCCTGATGGCTAAAAGATAGTAACTGCTCCTAAACTTAGTGGTGTGTGACCTAAGGCTCCTTCTCCTCCTGCCCATTGTTAGAAGTGAGTTCAGGCAGTGACAGCCTGCACCAAAAGACCAGACCACGATAAGGTGAAGTCCATTCTTGGTGCAGTAGAACAATTCTCTGCCATTGGTGCAAAGTATAGCCATTAAGCTTTGACAAAGAAGGATGAGTGATCCTATTAATGCAGATAGGTGAAAGTGATAGTTCTCAAGAGGGCAGCTTGAAGGGAGCATTAAGATTTGCCACTGTAATTTAAGTGTTATACGCAGAAACCCAGACCAAACCATTTTAATACCTCTAATGGTCCTGTTATCTCAATTTGCACAGACCATGTGAACTGTCAGCCTCATAGTATTTATCAGGAGGCATATGCAGGCATAAAGCAGATATATCTCTACCAAAGGAGGTATAAGGTGCTTCTTCCCTCCGCTAGCCTGCAGGTCACTCTTGGGCAAGGTGTAGCTACTTAGCTCCCTAGTCAGGGTCAAGTGAAGCCATGGGAGGCAGTGGTGGATGGTCATATGAGCAGCTGGTGCATATCACATGTTCTGGTTATGTGACCACTGATGCCAGGCAGACAATCTATGAAGAGTATTGTTAATGGCTGGGTCACCCATCTTGTACAGACACTGCCCAGAAGAAGGCAATGGCAAACTACTTCTGCTGAACCCTTCATCAGGACTGGACAGGAAGGGGGAAGAAGCCAGAATGAGAAAAAGATGTGGGGAATGGAAGGAGTACAAGCTGGCAGATGATAGTTGAAACCAAATGAGAGGGAAGGTAGCTGGGTAGGGGAAGGATCAGGACAAAACATTGACTATCCCCTGCATAGATGCTGCCTGACCAGGATGGTGGCCAGCTGGTGGCTCAATGGCATCAGCGCCAGACTCCGGATCGAAGGCTCCCCAGTTCGAATCCAAGTCAGGCCACTCCCAAGCATGCTGAGTTCTGGGTTGAGTGTCGAGCTAGCCACGTGGCCTTGTAAAAATACAAGGGTTGAGTCAGGAACGTTCATATCGTGACCCGGTTAATCTGAAAGGAGACCAATCCTGACACCATGCGCCAGACAAGAATGGCTGACTGACTGGTGCAACATGCTAAAAAAAACAACAAACCAGGATGGCATCCAACTTGGAGGAGAACCCATGGGTGGTCGTGTTTTTATGCACAGTGCTATCCTTGTTCTTCTTGATAGCAGATGTGATTTTGCAGGGTGGAAGGGGTGCTGGATGCAGTAAGAGAAGCTAAGGTGATTAATTGCTCTGTATGCTGTTCATGGTACACGATACATTGGTGATAGAGATAAATATTACAGATTAGCTTTATTTGTCACATACAGAAAACATACAGTGAAATGCACCATTTGAATTGAAAAAACAACACAACCTGGGAATGTGCTGGGGAAAGCTCAGGTGTGTCACCATGCTTCCAGCAGGAACACAGCTGGATCATGTTACTAACCCTAATTCATATGTCTTTGCAATCTGAGGTGAAAATGGAGGTCCCAGAAGAAGCACACATGGTCATGGGGAGAACATATAAACTCCTTACAGACAGCAGCCAGAACGAACCCTGATCTTCCGATCTCTAGAATTGCTCCATCGTGAGCATTAGCCTCCATAGTATCCAGGATATCAACTCCAAGATGGTGGCGTGACGCAGCGCACAGCAGCCACTCCAGGAATGAATATCTGTTATCTGTAAGTAGGGGCCGTGTACAATCCTGATTTGATGGAGACAGACGTGTGAAGCACGGAGGAACATCTGGTGAAATTTCTGACATGCCTATTTCGCTGCCGCTGCTACTGTGCGATCGGAGAGATCTCCGGGAGGAAGGCCCCGAATCCTCAGCTTTGCCTGTTGCTTGGCAGCCGGTGCCGGGGTGGAAGCGCTCAGCAGAGATGGTGCTCAATGCTCGGTGTTGGAGGGCTGGTCGGAGGCTCGAAGTTTTCAGACGGACTCGGAGTTGGCTGTGGTCAGAGCTCCCAGAGTGCTGTATCGGCACGCTGCAGCGCTGGAGGTTCACGGCAGGAAGAGTTTTTCTTCCTTCTACCGTCTGTGTGAGATGGTGGGCTGTCGGGACTTTGAGACTTTCTTTTAAACTGTGCCATGGACTGCTCTCTATCAGATTACGGTATTGCTTTGCACTGTTGAAACTATGTGTTATAATTATGTGGTCTTTGTCAGTTAGTCTTTTATCAATTATGGTATTGTCTGCACTGTTGAAACTATATGTTAAGTATAACTATATGTAACTATATGTGTAGGTCTTGTAGCTTTAGGTTTGTCTGATGGGTTTGTAGTTCCTTTCCGGGGAACATGCTAAGACGGTAGCGCGATATCGATACGCAGCAGCCTCTCCGGACTCTGGATTGGGGATTACCAAATGTTATGTATTTTTTTCTTGTGTGGTCTGTTTTGCGCTTTTTCGTGATATCATTCCGGAGAACGTTGTCTCATTTTTTAACTGCATTATATTTGTGGTTTATAAATGACAATAAACTGAATCTGAATCTGAATCTGATCCTGATATCTTCAAGGAGCAGTGCCTCAGAAAGCTGGCATCCATCAATAAGGTTGTCCATTACCCAGGTCGTGCCTTGTTATCATTGCTACCATCAGGAATGAGGCACAGAAACATGAAGTCACACACTCAGTGATTCAGGAACAGCTTCTTCCCCTCTATCATCCAATTTCTGACTGGACATTGAACATATGAACACTACCTTGCTACTTTTTTATTTCTATTTTTGCACTTCTTATGTAATTTAACTATTTAAAAATTTAACTTTTTTTCTCTATTATCAATTATTGTATTGTATTGCTGCTGCAAAGTCAACAAATTTCACAGCATATGCCGGTGTTACTAAACCTGATTCTGTAAAGTGAGTTGCTAACCGTTATGCTACCATGCCACCCAGGAGGAAGTGAAAATTGAGTGTGCTCAAGCCAAGTGGTAAAGCTCAGACTGGTTAATAAGGAGTACATGGAGCGCTGTCGTGGAAACGCAGCCTCTATTATCAAGACCCCCACCATGTAAGCCATGCTCACTTCTCGCTGCTGCTATCAGGAAAGAGGTAAAGGAGCTTCAAGTCTCACACCACCAGGTTGAGGAACAGTTATTACTTCTCAACCAACAGGCTCTTGAACCTGAGATGAAAACTTCACTCACCCCAACACTGAACTGATACCACAACTTATGGACTCATTTTTAAGAACTCTACAACTCGTGTTCTCAATATTCATTGCTTATTTATTTATTATTATTTTAAATTTATTTTTGTATTTGCATTTAGTTTTGATTGTCTGTCTCTGTTGTGTGCATTTTAATTGATTCTTGTATTTTCTCTGAATGCCTACAAGAAAATTAATCTCAGGGCTGTATATGGTGATGCGTATGTACTTTGATAATAAATTTACTTTGAACTTTTAATTACATTTAGAAAACAGATAACAGAAGAGTTTCACATTAAATATTGTGGAACAAAGCCAGAAGCGTGTCTTATTGGATGGAGGTGGGTTGAAGATGTTGTTTCCATCAGGAAACGATCTGTGAACCTTTCCCAAGATTGTTGTGTGAAAGGGCTCAATGACTCCTTCACCTGAAAGTGAAACACATTGGATCCTGTACTACACAGAATATATTGTTGAAGAATTGAAATTCATTTTCTCATGCTTTGTTATACCAAGGTAGCTCAATAATTGTTCTTAAACACGAGAGATTGTACAGATGCTGGAAATCCAGAGTAACACATACAAAATGTTGGAGGAATTCAAACAGGTTAGGCAACATCTATGGAAAGGCATAAAGAGTCAACATTTCAGATTGAGACCTTTCATCAGGACTCATTACACTTTATTCTGCATTGTTATTCACCTTGTTTTAGTTCAACACACTGTGTATTGATTCGATCTGTATAAACAGTATGCAAAACCACCTTTTCTCAGTATCTTGTTACATGTGACAATAATAAAACAGTTTTAATGCCTTCTGTAGAAAATTTGCCTTCCAAATCTTGGCCCAAAACGCTGACTCTTTCTTGCTTTCCATTGATGCTGCCTGACCTCCTGAGTTCCTCCAGCTTTTTGCGTGAGTTACTCAGTACTTGTTCCAGTTGTACTCACTTCTATTTGGGCAATTGTTACAAAATGGAATGAAGCCAAAGCTTACTTTACCTTGTTACTTCAGTGTAAAATAGTGCTGTACAAAGAACAGCGAATAAAGACACAGTTCTGTGATAGAAGCACTGAAAGATTCAAAAGTGGTAAACTTTAACAATCAGGCATTGATCAGCATATTTTTTGCTGAATTGCAGAACAATGCAATATTCCACAAAGATTTGCATACATCTGAGTCATTAAAGTGAAGAAGACTCTGAGCATGATTAAGGTTAATCTTAAAGGGAGTGCAAAAGAAAGGCAGCTGAGGCTAAACACAACTATGACTCAAGCCATGGACAGGGACGCCACTACACCAATCTAACAATCAGAAATGAATATTCGTTAATAGTTGAAGTATCTGGCAAAAAGGGATATCTAGTAAAAATAGGAGACAAAACTTGAAATGATGACTAGAGTAGCTTGATTCCTGCAAGAAATGTCAAAAGGCAATCCCAAACAGTTATATGATGGGGGGGGGGGGGCTGTATATCACAGAAACAGGTGCAATGGAGAGTGTGGAAGGAACAACATTTGATTTAACTGAATTTAACTGAATTGGGTCAAGAAGTCCTAGTTTCTTTAAGTCAGGAAGTGGATTTGCCAATAATAAGAGCACTCAGGCACTCTGCAGAGAGGCAGAATAACTTTTTTAGTTGGGAGGAATCAGGGCAGTGTATATAAATAAGTGATATACTATATGTCTGTGGTCGAGCAAATGCATATTGTGGTTGGAGAGGGTGAAATAAACAAGCAACAATGTATTGTAGTAGTATCTGTCTCTTGGTATTGTCAGGAAAATAATGCATCACATGCATTTAGAATAGGAACCCACCTACATATTACAGCTTTATTTTTTGAAAAAGAATGAGCCTTTCTGGAGAGATGATTTAACATAGTAGACTTACTTGGCACAGTTATTTATGATGGTGTGAAGCAAAACACTTCGAAGTTCAAAGTAAATGTATTAGCAAAGAACATATTTGTTACCATAGACAGCTCTGAAATTTGATCTCTTGTGGGCATACACAATAAATCCAAGAAACACATTAGAATCATTGGAAGACCACACCCAAAAGGACAAATAGCCCATGTACAAAAGACAAACTGTAAATACAAAAGAGAAAAAAAGTATAAGCAGTATGTATTGAGAACATGGATGAAGAGTCCTTGAAAATGAGCCAATAGGTTAGGGAACAATTCAGTGATGGAGTGAGTGAAATTGAGTGATGTTATCACATGTGGTTCAAGATCCTTTTGGTTGAGGGGTAATAACTGTTCCTGAACCTGATGGCATGGGTCCTGAGGCTCTTGAATCTTCTTCTTGATGAAGTAGCAAGAAGACAGCATGGCCTGGGTGGTCGGTGGGGGTCCTTGATGATAGATTATGCTTTCTGCAACAGTGCCCCTAATAAATGTGCTCAATAGTGTGGAGAGCTTTACCTGTGATGGACTTGGCCAAATCCACCAATTTTTGTAGGATCTCCCATTCAATGGGATTGATGTTTTCATACTAGATCATGTTGCAACCAGTCAATATACTCTCCACCAAACAGAAGTTTGCTGAAGCTTTAGATGTCATGCTGAATCTTCACAAACTTCTAAGGAAGTAGCGGCGTTGCTGTAATTTTTTTGTAATTGCACTTACATGCTGGTCTGCCGAAATAATAACACTGAGGAATTTAAAGTTTCTGACACCCTCCACCTGTGATCTCTCAATGAGGACTGGCTCTTGGACCTCCAGTTTCCTTCTCCTGAAATCAGTAATCAACTCCTTAGCCTTGCTGACATTGTTGTGGCACCACTCAGCCAGATTTTTAATTTCAATCCTGTATGATGATTTGTCACCACCTTTGATTCGGCCACCGACAGTGGGGTTGCCAGCAAACTTAAGTATGGCATTGGAAGTGCACTTTGCCTCACAGGATAAAGCTAGTAGATCAGGGGGCTCAAAACACAGTCTTGTGGTGCACCTCTGCTAATACAGATTATGGAGGAGACTTGATGCCAATCCAAACTGATTGGAGTCTGCAAGTGAGAAAATCGAAGAGCCAATTGCATAAGAAGTTATTGAAGATAAGGTCTTGAAGCTTATTGGTTAGTTTGGAGGGGATAATGGTATTGCATGCTGAACTGGAGTTAATAAAGAGATTCCTGATGTATGCATCTTTACTGTCCAGATGTTCTGAGGTTGTGTGAAGAGCCAATGAAATTACATCTCTTGTGGACTTGTTGTGCTGGCAAGAAAATTGGAGTGGATCACTTGTATCATTTTTTAGTGAATAGCTTTGTGATAAGGTCATTAAAGTCCTTGTTGTAGACAAGATTGAAGACATTGGAAAACAATAAGAACAGGCTCATGACAAGCATTGACAGAGCCAGAGAGGCTTTTGAAAAGTGGTAAATTGTAATTGGATAACTTTTCTTCCTTCAATTTTAGACTTAAAGATCATTCATGGGATTACACTGAATCTAAAGATTTTAAATCCAATGCTATCCTACATAATGGCCTACTTGGCCAGAAGATGAATATGACATCTTCTACAGGTTTTGCTTTAAAGCGAGAGCATTTGCCATGACAATTACCTGTTGCATTCATGCCATGACTCATTAATTTTATATCATAAATAATAATGCTTGAGTGGTAAAATCATACTTTATAAATGTATTTTATCTGTGTGAAAGAGGTGGAGGAAAATGTAATTTTATTACTCAATTAAAGTGTAAGATGGTTTTAATAAAATTCTATCTGACAGAGAATGCAATTTATTTTTTGACACCTAAAACTATGTCTGTAAAATTGCAGCATTCTAAGACAAATTGGTATAACCCTGTATAATAAATTGCGATCTTTAAGTTGCTGCCAACATTGTATGACAAAGTACCTGCAATTTACATGTTACATCAACACTGAAAGGCAACTTACCAGGATATTGGACTTACTTAGGATTCAGTTGAAGTCTGTAATGAAAAAAAGAGACTGTTGGCATTTTCAAAGAAACACATAACAATGAATTTCTTTATTCAAAGTCAACTGCGATATTAGGCTTCAGAAGGGGAGGATACCCTTGGTGATATGAATGACAGTTTGTTTGCTGATATGCCCTGATTCTTTCCCTCAACAGGTCACCAAATGACATCTCTCCTGTCCTCAAATTTAATTGACCCTTGACCCAACTTTCATATGTGACCTCAGCTGCGTAGCGGTTCATTGTAACCAAATTTCCTCTTCTTCATCAGAGTTTATACAAGCGGTATTAGCAAAATGGGGCAGGGTGAAGGGATTGGGAACAAACTCTTACTGGGAACACTGCATATAATATTGTTCACCACCCCTTGTAAATGAGGAGCTGAGAGATCTGTAGGGTCGGGCAGGATGCTACCTTTCTCATCTCTGTGGGAAAATGCCATTGCAGGGATTAGAGAGGCCATTTTATTTCAAAACTGACTGATATTAAAATATTGAAACTCTGAGCACAGTTTAATATATCTGTGTCAAAAAGAGACGTAATCTGCACAGAGAAACATTTGCAAAAAGAGCATTTTGTAGATCTAAACTGCTTTCTTTCAAGCTAGTTTGACCAAGAGAAAATCTTCAGTTAAAAATGGCGGAGGTGGCGAGAGGGGGGGGGAATCTTACAGTTTCTCATTTCCTCATCATTTTCTCAAAATACTTTGCAATTAATTTCTCACCTCGAAAATCCAAAGTTAACTTTATTGTCAAATGCACCAGTATATGTGCACACTGGTGCAATAAAAGACTTACTTGCATCAGAATCACAGGCACGTAGCATCAGATAAGCAGCATTCACAATGAACACATAAGCATATACACTGAATTTTATATGAAAGAACACAATTAAAACAAAAATAAATTAATGTCTATGTCAGTGCAAAGTGGTCAAAGTGGCCATAGTGTTGGTCAAAGTGGTAATAGTGTTGCTAATCTGCAGTGATTAGGATTTTACCAGTTGGTTCTAGAATGAAATAGTTGAAGGGAAGTAGTTGCTCTTGAACCTGGTGATGTGGTATCTCTATCTGTACCTCCTGCCGGATGGAAGCAGCAAGATGGTGGCTTGGCCCATATGGTGGGGTTCTTTGATGATGTGTGTTGCCTTCCTGAGGCCAGGAAACTCTGATAACAGTTTAATAGATCTATAGATACTGGGGAAGGATTTGCCTCTGATATGTTGGGAGAGTCTCTTCAACTTCTCACATTTCTGTGCATTTGAAATGCCTTACAGACAGGATACTTTCAACCATACATCTGTAGAGGTCTGTTAAGAGTACTCAGACAAGCCTGATCTCCTAAGAAAGATACCAGCATGCTTTCCTTATGATTGCATCTCTGTGGTGGGCCCAGGACTAATTATCCAATATTTCAATCACTTTGTATACATTGGCAAACGCAGCAGCTGGTTTGCGCACAGAACTTGGATGGGCTGAAACAAAGCTTCTCTGAGAGATGGATTGCATAATAATTCGTGTTAGACTACCATTGTTGGTTGGTGCTGAATTCTGCAGACGATGCCTCCTAATTTATGTGGGTGAATCTTACGTTTAATTTTTCAGTGTTCAAAATCATACAACACCTCAACAATGGCAACTTGGAAAGTGGCCTCCCCTCTCACAAAAGTATCTGCCCCGTTGCCTAGTTCACGTTATTAAATATATTTCTTGCATTATATATTTCCAGTTGATACTTCAAAATAAACATCCCACCATTGCCCCGCACCTTTACTTTCCGTCGCATCCTGTATTTCTTCCACCTTTTCACCTTGCTGGTTTTCCAGCACACAGGCTACAGCATTCTGAGGTAGATTTATCTTCCCGCAGTGTCGCTTGTTTATGTTTCTCCACGCGCTATTTTAATCGTTTTATTCATTTTACTCAGCCCGGGGTTTATTCACCATACCGCCGTGACAGTTTTGAAATGCCCTGTCATCTTCTTTATTTATCACTTAAAGGAGTGTCTTAGCTTTGATCTCTTCCCTATCCCCCCGCCCCCCAATTGCTGGCGCAGAGGTCCGAACAGGGATCAGTGCACCTCCCACCCTCGCAAGCTTTCCAAGTAGAGAACCTCTGCCTCCTTAGGATGATCGACAGCCGTAGCGTCCAATTGAGGCGAGACGCGCTCCTCCTTCATAAGGACATCGCGGTCGCGGTGCAGGCGAACGGGCGAAGGCTCTGTTGATGCATTTGTGTCTCGGTCGGGCGAGCGCTATGTGAGAACTCCCATAGCTGACTGTCAAAGGGAAGGTTTCAGCTGAACTCGGTAATCTCGCTGACAGCATGAATGAAATCAAAATTGCTGTGCTGGGAACCGAAGGAGTTGGGAAATCCGGTAAGAGAATATCACCACTGAGGTCATTTCTCAATGAGCTTTTTCACATTTGGTGCCTGGAAGATATTTCAGGACCCTCCGCTGAAGTCCCGCGTGTAACAAGACTTTTTTTGTATTTACAGCTCTGATTGTGCGCTTTCTGACCAGGCGCTTTATTGGCGAGTACGCGTCCAGTTCGGGTAAGCGCTGACACGCCGGTGCTGCTTTTGAAACTCGGAAATAGCAGCTCGCTGCACGCAGATAAATGCGTGGATTTTAAAATGTTAAAGCGTTTATTTTTAAATCTAATCGTTTCCGAAAGCGTAGAATAAGTAGTATCATATGAACGTGATAACTTGGCACTTAAATCCATTTATGCTTTTGGAAACTTGCAAAACCAAATGCCATCGCCGGCGGAGACCATCAAGAGGAGTAAATGACATCGGAAATGCAGAAGCAGGATATCAGACTTAAAAACAAGAAATGCTGGAAGAATCAACAGATCAGGCAGCATCTGTGGGAAGAGAAACAGAGTTAATGCTTTAGGTTAATGACATTCCAACCGGATAAGGTTGACTTTCTTTTACTACAGATGCTGTCTGACATGTTGAGTGATTCCAGAATGTTCTGTTTTTATTTTAAAGGGATAGTGGTGTCTTAAAAATCTGTCCAGTGAGGAGGACAATTTAAAATGTTTTGCTTATTTATCTTTAAATCTTAGTTAAACATTATGCAATAACAACATTGGTATTGTTCAGCCATGGAACCTTCAGATTTACCAGATACAACAATCTAATATTCTGCAGATGCTGGAAAGCTGAAAGGAAAACATTGACTGCTTCGCTTTGTCTGGATGCTGCCTGACTTGTTGGACATCCAGCATTTTCTGTCTTCTTTCAGAATTCATAAAATTGTCAAATTACCTAAACTACAACATTGTGTAAAAGTCTGAGGCACATGTATGTAGCTAGGATGCCTCAGACGTTTGCACAGCACTGTATTTGTGGAGTGGAGAGTGAGTTTGAAGAGCTGGTTGGGAATGGTGAGGGTGGAGTGTCGCAGGAGGGGTGTGGGAAAGTTGTCAGAGAAGTAATGACAAAGTGGGGGCAGGTACAGATGCATCCAGCCCTGAGACACCAAATAAGGTAATCTGAATGCAAACAATTGGATTATTCATCAGTAGAAAATTGCTCTCTGGTGATTCCTTCTCCCTGTCCATTTTACCAACCATGATTCCCCTCTCCTTTTCCCCTTCCCACACTCAGTCCACCATAGAGACCCACATCATAATCAGCTTTATCATTTTTCCCATTTGTCATGAAACTTGTTTTTCTTGTGGCAGCAGTACAGTGCAATACATAAAATTACTCCAGTACTGTGCAAACGTCTTGGGCACTCTATATGTGCCTAAGACTTTTGCACAGTGCTATATATGTGTGACTCAAAAATGTTTAGTGTAGAATCTTACTGTGCATATTTTTGTACAGGACAGCAGAAACTGCACACCACAGTCAATAAAGATTCTTGAAATGCTGGAAAAGAAAGTCCTCAAACAGATCAATGTGCTCAAGTGTTCATAAGACCACGACTTGTTCATAATTATTCAAATGCAAGCTTTAAGTTGCAATTAATAAATTTAGGTACAATATTTATGTGATGTACATGTTTAAGTTCAGAATAGAATGTATAAGAGCTTTTAATGTTTTAGCATTTTAAACTGTGTTTAATTACTCAGAAAATTGTTTTGAAACAGATGTGGGGACTGGGCTTTAATATTGTTGTGTAATAATCTAATTAAACCTCTGATTATTCTTGCAGAGTGCATTTACAAAAAACGCTTATCTATAGACGGCCGACAAATTAACTTAGAAATATTTGATCCATGTTCTCAAGTAAGTCTTTCCTTAGAATGGGTTTCTCAATTCATGTGAAACAGAAGACATGACTCATTGCTGGGGGCAGGAAAAAATGCTTATTTTGTGTCATTTTGTAATGACAATTTGACCTCTGGCTGTATTAGACATACAGTACTCCACAAATACCATTCCACATACTAGTTCATATAAGGGGATAATTCTTACTGTAACAACGTAAAATCTGCAGAAAGGCACCATTGACTCCACTTGCATTGATTCTTTTTCTGATGTCCTTGGGCATGTTATATGTTCTGTAACTATCTGAAAGATAAAAATGAATTTATGAAAGTTCATGATGGATTTGCAGTAGTGAACTGTGACGGACAGATCATCGACAAGGGACATAACTTGTTTAAGTATCAGAAAGCAAACGTGGACAAAATATTGTAACAGACTGCCATTGTGTTATGACTGACATGCCAAAAAATATAATTGAAATGTTTAAGGTATTTGAAAAAGAACTGTATCAAAAGTCTTGAAGAAGAGAACTTTGGTGAGGTTGCTTCCACTGGAAAATATCAGTAGATCAGAATTATGAATAAAACAAGTTCCTCATATCTTGTTAATGATGAATTAATTCATCTTTTAATCAATGTATTCTACAACCCCTGATCTCACTTTTTAATCACGAAAGGTTATGCCTCTTCATTTCGACTGGGCCTTAAGAACTAATTCAGTCAAAAATTATAATTGTAACAACTAAATTGGCATTAACAGTTAATAAGTTGAATACAGTTTATGAAAGCACAGATAAAAATACTGTATTTTGAAATTACTGATTTCTAGAATTTGGAGAATAAGTCATCACTGATTGATCAAGTGAACTGGGCTGATGGGTTTATTGTGGTGTATGATATCGGTGACCGATCTTCCTTTGTCTCAGCGAAGACTCTCATTCAGCAACTACGTGAAGTGAATAATGAGATCTGCAAAAGGTAAGTGCATACTGCTTTGTTGCTTTCCTCAGCTCTGGCTATCCCTCTAGCTAGACAGTTCGGATCTTCCTGGTTGTTTGTCTGCTGTCTCATTTACAATGATCTTTTTAAATTCTTGTATTTTCTCTCATTTAAACCAATATCAGACTGTCACTGAAAATCAGAAATAAACCACAGATGCTGGAAATCTGAAAGAAAAACAGAAAGCATCAGGCAGCTTCTCTGAAGGGAAAAGAGTCCCACTTCAGGTCCAGGACCCATCTCTTTTCACAGATACTGCCTGACCTGCACAGTGTTGTCTGCATTTACTGCTTTGTACCAGACTGTCACAGTTATTGGTTCTTCACAGACTTGCATACCTAGCCCTGAGACACCTAAGCAAGGTCATTTGATTCCAAACAATTGGTTTACTGATCACTACAGAACATTTCTCTGCTTCCTGTTCTCTCCCCCTCCCAATCATGATTCCCCTCTCCCTGACCCCTTCCCACTCTCAGTCCACAATGGAGGCCCATATCAGAATCAGGTCATAAAATCTGTTTTTTTTTTTGCAGCAGCTGCAGTACAGTGAAATACATAAAATTACTACAGTACTGTGTAAATGTCTTAGGCACACTAGCTACTGTATACAGTGGCATGCAAAAGTTTAGGCACCCCTTGTGAATAGTTCAGTGAGTCGAAGATGAAGTGATCTCCAAAAGTCATAAAGTTAAAGATGAAACATTGTTTTCAACATTTTAAGCAAGATTAGTGTATTATTTTTGTTTTGTACAATTTTAGAGTGAAAAAAATGAAAGGAGTGCCATGCAAAAGTTTGGGCACCACAAGAGATTTGAGCTTTCAGGTAACTTTTACCAAGGTCTTAGACCTTAATTAACTTGTTAGGGCAATGGCTTGTTCACAGTCATCATTAGGAAAGGCCAGGTGATGCAAATTTCAAAGCTTTATGAATACCCTGATGTCTCAAACCTTGTCCCAATAATCAGCAGCCATGGGCTCCTCTAAACAGCTGCTTAGCACTCTGAAAATTAAAATAAATGATGCCCACAAAGCAGTAGAAGGATAGAAGAAAATAGCAAAGCATTTTCAGGTAGCTGTTTCCTCAGTTTGTGATGTAATTAAGAAATGGCAGTTAACAGGAACAGTGGAGGTCAAGTTGAGGTCTAGACGACCAAGAAAACTTTCCACGAGAACTGCTCGTAGATTGCTAGAAAGGCAAATCAAAACCCCCGTTTGACTGCAGACGACCTTCGGGAAGATTTAGCAGACTCTGGAGTGGTGGTGCACTGTTCTATTGTGCAGCGACACCTGCACAAATATGACCGTCATGGAAGAGTCATCAGAAGAAAACCTTTCCTGTGTCCTCACCACAAAATTCAGTGTCGGAAGTTTGCAAAGGAACATGTAAGTAAGCCTGATGCATTTTAGAAACAAGTCCTGTGGACTGATGAAGTGAAATGGAACTTTTTGGCTGCAATAAGCAATGGTATGTTTGGAAAAAAAAAGGGTGCAGAATTTCATGAAAAGAACACCACTCCCAACTGTTAAGCATGGGGGTGGATCGATCATGCTTTGGGCTTGTGTTGCAACCAGTGGCATGGGGAACATTTCACTGGTAGAGGGAAGAATGAATTCAATTAAATACCAGCAAATTGTGGAAGCAAACATAACATTGTGTGGGGGGAAGAAAAAAAAAGCAAGCTGAAGATGAAAAGAGGATGGGTTCTACAACAGGATAATAGTCATAAGCACACCTCAAAATCCACAATGGACTATATCAAGAGGCACAAGCAGAAGGTTTTGCCATGGCCCTCACAGATCCCTGACCTAAACATAATCGAAAATCTGTGGATAGACCTCAAAAGAGCAGTGCATGCAAGACGGCCCAAGAATCTCACATAACTAGAAGCCTTTTGCAAGGAAGAATGGGCAAAAATCCCTTAAACAAGAATTGTAAGACTCTTGGCTGGCTACAGAAAGCGTTTACAAGCTGTGATACTTGCCAAAGGGGTGTTACTAAGTACTGACCATGCAGGGTGCCCAAACTTTTGCTTTGGGCTCTTTTAATTTTTTTGTTATTTTGAAACTGTAAAAGATGGAAATAAAAAAAGTAATCTTGCTTAAAATATTAAAGAAATGTGTCATCTTTAACTTTATGCCTTTTGGAGATCAGGTCATCTTTTACTCGCTGAGCTATTCACAGTAACAGAAATTTTGACCCAGACATTCGCATGCCAATGTAAATGTGTGCACAGTACTGCAGATGTGCTTGTGTTTTGTCCATTTAGGATATAGATCCAAAATTCTACTCTCCACAGTCCTGCAATTAGCTTGTGTGGCCTTCTTCAGCCAATCTTGTGTGAAGCCCAGTGGGCACTCTGTTGAAGGTTTTTTCTCATTGTTGGTTATGGTGAAGTGTTACACACTGACCAAGTGTTTATAGCTGATGTGGAAGTACAGGAAGCTTCATTCCCTCCTCAATATGTGAGACTGGTGCCAAAAATAGTGTTGCCATCCTTGAAATAACTGCCCCACATGAGATGCAGGAGTAAAGGGGAGAATATTGCAGGATAGGGGAATAAAATATGCACCAGCAAAGAATAATAATATTATTATCAATCCTAATGAAAGCTCCCAGCCCAAAAAACACTGTTTACTCTTCTATAGATGTTGCCTGACCTGCTGAGTTCCTCCAGCATTTTGTGTGCGTTGCTTTGGATTTCCAGCATCTACAGATTTGCTTGTGTTTATAATAATTACATTAGCCTTGGGCCATTGTATCTGCTGTGTGCATGTGTGTGTGAGGAGTTGCTGGAAAACCAGTACTTGTGTGTGCACATATAAAGTGATGCATGAAGGAAGTTTCAGCAGCATAGGCTGAGAGCAAATTGAAGTGTGTGTGGACTGGAGCATTAAAGGACTGATGCCTCCTACTGTCATATAACTGCATTCCTTTAATTTTACTTGCTGAATACTGAAGAATAATAAATTATACTGATACTAAAAAATGAACACACAGGCTGAATTTTCAAAGCTCTTTATTTATTATACTATAGATTTTACCTCACACTTACCCTACAAATATATCCAATTTTATAAAGCAGTTGAAAAATGATCCTCCTCTATTTAAGAATCAAAATTGGCTTTCTTATTACTGAACCTCATGATGTGAAATTTGATGTTTTGTCGCAGCAGTGCAAAGACTAAATTACAAACATAAATATTGCAAAAGTTTACTGTAAATGGGGTGGTATTTGTAAAAGGTTGGATTACTAGATTATACAATGCATTGCTCGTGCAGTTGAAATGTGCAAATGTTATTGCCTTGCCTTTTTTGATGGATGAACATTGATCAGAAGACCTAAGCTCATTTTCACATGGGCTATAAAATCCAGAATTTTATGCACTTTTAAGTGATTTTCTTTCTGTAGCAAACTGTAAATCTCACAATTCTTAAGGAAATAAAATGATCCTTCTGGGCTGTGTGCCCAATGCATAGACTGGATTTTCAGACTGTTAAAGTTAAAAGTGGTGTGCACCCAGTAAAAACAGGTGTTTTAATTCAAAACTTGCACTCTGGTGGCAGGGAGAAAAGTTGGGTCGAGGAGAAACATTTTGAGAACTTTTTGATGTGAAGAGCTGATGTGATTAAAATCATTTGTTTTCACAAGTATCATCAGCTTTAGCTGAACTCTTTGTGAAATCTGGTTGACAACAGTTTTATTTCCTTGGGCTTCTAATGCTGTAATTATTGGAATAAATATTCCTAGCTATCTGAGAGGAAGGACTAAAACAAAACTTTCCTTCAAAAAATTATATTTGAAGATGCCCCTCTTTTAAATTTAGTTGAAGGATCATACTGCACAGAAACTTGCCGTTTAATCCACTAACCCTTTGCTGACCAGATTCTACCAACCACATAAAATGGCAACTAACTTAGCAACCTGCATCTTTGAGATGCAGGAGGAAGTCACAACTCCCAGAGGAGGCCCACATATGAGAGTGGGTCAACTTCATGCACAGAACACCGAAGACAGAACTGAACACGGTCGCTGGAACTTTGAGTTTGACCAGATTTTCCATTGTGCTGCCCCTGTAGTGATGATTTAAACTGGTCTCAGCATGTTTATCCCAAAAATAAAACACTTAGTCATCTCACTTGTTTTTCAGCAGTAACTTGTACAGCACATTAGCTTTCAAGGTTAACTATAAAATTTTGTTGTTGTGATTACAAAAATCTGTAATGGTGGCTTTGTTTCATAATGGAAGGGGGGTGAGTCAGTGAAGTGATTTGAGAAGTGGTGAAAGTTCCATGCTTTGTGAATGATCACTTTAATCACCAGTCCCTGCTGACTGGTTGATTGTAGTTCCTACTAATGACATTATAATTAGAGTCTTCTGTTTAAAAACAGCATATCTGCCATTATAATTACCGATCATAAAAAAAATTGCAAAAAAACTTCACTAATATTTTTCCTGGAATTAATCCAGGCCGTCTCAGATGACACAATTGTTTAGTATTGTGGTATTCTTCATAGCTCCTTGATATAGTTTTGTTTTGTATTTCCGATCAGCCAAAGCAAATATTAGTAGCATTTCAGTATCAGTAATAGTATTACCTGGAAGAGTTAACAACATTTCTTGCCAACAAATTAGTGTTAAGTGAAATAATTTATATTACTTTCGAAAGCAGTTTAAGCATTCAATAAGGTGAAATAGAAATGTTCACTTTTTCAAGTTTATTTGTAGACTCCACATTTATTGGAATAGAACAGTTCTTTAATGGTTTATAGCACACCAGAAATGTAATATCTGGACTTAGGAGAGGATTAACCAATTTTAGATACTAATTCCAGGGTATTCAGAACTTGAACTGGAAAGGTCATGCAGAACTTACATTGGATACTTCATACATATATCTTGTGTTTCTCAGTGGTGTAGAAGAAGTCATTTAGCCCATCAAGTCTATGTAAGTACCCAGAGGGATTGGTTCCATTCCTGCACATTTTGACCCTGGAATCTGTTCCTGTTCACATACCTATCAATTTCCCCCATTCTCCTGCTACCTACCTGGAATTAACAGCAGCCAGTTAACCTCTGTGTCTTCAGGATGTGGGAAGAAATTGGACCATCCCAGGGAAAGCCAGGGAGAACATGCAAACTCCACAGAGACATGATCAAATTTTATTTATTTTTTTATCTATTGAGATACAGCACTAAGTAGGCCCTTTGTGCTGAGCCACAGCAACCCTGGATTTAACCCATTCCCAATCACGGGACAATTTACAATGACCAATTAGCCTACCAACCAGTACGTCTTTGGACTGTGGGAGGAAACTGGAGCACCCGGAGGAAACCCATGCAGATATGGGGAGAAAGTACAAGCTCTTTACGGACAGCGGCAGGAACTGAACTCCAGTCGCGAATATTGTAAAGCACTGTGCTATCACTATGCTGATGTGCTGCTCCATTTGGGTCGCAGAGGGTAGTAGAAAGAAAATAATGCAGAATATGTTGCCATAGATACAGAAAAAGTGTAGTGCAGGCAGACAAGTGATGTGTCAAGGATGATGGCAAGGTCGATTTGGAGATCAAATATTCAAGAACTCATCCTTTTGTGTGCAAGAGAGGATAATCATAGTGGGATAGAAGCTGCTCTTGAGACTGGTGGTTCCTGCTCTTAGCCTTTTGCATCTCGTGTCTGACAAATGGGGGAGAAGAGATAATGGAGAGGTTCTTGCTTTTCCATGGCAACAGGAAGTTTGGACAGTCCCATCCAACCCACTGTATACATTGTTACAACATTCCATAATATTACATACCGAGCCAATGTATTACACACAAAGCAGTCTGCTATAAACATTGGGTCCATTCTCTAAGTGACCCAGGATATCTTACCTACTTGATACAAAACTGAGGGGTGATGCTGGCCGTTTCCTCATGAGCACAAGTCCACTGTAGAAAGACTAAAAGTACTGAAACCACGTACCACCATGCTGAAGGATGACTTCTATCCCTCTGTTATGTGACTATTGAATGCTTCCCTACATAAATAAGACAGGCTATTGGCTTTGCATTCTACCTCATTATGACCTTGCAGCTTATTGTCTACCTACACTGAGCTTTCTCCGTTGCTGTTACTCTTTATTCTGTACTGAGCTCTTGTTTTACCTTCTACTAGCTCAATGCACTCTGTAATCCATGGTCAAGGATTAATTGGCCATACACATTTACATCATTTGTTTGCTGCGACTTGCAGCAAAAATCAACATTCAACAATGATAAAGAATTGTGTAAAAATAAAATTAGAGGTTTAAGTGTGGATATGGAACAGAGTGTGCACAAATACATGTATACCAGTTTGTATTTGCAGTGTAAGTAGCTTTATAGAAAGCAGTTTAGTGTGTTTACAATGCAGTGAAGTGGCTAATAGAGAGAGGGTGAGGGAATAAACTAGAATGGTTGATCAGATTAACAGCCTGGTGGAAGAAACTTTTAAGAAAGTGTGATTTTTTTTGTTGGGAAAGGCAGACTGCAGTGAATCTATGCAAGACAAGTTTTTCCACAGTACCTCAGAACATTTAACAATAATAAACTGATTACAAACAAAAAGCTTTAAGGGATCAATTTCTCCCTTGTTGTGAGCTGTAAATGCACCCACAGCTATATGCAGTCATCCTGTCGATTTTGGAGGAGTCAGAGGTTAGGAGGAGAGGAACATGGTCAACTGTTTGTGTGACCAATGACAAATTCCTCCCAGTGGTTATCCACAGCAGGCAACAGCTGATGAACATCACATATAATTAAGGTGCCCACCATGAATAGCTGTCTGACAAGGTCTGAATTTGAAATTGGAAATATTATTAGAAGAGATTTGCATGAGGCATAGGGACTGTGTCTGAACAAAACCATGTTCTGGAAACTGAGTTTCTGGGACTGTAGATGAATAATTATGAAGCTATACTTGAAAATGTATATCTTTTGGCTTTGCAGAAAATATATATCTAGTTAAAAGGTTTAAGATTTTGCTGCCTATTCTAACCACTTAAATTTATCTTCAATCAGGGATGTTACATCAGTGATATTTTTAGTTGCCAACAAGCAGGACTTGTGCCACATGAGAGAAGTGAGAGAGGAGGAGGGGCTGCTCCTAGCTGCAGAAAACAAATGCCACTTTTGTGAACTGTCAGTGGCTGAAGATCACCAGGAGGTAGGAACAATGTTTTCAAAGGCCATCAGGAATGCAAGTGGAAATCGTAGAAGGCGACCCAGCGGTTCAAAGTCAATGGCTAAATTAATTAATAACGTGTTTGGTAAAAGAAGAAAATCTGTGTAATATAATGCAAGTTCCCCTGATGCCTATGTAGGAACAAATGTAAGGCCTTCAATGTTTCCCACTTTCTTAGTGATTCCAGATCAATAGAGAAATAATGAAAGCAAATTCTTACCAGCTGTTTTTGTTTTGGATGAAAATGTAAAATGAATAAATGTTTTTATTATTGGCGTTCCTGACGTAAGTCAGTATGTAGCGAATAATGTAGTTTAAAACTATTTTAGATTTGCTGTTCAAAAATCTTGGTGCCTCTTGAAAAAATACTCTTTATTGAAAGCACTAATTTTAATGCTATTTATGATATTCTGATTTATTTTCAATGACTTCCATACATATTGGTATAAAATAATGTAAAGTCTAATTGTGCAGTCAGATCTGAACGTTATATTTTGATAAGTGTTAGGTGTAATCAAACTGTTGGTGAGATCATCCGTGAATATTAAGGTTGATCTGTACAAAATAATAGTTTGTCTACACTTAGAAAGTTTTTCCAAAATTGACCTCGATTGCTCTTTTAGACAAGGGTTGATATCTGTAATATGTGTTCAGTGCACACAAACGTACAAAAATAAACCTGGGTTTGTCATACAGTTTGTGTAAATATGTGAGAGTTTTGTAAATCATAATACCTATTGTATCAATATATGTAACTAATCATTCTATATTCCTTCTATTTTTTCTACTTCAATTGTGATCAATGTTGTGCAATTAAAATATTTTACACCACCAAGTTATTTTTAACTTTGTTTAACCCACCAATTTGGAGAAATTTAATAATTTACATTAGAGGACAACATTTTAAATGTGTTGCCGCCACAGACAGTCCCAAGCCTGGCTGTGAAAGAAGATTTGGATATGGGGCTATAAAACCTATTCTCTTAAAAACGCAGTGCCACAAAAAATGTCAACATAAGCTCTCTAAAGACCTCATCCTAGAGAGAGGAAGGATCTTCGCCTAGAAGGTACATAAAGTCGTGTGGTGAAAGCCGCAAGCCCACAGGAGACACAGGGCCAGTTGAATGTTTATCACCCAAATGAAAGACTGGCCCAGGATAGAGGACTCCGGTGAGCTACTGTCAGTGGCCTATGCCTCAGTAAAAAATGTGGTGATGGGCCTAAGGAGAAGAAATTCAAATGTGTGTTTGCCAAATGAACCATCACATATTGGAAATAAACACTGAGCTTTTTGTAATTTCCAATAAATAAAATTAATTAATGGAAACTGGAAGGCAAGTACAGTGATGCTTTGCCAAATGCTCCTGCAAGTGAGTCTCTACAAGTGTATTACAGTATAATGTAGCAGGCACCTTGCTCTTTATTCCTCCTGCTCTTTTCCATTGCATTAATTCCCCTCACAGAGGTTTTAGTTGAGTGAAGATTTGACCTGGTGTGTGCAAGAGGTGGGGGGTGGCTTGAATTATGTTGACTGCTGTCCCGAGGCAGCGAAAAGAGTACGCTGAGTTAGTGGAGAACCCGTCAGCTTGTGTGCCACTATTGCTTTGGTTGTTTAACATGCGGCACCTGGGAAAAATTTCCCTCTCAGATTTCCTGATGAAATGGAAAGAGGCCATTTGGCCCTTTGAGTTCATGCCAGCTCAAAGAGCAATCCCAAACAACAATAATTTTCCCTCTAACCTATTCTCACATTCCCATCAAATCTCGTTGGATTCTACCACTCAGCTACATTAGGAACAGCTTACAGCAGCCAATGAAGCTACCAACCCGTAAATCTTAGGGAAGTGGAAGAAGGTGGAAACGCACAATCTGAAGGGAAAACGCACAATCACAGGGAGAACATGTAAACTCCTGTCAGTACCTCCAGCTGAACTCTGTCTTTTTGTGTGCTTCCCTCTAGCTGTCAGTCTGTGGTTTCATATTGTCATGTGCTTCTGTCCCTGCTCCTACTCCCGATTCTGGTTTTTGGATTTCTCTGGATGTTTTGATCTCTGCCTGAACTTTGATGCTGACTTTGTTTGCACTGTGGAATTTGTTACTCAATTAATATCACTGTGTGCATGGTATTGCATCTGCAATTGGATCCCTGCTGTAATGTCCTGACAACTCCACATAGGAAAAACCCAAAGGTCAGGATTGAACACGTCAGAGAATGGCATAAGGCAGCCATTCTACAAGTTGCATCATTGTGCAGTAATTAGTTTCACTAACTGGGTCTTGTGTTAACTCTAATGCTCCAAGAGTGCAAATACATTTCACTTTCCCCTTCATTAAAATGCTACCTGTGTGTTTCATGCTGGCAAGAGTATGCAGAGGCTGTGCCAGTCCCTTAATGGCTGCTGGGAGCTGAGGGAGAGCAAGGTGGGCAGTGGGAGGCAGAAACCATAGCTCTTGGCATGTTTGAACAAACCATTCTGTCCTACCTTATTGACCATGATCTCAATGTGCACTGTTCCTGTGCCCAAGCCACAGTGATGGATACAAGCAGTTATTTCAAAATTAATTATTTTTTGTAAAAATATGTACAAGAAATACAAAACAGTGCTTGGCTTTCTTTACATTTTCTTTCATTCACAGTGTTATTAAGTCTATGTATTTAAAGATCAAAGATTAGTTTTATTTGTCACAGGCACGTTGAAACTTACAGTGAAGTGCATTGTTTTGTTTCAAATCAAATCAACAAGGATTGTGCTGTGCATCCAGCGTGTGTTGCCAGGCTTAGGGCACCAACTTAGCATGCCCACAACTCACTAAGCATAACAGTGCGTACTTGGAATGTGGAAGGAAACTGGAGCACCCAGAGGAAATCGACGTGGTCACAGGGAGAACGTACAAACACTTTACAGGCAGTGGTAGGAATGGAACTCCAATCTTAAAGCTGGCCACTGTGAAGAGTTGCACTAACTGCTCTACTACCATTCTGCCATATTTGTAGTGTGAGTCTACTTACGCCGATGGCCCTCTTTAGATAATACAAGACTTCTAGTATTCAAAGCTCTTTGATACAGGGTCTAATTTCTAGTGAGCTGCAGTTCATCCCTAGAAAAACTTCGCATTTGTTAAAATAGTGAATACCTCGGCACATACTCCAGCAGTCTAGAATGTGCCAGTCAGCAGCATTTTGTTGGACTGGAGTAGTAACGAGGTGTGGGCAGTGCACACCTGAGTCTTTCCACCTGCACTTCCTGCTTGTCTCAGTCTCTTGACGCACTCTTGGGTAGATCAGCAGCTGCTTAGGGTAGATCTGGAGAAGGGCCCTTGCGTCCTTTTCCAGACCTACTTTGCGTGTCCACAAAGCAGTAGTCAGCCATCTCATCCTCACTGCAGTCAGCCCGAGGGCAGAGAGCATTGGGAGTGTCATTCCAACTGGGCAGGAAGGATTCTTTGAATCTTGTTGCCACCATGTGCCTCATGGCAAATACTAACAAATATGAGATGCAAGAGATTCTACAGATGCTGGAAATCTGGAGTCTCACACACACACACACACACACACACACACACACACACACACAATCTCATCAGGTCAGGCAGCTTCTGTGGCCTTTTTCCCTCTATAGATGCTGCCTGACCTTTTGTGTTATTCCAGCACTTTTTGTGTTATTTATGAAAAGTTTCCCTGTTCTGCTGACCACTCTGGGTCTTGTATTTCCCTTGGAAATATCCTTTCTCTGACTGTCCATCATTTGAACTTCCAGCATCATGAGTGATGTTTTCATTCCTCCTCACGGTGTATTAAAAGGTAAATATTTACCTCTTCGTTCGTGATTCATGACCAGCTTCTGATTAAGAAATTACAGTCTTAACATGCAAGTCTGATCTTATTTTTCCTATAAACAAATTCCTACTGAACTATCTTGAACTTTTTCTTGCAAGGTATAAGATTTTGGTATATAAATTCACAGATCTGTCTGGGCTATTCCATTCTGCAAGTAAGGGTCTGGTCGTAAAAGTGGGTGAGATGTACACAAGCAGTAGATTATGGCTTCAAACCAAATATTCAGGTGCATTAGGACCATAGGTGCACTGCAGTTGCTCGTTCATCTCACCAATGACTGAAGAGGCTGGGCTCGTCTTATCTAAAAGCTTTCAACAGTAATCTTCCACATCTGGCAAGAGAGTGCAAAGTTCTACCCTGATATTGTTACTTCCAGGAATAAGTTTTCTCTGTTTGATTGTTAGATATGATAACCACATTTGTTTTGTCCGCCAAGGTTTATAATGAAATATGGAGTTTTTTTTTTGTTTCAGGAATATAGTGCTTTCCCAAGATTTTTAAGGAATGATAGAACATGGAACATTGCACACATTACAGGACTTCAGCCCTTGAGGTTTTCCCAGCCTACTCTAAGATCAATCTAACACTTCCCTCTGACATCGCCCTCCATATTTTCTATCATCCATATGCTTATTTAAGTTTCTAAAGTATCCCAAAGATCTGCCATTGCTTGTTCCAGAGGAGTTTTCCTCAAATAAGAAAGAAGGAATGAAGTCTTTAATTAATGGTAATACCAACTTTTCTGTTAAATGAAACAGGAATGGCAGAATTTTATAAGCTTATGAACCTCACCTTAGAATAGTCAACTGTAGTTACTCATGTACCGAGCAGATTAGATTTCAGCAGTTTTCACACATTCGACATCTTGTTTACAGCATACAAGAAAGCTGTTGACAAGAACTCCTTGGGCCAGGCAGCATCTGAGGAGAGTGAATGGATAGTTGATGTTCCGGGTTGAAACCTTTGATCTGGACAATTGAAGGGTCTTAACGCAAATTGCTGACTGACCACTTCACTCCATGGACACTGCCTAACCTGCTGTTCCTGCACCTGCAGTCTTGTGTTTCTCCAAGAAGGCTACTTAGCCCACAGAGTCTATGCCAGCCCTTAGAGCAATCCCATCAGAACCATTCCCTCACTTCTTTCACTACAGTGTTTTCTCTGTCACACCTTCTCCTTTCTCACACCAATCTTAACTGGAAGCAATTAAGCTTTATGCAATATGGGAGGAAACTAGCATGAAACCTATCATAAACAAGCTGAATTCACACTAGTATAGTCATCTGTATTATAAGGATATTGTGATGATTACTTCCTAATGTTAAACAATGGTTATTGTGGCATATATTTTTTCAAGAATATTAGATACATTGGAATGGCACAGTAGCATAGTGGTTAGTGCAATGCTTTAAAGTACAGGCAACCTGGGTTGAAATCCCACTGCTGCCTGTAAAGAGTCTGTACGTTCTCCCTGTGACCGCGTGGGTTTCCTTGAGGCACTCTGGTTCCCTCCCATAGTTCAAAGACGTACCGGTTGTTATGTTAATGAGTCATTATAAATTGTCCTGGGATTAAGCTAGGGTTAAATTGGGGGATTGCTGGAAGGCCAGAAGGGCCAATTCAATGCTGTATCTCTATAAATAATAACACTCTTTAAAAATGAATGCATAACTGTTGAAGGAAAAAAACAGGATTTTTAGAAGAAAACATTTCAAAGTGTTGGGACTTGGTGATTCAATCTGATGTCATGGAATCATAACAAAATGCGGAGAGCATATCGGTTGATCTTTATGTCTCTATGGTGAATTAATTCATTCCAGAGATTAAATGATTTCCCTGGGTATGTATTATTGTGGCTGGCTGTTCTTTGTCTAAAAACTTTTCAAGTAAATGCCTGTTGCAGGAGACACCCATTCCTTGCTGAACCGACTCACATCCGTTGATCTGTCTGCATCAGAGAGTCTAGCAGCAGATGCGAAGTTTGGGCTTCTGATTTAAAAACTCCCACTGCTGCAGACCCGGGGGCTGCTTGAATCTCCTATTTTTGGGAGCACGAAGATATGTGCTGGAGCCGTTTAAAGTAATGGAACTGACTGTGACATGGACAGCATCTGTGTGGCTATACTTATGTCGCCATTTAAAAAATGATCAGTTGTATTAATAACACACTGATTCAAAAAACAATGATTAAACCATTTTCACACCTCCAACATTCTTTGTTGAAGATGGTTTCTGAAAAGAAAGAGCAATACTGGGAAAGCTTCCTAGAAGAGCCACTATTAATTATAACTGGCACTTCCTATGAAATCTCTGTCTCTATCTCAGGACGTAAACTATCCACCAGTACATACCATAAGCTCAGAGTCTCTCACAGCCTCCTTGACTACACCTCCCGGCAGCTTAATAAAAATCATTAGCATTGTTTGGATAAATTCAAGAAAGACACTCTATAAATGTGGCTTGCTTTCTTTTAAGTAGTTTTTAAAAATAAATGTCGGCACTTGAAGGAAGTGCAGATCTTTTCCATGCGCAGGCCCTCCATTCACATTATCAGGAATAAGCCCTTTGGCCCTGACCACCTGCTATAATATTCTGAATCCAGGCTGATCTTTCACCCTCCAGCATCATAAAACATAGAACAGTATGGCAAAGTACAGGCCCTTCAGCCCACAATGTTGTGCCAACCTTTCATTCTAACCCTTTGCTCTCACACAGCCTAAAATCCTTTATTTTTCTTCTATCCATTTGTATCTCAACAAGTGTCTTAAATGTCTCTGATGTATCAGCCTCTACCACCAACCCTAGTAGTGGATTCCAGACACCCACCATTCTCTGTGTCAAAAATCTACCCCTGATAACTCTCTATACCTTCCTCCTACCACCTTAATTTTCACTGTAGGGGTCATGTTTTAGATTTCCCTCAGTGATCTCAATCATACTGGGTGGAAAATCAGGCTAAAGGCAAATAAGGCTTGGCAGGCCATCCAGAAAACCCAACATTTACAGAATTATTGAATCATACAGCACACAAATAGACCCTCATGGCTCACATTGTTGAAACCAACTAGCCACATGAATCCTGTTTGCTGACATTAGGTCTTTTATACTCATGCTTCTTTTCTATCCTTGTACCTGTCCAAATCCCTTTGAAGTGCCGTAATTACACTGAACAACCATTTTTTGCCAAAGTGTCGCTTCCTCAAAAATTGCTTTTGTTTATGATAGACGGCTTGAAGCTGAACACAAATATAATTTCAGACTACCTGTATCACTAGGAATTTGGAGAAACAGGAAATTAATTTTTTTTTAATGTAATGTGAAAAATGATCTGCTGCTTTCGCACCGTATATGATGAGTAAACCCTTCTCAGGCTTCCAGCCGGGTACAAGTACTGATTTTAACCAATGTTTTCATGACAAACTCTGACATCTTTATCAGGGATGATGCCTGGGCATGTCTAGTCCAGTTGTACCCGTGTTGTCAGTCGCTCCTGAATCACTAGTCCTTATCCAATCAGGTTTCCATTGTCCCCACATTGCTTACAATTGAATTTCAGTTCTTACTGTGAGCGAGACCTTTGCCTTTGTTAATATTCTTTTCCTATAGTTTTATTTCAACGACATCCTTCACCAAGTGGTCCTCCCAAAAGCCAATGAAACAGCACAGTAGTTTAGTGCAATTGAGGTCAATCTATAGCCACTGCAAATGCAATGTTCTGCTCCTGCCAATTTCTCCAGGTAACCCAAATGGATACACCTCCTGTGTTTCTTGAAGCAGGTTTCCATGGTGTGTCCTGTCAGACGCATATAGACTGCTCCACATTCACAGGGGATCCTGTAAACACCAGCCGTCCTGAGTCCTGTGTCATCTTTGACCCACATAAGTTGTAACTTGAGCTTCCTTAGGGGCTTGTGGATGGTATCAATCCAGTATATCTTCAGGATCCTTGCGATCCTGCCTGAAACTATGGAAATATAGGGAAGACAGGCAGTTGCATCAGGTTCCTTCTCAATTTTAGGTTTCCTGTTTTTTCTCTTGGCCCTTTTAAGGGCCCAATTAATTTCCTTCACCTTGTAGCCATTCTGTAGGATTGCCATGTGTATTTGTCTTATTTCCTTGAGGAGACTCTCTGGGTCTGCTCTCCTAACATACAGCGGTTCTTTCTACTTTGATTAACCATACAAAAAGTATTTTGGATCTAGAGAGTGTCCATGAGGAAATAAGACGCTTATGCACAAAGTTCCGACAGAAGCATCAGTTAAAATCGATACCTGTACTTGGCTGGATGCCCGAGAGGAGTTTATTCATGAATATAATGTGTTCAATTGCATAATGGTGCTGATGCTTTGCAATAGTTCATCTAAGCTAAAAATGTTCTGTTGATTTTTCTTTGTACTGAGTGTCCGAGGCTTCTCACTTAGACGTCCAATGATAATCATCCAGCATTGATAGATTCCAGTTGTCCTGATACCGTTTCTCCATGACCGCAATATCCTGCTGAAACCTTTCACAATGTTTATCACTAACAGCACCAAGATTTGCAGGGAAGAAGTCTAAATGGGAATGCAGAAATAAATTTTTTTGTGACATATTGCACTTCATGGTTTTGTATGTTTGAAGGATATTGTCAACCAGTTGCACGTAGTTTGGTGCTCTGTAGTTGCCAAGATTCAACAATATCCCAGAAGGCAATCCATGCAATTTTTTCCAGTCGCATTGCAAGTTCTTCAAATTGCCTCTCATTGAGGATCTGTTTGACTTGTGGACCAACAAAAATGCCTTCCATGAACTTGGTATCAGTTAATCTGAATTGAATTATAAATTGAAACAACAAATATTGACAATTAAAAAAAAAGTACATGATAGGGAAATTTCATGGTGATTTTCATGGTTAGCAGCCCAAAAATCCATTAAGTAAAACCATAAGACATAGGAGCAGAATTGGGCCACTCAGCCCATTGAGTCTGCTCTGCCATTTCATCAAGGTTACTCCCGGATCCTACTCAACCCCATACAACTGCCCCTCACCATATCCTTTGATTTCCTGACCAAGCAGGAATCTTATCAACTTCTGTTTTAAATATACCCATGGACTTGGCCTCCACTGCAGTCTGTGGCAGAGCATTCCACAGATCCACCACTCTTTAGTTAAAACCATGCTGACTTTGACTTATTTTATCTTTAATCTCCTAGTACCTCAAAACTTCACCCTTGATAACGGACTCCAATACTTTTCCCAACCGCTGGGGATAGGCTAACTGGCCTATAATTTCCCCTCTTTTGTCTTCCTCTCTTCTTAAAGAGTGGCATGACATTTGCAATTTTCTAGTCCTCAAGGATCATGCCAGAATCAAGTGATTCTTTAAAGATCATGACCAATGAGTCTGTTATCTCTTCAGCAACCTTTTTCAGGACTCTGGGATGTAGTCCATCTGCTCCAGGTGACTTATCCACCTTAAGACCTTTGAGTTTGCCCAGCACGTCCTTTGCAATAGCAATGGCACTTACTCTGCCCTAACACTCATGGACCTCTGGCATTTGGCTGGCGTCTTCCACTGTAAGGATTGAAACAAAGTACTTAATAAGTTCATCTGTCATTTCTTTTGTCCCCATTACTACCTCATCAGCATCGTTTTCCAGTGGTCCAGTATCAACTCTCATCTCCCTTTTACACTTTATATAACTGAAAAAACATTGAGTATCCTGCTTTATATTATCAGCTAGTTTGCCCTAGTATTTCATCTTTTCCCTTTTTATGGCTTTTCTAGTTGCCTTTTGTTGGATTTTAAAAGCTTCCCAATCATCCAACTTCCCACTCTCTTTTGCTAAATTCTATGCCCTTTTCCTTGGCTTTTATGCAGCCCTTAACTTCCCTTGTCAGCCTGCACCTGCCATTTGAGAACAACTTCTTCTGTGGGACATATCTATCCTGTGCCTTGTGAGCCATTCAAAAAAGCTTCAGCCATCTCTGTTCCCCCATCATCCCGGCTAGTATCCCTATCCAATCTGCCTGAGCAAGCTCCTCTCTCATGTCTCCCTTTATTTTATCACAATACTGATACATGTGACTTGTGCTTCTTCCTCTCAAATCATAATTGAATTCAATCATATTATGATCACTGTTTCCTAAGGGTTCCTTTACATTAAGATCCTTAATAAGATCTGGGTTATTACACAACACCAAACCTAAGATAGACTTTCCCCTAGTAAGCTCAAGCATGAACTTCCCTAAAAAGCTATCTTGTAGGCATTCAACAAATGGCCTCTCTTGGCAATCCGACTTCAAACTCATTTTCCCAATCCCCTTGTATATTGAAGTCCCCCATTACAATTGTGACATTACCCTTATTACATGCCCTTTCCAGTTCCCTTTGCAATCTTAACCCCACATCTTGGCTACAATTTGGAGGCCTATGTATGTTTCCCATAATGGTATTTCTTTACCTTAGCAGTTTCTTAACTCCACCCACAAAGATTCGACATGCTCTTATTCTATGTCACCTCTATTTAAAGATGCAATTCCATCTCTTACCAATAGAGCCACACCACAACTTATGCCTTTCTGTCTGTCTTTTTGATACAAAGTATGTCCTTTGATGTTAAACTTCAAACTATGACCTTCTTTCAGCCAAGATTCTGTGAGGCCCACAGTATCATACTGACCAATCTCTAATTGCACCAGGAGTCCATCCACCTTATTGCAAATGCTACATGCATTTAAATACAGCACCTTCAGTCCTGCATTCTTCACCCTTATTAATTTTGCCTCTGTGGTACAAGTTTAACACAGACAAAGAAGCATAATCTGCTTCTAACTGCCATAATAATCCATCGCCCCCATCAGAAATATTCTCTTTGTTCTACTCATCCCTTTGCCACCTTCTCTGCATCTGAAAACTAATTAATTTACTCATTCCCTTTTAGGACAATGACTCAGACCAAAGATTGTTAATACTGCTGTTCCTCTTTACTTTTTAGGTCCATTTCTCCTTCAGCTGAGGCTATGGCCACACTACGCTGGATAAATCTGTAACCAAAGCTTTTTCTCTTCGTTTTTACCCTCCGTCCACACTAGTATGGCATTTTCCTCCCCCGAAAATGGTGATTTTCAGAAACGCTCTCCAGAGCGTGTAATTTTGAAAATGCCGGATTGGCCAGAACAGTGTGGATGGGGTAACTGGAAAAATCTAAAAATGCTGTCATGATGTGCCGGAACAAATGCTGACGGCAGCGCGCCATTGTTTTCTTGAACCTAACAATTTTGGAACAGACAGCAACGAGACTGAAGTCAGAAGAATTAGAAACGTACTCACCAAATACTTTGAACCATAACTTATTGAAAAAATAAGTATACTCACTTTGCCCTGCTTTCTGTCCTTGCTCATATGAAGGTGGTTTACCTATTTATGCAAGTACTTCTCTGACAATAGATGTGTAACAGCCTAATGTGACATTGTATGGAAATACAAGATAACACTGATGCAGACATGTTTTACACATTTAACAAGGGACTTTATTAAATCAAAAGAGTTAGTCAGTTTTTCAATATTCATCGTCAGCTGGGTCAATCTATCCAGGAGCTCCTTGTCGGTTGCCTCCATATGCTCCAGTATTTGTTTTTTTTTTAGTTTTAAGTCCTCCTGCGTGAGAGCCAGCAGTTACCCGTCATTTAAGTTTTTCTAGTCTGTAACTGGACAAACGCAAAAACAAAGTCTTTCACGGCGAGATTTGACACCAAACATGTCACTTGTTTTTGGTAGATGTGTCCTGCGTATGCGCAGTAGGAGGAGATTCGCTGAAATATCCATTTCAATGTGGACAGAGATATTTTTAAAAATACCTAGTGTGGATGCCCATCGCTTTTACACGAGACTGGCGTTTTCTAAATTATCCAGTCTAGTGTGGATATAGCCTGATTTTCTGTCACTATTAACCTCCAAAGTTATCTTGCAATCTTACTTTGCTGTCTATAAACAGAAGAATTGAATTGAATTAAACTGACTTTATTACTTACATCCTTCATATACACGAAGAGTAAAAATCTTTATGTTACATCTCTGTCTAAATGTGCAATGTGCAATTTACAGTAATTTATAATAAATATTATGTACAACAGGATAGTCAATATCACATAAAAATACAGTTGTGTCGGCATGAATTAAGCAGTCTGATGGCCTGGTAGAAGAAGCTGTCCCGGAGCCTGTTGGTCCTGACATTTATGCTGCGGTACCATTTCCCGTACGGTAGCAGCTGGAACAGTTTGTGGTTGGGGTGACTGGGGTCCCTAATGTTCCTTTTTTACACACCTGCCTTTGTAAATGTCTTGAATAGTGGGAAGTTCATATCTACAGATACGCTGGGCTGTCCACACCACTCTCTGCAGAGTCCTGAGGGAAGTACAGTTCCTTCAGGCAGTGATGGCCAGTCAGGAGGTTCTCAATTGTGCCCCTGTATAAAGTTCTTAGGATTTGGGGGCCCATACCAAACTTCTTCAACCATCTGAGGTGAAAGAGGCACAGTTCTGCCTTTTTCACCACACAGCCGGTGTGTACAGACCATGTGAGATCCTTAGTGATATTTATGCTGAGGAACTTAAAGCTGTTCACCCTCTCAACCCCAGATCCATTGATGCCAATAGGCATTAGCCTTTCTCCATTCCTCCTGTAGTCCACAACCAGCTGCTTTGTTTTTGCTACATTGAGGGAGAAGTTGTTTTCTTGACACCACTGTGTAGGGGTGATGACATCTTCCCTGTAGGCTGCCTCATAATTATTTGAGATTAGGCCAGTCAGTGTAGTGTCATCAGCAAGTTTAGTTAGCAAACTGGCGACACGGTCATGGGTATACAGAGAGTAAAGGAGGGGACTCAGGACACAGCCCTGAGGGGCATCTGTGTTGAGGGTTAGAGGGGCAGAGTGAGGGACCCACTCTTACCACCCTACCAGTGATCTGACAGGAAGTCAGATTGTATGGATGATCACCGGCACTGAGACACCAGATCTCCAGTGCCCTGAATGGTGTCAATGGTAGATGCTTCAGATAATGGTTATAAAACAAAGGGTATAACAAAGGTATCGCTCATCTTATGAGACTGTCGGAGACCCACAGCAATCACTTCCCGGGACTGGGTGCCCTTGGTTACCTGGTCTATTATTAACTGATCTACCTCAGCTGCCTGAATGACCCCTCTGCGCCACAAGCAATTTAGCTGCCTCTCTAGCCAAAAAATAAAAGCAGAAAGCTTCTCCCCCTCCTCCTGATGAATGTTCCGCAACTCCCCCATGTGCCCCATTGGGCCTCCTGTCGGGCAAAAACAGCTTTCCCGTGCTCGCTGGTAATCACTCATGGTTCCTAGTGGAAACTGCAACCTGGTGGCTCTCACAACACCAGCAGCCCGCCCACTCAAACTCTCAACCAACATTATCAGAGTACTGCCACTCATCTAACAACTGAGAGGTCTGCTCTGCCCAGGTCTCATAGTCCTCTCCCCCTTTAGGGGTGGGTGTTAGTCCAGAGAATAGGTAGAGCCTACCATAGCAGGGACTTTAAACTTGGGCATTTTTTAATTTATTCACCAGAGGTAAGGACGGATACTACCTCAGAATTCTCACTCTTCCCTAGGGACGGGGACTAATTAGATATTCCAAATCTGACCACTCCTTCCTCAAAAGTGATAGAACCCTGCCTTTGAATTCTCTGGCCCCAGCTACGGGAAATTCAATTTGTGATTCAGCCCACTCCACCATTGCTACATCAGCGCTGGTCTGCATTAAAACGAGAGCTGCACCGGCCATTTTATCAAACCTCGCCTACAATTGCAACTTTAACAGTACTTAACAGGTGAATTAACAATTTATCCAGAGTACAAGTATCTACTCCACAGGTCCAATGCTCAGAATCCAACAAAATCAATTCCAGATGAGCCCTCACAGTTGTAACCCTCAGGTTCAGCTCGTGGTTTACTCTCTGGAAAGACAGCCTCTAGCCCAGCCAAACTTAAAAAAATCTCATTTGAGTGGATGCTACATGATGTGTTAGCCTGTTACAAATCAGTACCACAAAATAACTAACAGTACACAACATGGAATTAAACAATTGAGCTTTATAATTCTTAATTTCACAGTAGGGTTAGTAAAGAAACAAAAAAAGGGCCAATTCTCATGAAACAGTCTATTTTGCAATGTTGGAGCTCACAGTTTTCCTGTTGGTCCGTCTTCCCTCAATTTTCTGCCCGAGCATTGACTCCTGACCCCATTCCAAGTCCATTCAGTCCTGCAGTCTATGACTTCCCCATTCTGGTATCTTCTCACTCCATCTTCTGCTGAACAAAAGCCCGTGAGTCCCTGCTCTCAGCCCCACAAGAAAGAAACAACATGCCTCTCATTGGATGGCACACATTCCAAAGCCCCCCTTATCTCTAGTCATACCCAGACATTGCTGCTACAGAGGAACCATTACATTAGCAGTGAAACCTTACAGCATGTTACACATTTATCTGTCAAATCATCCTGTTTCTACCCTCACTAGCATGTGGCACAGGTAGCAATTCAGAAATTACTATCCTGGAGGTCCTGCTTCTCAACTTTCTGCTTAGCTCTGTAAAATCTCTCTTCAGGACCTCATTGCTCTTCCTTCCTACAACATTGGTACTAATATGTACCAAGACACCTGGCTGCTTCCTGCTCCCTCTCTAAAATGCTGTGGTCACGATCTGAGATGTCCCTGACCCTGGCACCTGGGAGGCAACATAACATCTGGGTGTCCTGTTCATGTCCTCAGAATCTCCTGTCTGTTCCTCTGACTATTAAGTCCCCGATCATTAACTCCCCCCTCTTCTCCCTCTTTCCCTTCTGCACCACAGGCACATGCTCAATGCCAGTAACCCAGTCTCCATGGCATTCTCCTGGGAGGCCATCCCCACAACAGCATCCAAAGCAGTATACTTATTTTTGAGGGGAATAACCTCAAGGGTGCTCTGCGCTAAGTGCCGATTCGCATTTCCGTTTTTCCTGACAGTCACCCGGCTACTCGCCTCCTGCAACTTCGGGGTGACTACTTCCCTGTAACTCTGATTGACTATCTCCTCACTCTCCTGTACAAACTGAAGGTGATCCAGCTGCTGCTCCGGATCCCTAACACGGTCTTCAAGGAGCTGCAGCTGGATGCACTTCACACAGCTGTAGTTCCATGGAAGGCTTTGGATCTCCCAGGACACCAGCATCCAGCATGCAGAACACACAATGGCCAGTTACTACACTGTACAGCAAGACAGAGAAGAAAAAGGGAACCTAACAGAAAGTTACCCAGAGCCAACATCTTCTTCAAGCTGAAGCCTCCTTTGAGCCAAGGCCTGACACTCCTACTCTCACCACTGGCCTATTCCCAACAATGGCCACCCCGCTTGTCCCTTCTGTACTTTTATTTAATTCTCTGTGCTCTGCTCCTGCCGCTGATCGGGCCTCCGGAATATCTGAATGCCTGTGAAGCTCTCCTTTTAAACAAACATCGCTGAACTGCAAGAAAACTCAATACTGTGCTCTACTCGCACTGCTGACAGGGCCTCTAGAATGTGCGAATGTCTGCAACTCCTTCCTTTTAAACAAGTGTCACCGGCTTGCGAGAACTCTGGAATGCCCAGACTCCTGCGATCTCTCCTTCTGAACAGGTGTCGCTGACCTGCGAGAAACCTCGATGCTGTGATCTGCTCCCTCCGCTGATTGGACCTCCAAAACCCATAGGACTGGTGAATAGTAATTATTGCACCTTTGCTAAAGAGGGGAAATAGGAATAATCGACATAATTATAGGACAGTGAGCCTCACATCAGTGTTTGGGAAGCTAGTGAGATTTTACTATGAGATATGATTTATTGAAAAGGCATGGCCTGCTTAGGGACAATCAGCATGACTTTGTGTGTGTCAAGTCATGTCTTACCAACTTGATTGAATGTTTTGAAGAGGTGACAAAGGTGCTTGATGAGGGTAAAGCAGTGGATATTATCTCCATTGCTTTACTAAGGCACTTGATAAGGTCCTTCACAATAGGGTGATTCCGAAGATAAAGATCCAAGGGATCCAGGTGGAGTTGCAAGTTTGGATTCAGAACTGGCTTGATTCAGAAGACAAAGGGAGGGGTGAGAGGATGTCATTCTGACTGAAGGTTTGTGACCTGTGGTGTTCCTGAAGGATCAATGCAAGGACTTTGGTTGTTTGTGATATCAATGCTTTGGATGAAATTGTGGATGAGTAGATTAGTAAGTTTTCAGATGACACTGAAATTTGTGGAATTGTCAAAAACATAAAAGCCTAACAAAGAATAGAGCACAGTATAGATTGGTTACAGATACCGTCAAAGAAATGTTCAATCCAAGCAAATATGAGGTGTTGCAGTTTGGGTTGTAAAATAAAAGGAGAAAGTATACAGTTAATGGTAGGCCCTTTAATAGCACTGAGGTACAGAAGGATCTGAAAGTGACTATGCAAGTGGGTAAACTGGTAAAGAAGGCTTTGGTTGGGGTGTTGTGTATAAGTCACATAGCAGCTACAGTATATAAAAGTTCAGTCAGACCACACTTGGAGTATTGTGTGAAGTTCCAGTCGCCCTATTACATGAAGGATGTAGCGAAGGTGTGGAAGAGATTTACCAGGATGTTGCCTGGATTAGAAGGTATGAGTACCTGGAAAGGCTTGACAAACTTGGGTTGTTTTCTCTATAGCATTGGAGGCTGAGGGGCGACTTGATAGAGCCTTTTTTTAAATTATGAGAGGCGTAGATAAGGTCGTCTGACAGAAATCTTCCACCTGGTAGAAGTGCAGAACACAAGAGGACCTGCTTTTAGAGTTAGATGAGGGTAGTTTGAATGTGATATGGGAGGCAAATTTCTTTTTACACAGAGAGTGGTGGGTACCTGGAATGGGTTAGCAGGGTACCGGTGGAAGCAGACAGGTTGATAGTATGGGGAAAATGGAGAAATGGGGATCATTCACAGGAAGAGGACACGTAGTCTTATTTGACATCAAGATTGACACAAAATCATAGGCTAAGTGTTCTGTACCAGTGCTGTACTGTTCTATGTTCTATTTCCAGCCAATCAGCCAATATGGTTTATTTTCCATGATGCTTGATAATGCAGTATGATGGGTATGGGAGTGGGAGTGAGAGGAAAATTATATCGAGAGACAGTGCCGAGTCTCTTTAATCTTGAGAAACAGTATCTCTTTATTTCAATCAGTTCTTTGGCAGAGAGCAAGGTACCTTTGCACGGATATTTTGGAAAATGAAAAAAAGGCACAGGAATAAAATAAACTGATAAAAAGAGAGACAAGTCAGGAAACACCAGTGGAAAAAAAACAAAGCTGACTTTTCATCAGAATGAATGAAACTGAGGAATAAAAGATGCATTTCACAGAATATTACAGGGAAGAAGACACATGGCATATAATTAAAGAACAGTTTTCAGAAACCAGGCCTGATGTACCTAGAGGCAGCAGCGAAGGAAAATGACATGACATGATAATGTTAAGAAAAATAATACTTATCTAAAATCAAAGGATAAGCACTTCTCTTTACCTGTGAGATTACAAAGTACTCTTGCTTATCTCCAGCCAAAGAAAGAAATCTTTTAGGCTTGCATAACTCCAACTTTGATCATCACAAGTCATTTTGATATTTTGCTTTAAAAATATTGCTTGCTTTTAGAAAGCGTTCCTTTACAGTATGGGTTGCTTGCTGCAGTTCCTTACTTATCCATGCCCTAACTTGGTTCTAGATCTAAACACAAGAGATTCTGCAGATGCTGGGAATCCAGAGAAGCACACACAAAATGCCGGATGAACTCAGCAAGTTGGGCAGCATCTATGGAGGGGAATAGACAGCTGAAGTTTTGAGCCGAGACCCTTCATCAGGACTGGAAAGGTGGGGCGGAGGGAGGATGGGTGGGGGATCCAGAAGAAGAACATATGGGAGGTGAGAAGAAGGAATACAAGCTGGTGAAACCAGTTGATGGGACTTTTGGGGAGGGTGATTGAAGAAAGAAGATGGAAGGTGATAGGTGAAATAGATAAAGGGCTGAAGAAGAAGGAATGGACCATGGGAGAAAGTGAAGGAGGAAGGGCACCAGAGGGTCAGGTGAGGAGAAGAGTGGAGACAGAACAGAGAATGGAAAAAAATGGAGGAGGTGGGAAGAACTATAAATGACACTTTGCCTGTGAGTCTTTTGGGGTAATCCACAGTATCCAGTAATCCTGGTGCAGCCTTCTCTGCATAGGTGAGATCTGATGTAGATTGGGGACCAATTCATTGAGCACCTTCACTCCTTCCACCACAAAAAGTGGGATTTCTCAGTGGCAACCCAATTCAATTCAATTTTCCATTCCCATTGCAATGTTGTTCCACAGCTTCCTCTACTGCCATGATGAGGCCACACCCACACTCAGGTCGAAGGAGCAACATCTCAAAATCCACTTGGGGAGCCATCAACCTGATGGCATGAAGGTCAATTTCTCCAACTTCTGGTAAATTTTTCCTCTGTCTTCTTCTTTTTCCATTCTATTCTGGTCTTTGCCTCTTCCGCCTGTCACCTCCCAGTTTCTCATTATATTCCCCCCCCCAGCCCCATACCCTTGCACCACCTCCTCACCTGGTTTCACCTATCACCTGCTAGCTTGTACTCCTTCCCCTCCTCCACACACTCAACTTGAAACATTGAGTGTTTATTCCTCTCTATAGACACTGCCAGATCTGCTGAGTTCTTCCAGCATTCTGTGTGTGTTGCTGTGGTCTTACATCTGTTTCCTTTGTGCCAATGGGTGGAACAGATTTTTAATCAAAGATCATCTGTGTTGATAATCTGAATAACTTTCATGAAACCATAACATAGCACACAGGAAATGGGCAATGCATACATTGTTCTGTATTTAGTACATGTGAGTCATTGCACTTTCTTTAATGGTCATACACTGATGTGGGATTTGCAGGCAAGCCCAGCATTTTTACTACCTAATTGCCTCTGAACAGTGGGGCATGTGGACCTATTTTGTGGATTTGTGACCTTCCTTGAAGGTTGACTCTTCTTTGAAGTACATTAACGAACCAGATGGAGCTTGAGATGATCTAGCAGGTTTATTATCATTTGCTTTTTACTTCTGGTTACTTTAATTGAATTTATATTCTACAACTACTCAGGTGGGTCTCGGAACTCCTGTTTCAATGTCTATAGTCCAGGACTCTATATACTTGTCCAGGAATTCAGCCACAGTGCTGCCATTTGTCATTCAGGTAGCTGCAGGTTGGCTGATTCTACTTAGTGAGCCTTGCATTTATAAATAGGCATTTTTCACACTATTAGCAAAAATCATAACTTGAGTCAAACAAAGCCTTGGAGTTAAAGCCAGTTAAAGCTGATCTAACTCTATGGACCAATTCCTAGATTTGAAATTGACAATTAACCCAGTGTTAACTGCTATTTGAAGAGAATTTCTATTTCATTTCATTCCAAGTAGAATTGTTCCTCACAGCTGAAGAGTCCTATTCTAATATAATGACTGCTTGGTTGGTCGAACGCTGTCTGACAAAGGCCCAGTCTCGAGATCGGAGTCCCACACTGAAAACACCTGGAGCACTGTTTATCCCAGGGATTACTTTGGTGCGGGATTTGTGGTTAACAATGAGCTGTTGGTACTTGTCACTGAAAAAGAAGTTTGTACATGCATTGTTTTCCCCACTGTAAACAGTTAGAAGCCAGATTTAAAGGTGTGGAAGGGCCTGTGATGGGAATTGAACACTGAAACATAACTTCATACCAAAATGGGGACCGCAGAATTGTGGTCCAGGTCATGGTACAGTTCCGGCTCAACAGGAATGGCTAAATACTAAAATACTGTTAAAATACTAAAGCATAGTCGTGTTTTTACACAAGGAAGGGCATGCAAAAAGGATATTGTGTAGGAAGCTACTGCCTAATTCTATCATTGGTCCTGACTGCAAACATCACTGCTGCCACATTGCATTTTTCCCTTCACACACTTGGAGCAGTTGCAATGTGGGTTGAAGTCTGAATTGAAATTGCCAGGGAGAAGGCAGGAGAATGGGGATAAGAGGGATAATAAATCAGCTATGATGGAATAGTCAAGTGTACTCGGTGGGCTGAATGGCTTAATTCTGCTCATATGTCTTATGGTTTATGGTCTTATAGATCTGTAGATCTGACAGGCAGTGGAAAAGGAAAGGGAAAGAGAAGCCCAGCTGCTGAGGCCCAGTGTTCTCACCCCTAGATAAAGAGCTTAGGTTGGAGTTTATAAACTGAATCAGCATTGGGATAGAGTGATTGAGATCATCTGTACTTCAGGGATCAGAGGACTGTTTCGAGCATTGTGGATAGGTCAAAATTTATGTATCCTATGATGGCAATAGTCCCGGGCAACAAGAATCCATTCCTGTATTATACTGAGTCACTCTACATCAAAACAAGTCCCAAAGTCCCTTTTGGCCTAAAATTTGTTTTCTGGACATGGGCAATCAGGGTTTTGGGGTGCAAAGGATTAAAGAAGCAGTGAGGAATCCATGAAATCCATTTAGGTCAAGGTACTCAACCTTATTTTATGCCCTGGACCCTTTCAATTAGCCAAGGCATCTGTGGACCCCAGGTTGAGAAGATGTGGAGGGTACATCTGAAGGACAGGAGGATCATACCTTAGTGGAGTCATTGCTGAGCGATGTACAAGAAAAACTGGATTGTTGTTGGTGGAGGTAATGATCTCATTTACTGCACATCTGATGTTAAATGTTCAATTTGCAACAGGAAATTTTTAGTCAGCTTTGCAGTGTTTTATGGAATGACCTAGCAATGATGAATAAAATGTATAATATACAACTTTCACTTAGTGACACTTTGGAGATATGCGTCCTTGACCTACACACAACACTCAGGCAAAATCTGTGCAAAGAGAAGTTGGAATTTATAGGACAAAGACTATGAGTTCATATTGTTCAAGGAAGAGACAGGGATATGTATTCAGACACACTCCAAGCTGTCTGTGGCCCAATGTCTCTGCAGAGGACCACCGGCTGCAACATGCAGTCCAGATACAATGTGAATGTGATTTGTGAAGTGACACCACCGATACAGTTTCTACTGCCCTGTCGATTGAAAACTGAGGTTGGGCAGAAGTCACGTGCAAGCATCTGACCTCAAAGTGGAGGCGCCTTTAATTGCCATTTCACGCTGTTGTTCTTTGAGCTCAAATCTCCCATCAACCTCTTGCTGCAAGGGAAACAAACCCAGTCTAAGCAGTCTCTCCTCTGAATGAAATGTTCTGTCCCAGGAACCCTGAGTGGATCTCCCATACGTTCTCTTGTATTTCTCCAATAAAGTAGGTTATGAGGTTCGCACCACATTGTGGGCTGAAGGGCTTGTACTGTGCTGTACTCTAATATGTTCTAAAATATGAGGGATTAGTTTTTGATTAAAATGACCTCATGAAAATAAAAAAGGTCAGTTCTGCTTTATAATGTAAATTAAAAATCGATAAGGCTGCACACACTGGAAATGGAAAAGAGAAAATCAAAAATGCTGGGAAGTGGAAAGCATGAAGTAATGTTAATGTTTCATCAGATGGCCTATTAATAGAGCTGCTGACAGATAGCACCAGTGACCTCTAGTGCAGTCTGTGTGGAGTTTGCACACTTTCAGTAATGGTGTAGGTTTCCTACAAATGCTTCAATTTCCTCCCATGGTCCAACAATGATAGGTTCAGCCACTAAAAATTGTTCCCTACCTTGGATGGCATGGGAACATGTGGAAATAGGTTAAGTTTAAAATTAACTGGGAATAGAATTTCTCTGTGAGCTGGAATAAAGATCAAATTGTCGGGCAAGAGGCAGAGAGAGAGAGGAATGGATGGAGATGACAAAGTGAACATCTGCAATAGGGTGAAGACCAAGGTTAAACAGCTTTAAAACCATTGTGTTATGGAATAACCCTCATCTTCACCCCTTAATTTCCTTTGTTCTTCCCATTCTCCAACACCTGTCTTAAAATTAAATCACATTTCTTCTCTCACTTAATCAAAGAGTAATACAGCATGGAAACAGGTCCATTGACCCAACTTGTCAATGCTGGGCACAGCATCCTCCCTGCTCATCCCATTTGCTCACATTTGATCCACATTCCTCCAAGCCCTCCCCTCCACGTACCTATCTAAATGTCTCAAGTGTTGCAATTGTACCTGCATCTGTCTGTCAGCTCATCCCAGCTACTCACTACCCTCTGCGTAAAGAACTTACCTCTCATGTTTCTTTTAAATCTCTCCCCACTAATCTTATATCTCTGCCCTGTAGTCTTGGTGAAGTTACTGACCTACGGCATTAACTCTTTCTCTCTCCAAAGTGCATCCATGGTTTCTGAAGGAGGTGGCTTTGGAGATTGTGGAGGCATTGGAAATAATCTTCCAGGAATCAGTTGACTCTGGCATGGTTCCGGAGGACTGGAAGGTCGCAAATGTAGTTCCGTTGTTTAAGAAAGGAGGGAGGCAGCAAAAAGAAAATTACAGACCTATTAGTCTGACATCGGTAGTTGGAAAATTATTGGAGTCGATCCTCAAGGATGAGATTATGAATTACCTTGAGGTGCATGACAAAATAGGCCCAATTCAGCATGGTTTCATGAAGGGAAGGTCCTGCCTCACCAACCTATTGGAATTTTTTGAGGTAATCTCGAATAAGATTGACAAGGGAGAGGCTGTGGATGTTGTGCATTTGGATTTTCAAAAGGCCTTTGATAAGGTGCCACATAAGAGGCTGCTTAATAAGAGGCTGCCCATGGAATTACAGGAAAGATATTGGAATGGGTGGAGCATTGGCTGATAGGCAGAAAGCAAAGAGTGGGAATACAGGAATCCTATTCTGTTGGTTGTTGGTTACTAGTGGTGTTCCGCAGGGGTCGGTGTTGGGTCCTCTTCTTTTTACCCTGTATATCGATGATTTAGAATATGGATTAAATGGTTTTGTGGCTAAGTTTGCAGATGACACCAAGATAGGTGGAGGAGCAGGAAGTGTTGAAGCAACAGAAAGGTTACAGAGAGACTTGGTCAGTTTAGGAGAGTGGGCAAAGAAATGGCAGATGAGATACAATGTTGAGAAATGTACGGTTGTACATTTTGGAAGAAGAAACAATCGGGCAGATTATTAGCTAGATAGGGAGAAAATTCAAAAATTGAAAGTGCAATGGGACTTGGGGATCTTAGTGCAGGATACCCTAAAGGTTAACCACCAGGTTGGATCAGCAGTAAGGAAAGCGAATGCTATGTTGGCATTCATTTCAAGAGGAATAGTGTATAAGAGTAAGGAGGTGTTGTTGAGGCTCTATGGGGCACTGGTGAGACCCCATTTGGAATACTGTGTGCAGTTTTGGGCCCCCTATCTTAGAAAGGATGTACTGATGTTGGAGAGAGTTCAAAGATTCACGAGGATGATTCCTGAAATGCAGGGACTAACATATGAGGAGCATTTGTCGGCTCTTGGATTGTACTCATTAGAGTATAGGAGAATGAGAGGGGATCTCATAGAAACATTTTAAACGCTGAAAGGGTTGGACAGAGTAGATGTGGAAAGGCTGTTTCCCTTGGTGGGTGAGTCCAGGACAAGAGGTCACAGTCTTAGAATTAGAGGGTACCCATTCAAAACAGAAATGAGGAGAATTTTTTTAGCCAGAGGGTGGTGGATTTATGGAATTTGTTGCCACATACAGCTGTGGAAGCCCAATCCTTGAGGGTTTTTAAGGAGGCGATTGACAGGTATCTAATTAGTCAGGGTATCAAGGGATATGGGAAAAAGCCGGAAATTGGAACTAGACGGGAGAATAGTTTAGTTCATGGAGTGGCAGAGCAGACTTGATGGGCCGAATAGCTTGCTTCTGATCCTTTGTCTTGTGATCTTGTGAAGCTGCTTGACCTGCTACCATTTCTGGCTCTTCTATTTCTTTCAATGTCTGTCTACTAACAAGTCTGGAGATCAGTTGGAACCTTTCACAACATTAAAACAACTCTACTAAAAGCTTGCACAAGAATTTATAATTATGTACCAATAAATCACACTTTTAAGGGCACTCTAAAGTAATTCACAACCAAAGAACTGCTTTGAAATGCAGTCCAATTAGATTGGCATTTTCTACTAGATGTTGCAGTTGACGGAAATGAAAGTTTTTTTGTGCTTCCACATTACAGACTTGTAACCACGTTTGGATAAACATTTAATTAACTACTTAAACTAGATGCATTGCATTATTTCCTTGATCCCTGGGTAGTTTGGAACTACTGATTAGCCGTGGAAAAATGGTAGACTAAATATTTTATTCCCAGATCTCCTTGGGAATAGTTTTTGAACATCAATTAAATATAATAAGTAGGATGTAAAAACCCAGAAACTGGATCCATTTCCCTTCATTTTTTTCAAAAATCAATTCATACATAAAAATTATTTTACTCAGGACAAATGGTGCTGGTAATCATTTCTGTGTGAAGTTTACATAACTGGGAAACTGATCTGTGCAATTCTGTGCATTAATTACATTAGCACAGGTGGCATAGGCACATGAATATGCAGAAAATGGACCATGAACAGGCAAAAGGGATTAGTTTAATTAGATATCATTAGCTTAATTAGTTTGACACATCATTGTGGGCCTAAGGTCCTGTTCCCTTTGCTGTGATCTCTATGTTCTATGATGATGCGTTTGTGCATTATTGGATGTGGCGCTGTGGATGTTTACTCTGCTGCCATCATAGATGGGTACTTCTGGGTGAAACCTCAAACCTTCATTGAACACTCATAAAGAAGAGAATGGATGATTCAGATGGAGAGACCCTATCAGTAGCACCAGAATTGAATAAGATAATTACTGCTCATTCTTGATACCTTCTGTGTGTAGAAATTGCCTTCCCAAGTATATTCAGTGACTTTCCCTCTATAGCGTCTGTGGGAGTAAGTTCCACAGCTCACCACCATCTGGGTGAAGAAAATTCTTCCGAAATCAGTTCTGACTCTCTTGTGTTGTAACCTGAACCCAGTCAGTGGAATTATCCTTCTTGAATTCCGGTTGTCTTGCCAGGTTAGAATTTTTATGTTACAATTAGATCTCTTCTCATTCTTCTAAACTCTAATGAATATAAATCTTGTCAACTTAATCTCCTTTTATACAACTGGCTCAACATCATTGGAGTCAGCTTGGTAATCTTTTGCTGCATTCTCTCCAAAGCTTCCATATCCTTTCTTTGGTCCACTAGGAGTAAACATGCCATGGCTTTGAAAAATACAGCAAAAATCCCTTGCTCCTGCACTTAAATCCTCTTGCAATGAAGGCCAGCTGCCTTAACTGTTGGCTTCACCTGCACATTTGCTTTCCGTGTAGAAGAGCACCCAACTCATCAGCCCTCATCTTATCTCCGCAGGACCTCACTAGTCTGTGCCATCCTCCAAAAACATCCTGTTTATTTCTATTCTCTGTTTCCTGTTTGTCAACTAAACTTTAATCCATAGCATTGCATTTTATTTCAAATTTGCACACAGGTTTCTGAATATCTAAATGCACGACACCAACTGTTTTACCCTTCTCTATTCTGTCATTTACATCAAAAGATTTGTCAAGCATTATTTCACTTTGCGTAATTAATGTTGACTCTCAATAATTCCAAGTGTCCTATTATATCTTGTCCTTGATATTAGGTTTCAGCATTTTCATCACTATTGATGTTCGTCTAGCTGATTTCCAGTTTCCTGTCTTCTTGCTCCTTTTTTTTTAAACAGTAAGATTCCATTTACCATCTTCCAATTTGCAGGGAGTATTCCATAACACGCAGAATTATGGAAAATGAGAACCAGTATATCCACGATTTGGGCAATTACATTTTCCAGTACATAAGCGTGCAAATTATCAGGCTCTGGGGATTTACCAGCTGACATTGCCAGTAACTATTCAATCTTATTTTCTTAGTCATTCTGATTTCCTTCAGTTACTCACTTTCGCCGGACCTTTGGTTCCCTAACATTTCTGGTAATAAGTTCTGTGAGGGCAGAATCAAGGTATCTGTTTAATTGCTTTGCTATTTCCTAAATGGACCTTGTTCCAAGTGGTAGACGGTGACTAATGGGGTACCACAGGGAAGAGGCTTGGACTTCATCTATTTTGAATGTAAGCAGACTATACCTAATGTATCCAGTCTTTTTTTATTTTACGTACATGCAGAATCATTTAAAATCCATTTTTATGTTCCATGCATCTTTGTTCACAATAAATTTCTTTGTTTGTTTTTGCTGAAGTTTAAACTGCTCCCAATCCTCAGGCGTGTGGCTCTGTCAGGCAATCTTATATGACCCTTTGATGTAACTAATTCAATCCTTAACTACCTTTGTTACCCATGATTAAGTTGCTTATGCTTTTTGTATTTTTATGCCAGACTGTTTTTTACATACATCATTCAAGTGCAACGAAATCTGATGCTCAGGATTGTAAGAGCCTGCAGAGGATTGTAGGTCTGGCCAGCTCCATTGCAGGGACCACACTCCCAGCTGTTGAGAACATCTCCAAAGGTTGGGTGCTTTAAGAAGGCAGCAGCAATCCATCAATAAAGACCATTAACTTCCAGGACGTGGCTTCACTTTACTACCACTAGGGAGGAGGTACAGAAGCCTGTGGACTCACTCTCAATGTTTGAAGAATAGCTCCACCATCAGATTTCTGAGTGGTACATGAACCCATGAGCTCTACATCATTATTCATGGTTTTGCACCATTTATTTATTTGTCACTTACAGTAATTCTTAGGTGTTGAACTGTACTGCAACCACAAAACAGATTTCACGACATGTCAGTGATAATAATCCTGAATCCGATCCGGCTCGCTGGGAGAAGGGAGTATACCAGATGGCCATGCTGGGAAGGATCCTTGAAGTGCATACAGAGTCAATGGAAGGCACAACAGGGCTGCGCTCACAGCTCACTGCAATTTCTTCCAGTTTTTGGACAGAACAGTTGTTATACCAAGCTGTGATGCATCCAGATAGGATGCTTTTTGTGGTGAATCACTAAAAAATTGGTAAGAGTCATTGGAGACCTGCTGAATTTCTTTAGTCTTCTTAGTAAGTAGAGCCACTGGTGTGCCTTGAGCTCTTACAGCCATATCTCCACAGTGGTAATTACATTTGTGCTGATGATTCATTCAACTTGTTAAAAAACACCTCATGCATTTTAGATACAACATTTTGTGATTTATATGTATAACGTTATTGCACATCTTGACATTTTTGATGACTGCAGTTTCAGTTGTTCTTGAAGAAACTTTACTTTTATTCCAAAAATAAACGCCTTACATAACTGTTACGTACCCCGTAACTGGGTCACTTACCAGCAAAGATAGAGAGGTCTGTTAAAGTCTGATGGTACTATTTTTAACAGTATTTATTGATAAAAATACATAAAAATAATATCAATGCAAACATACAGATAATATACGTCGTCAATACTAAATCTAAAAGCGCGGTGTTACAGATTCAGGCAGCAATAAATATATGAGTTAGGCAGGGGTTTTTATAACAAATAACATGTTTATTAAACACTGAAAACAAACCCCCCAAAATCACTAACGTAACCAGAAATCAGCTGCTGTGCGGCAGCTTAAACAGATCTTAAAGCAATGAAGCTTACAGTTCTTAAAGCAATGTTGCAACAACAGTTCTTCAAAGTAGTATTGCAAAAGTTCAAAATGCTCACAGTCCGTTTAAGGGAGAGACTTTTTAAGACGATTTAAATTCTCTTTCAAGTCGTGTTGTTTGGTTCCCAAATCGAGCTTTTCCCATGAAGAATTTACGTAGATAGACAAATGGAACGGCACTGACCTTTCCTTTACAGAACTGTTCCCAATCCTTTCTGCTATTTCACAGGGATTAACATGAGAACAGTCAACGAATTCCTTCTGAATGAGGATCAAACAAGGTCGAACCGGTTTTACCGTCGAAATCGATTAAACTCGATCTTTTAACTCCCGAACTCTGATCTTCACTCTCCACTGATTCTCAACTAACAGTATTGTAAAGAAACTGCTGGCAATGACCTTTTAAACTTTAGGCATTAGATAAAACTTCATCTTTCAACTAAATTGCGTCATAACATTAAATCACACAGTGGCATGAAGTCAACATGGCAAATCCAGCCACGAACTGCCCCTCCTCACAGGGAGGGGTCCTCCTTTTATACCCTGTAAAAAAAAACCTGTCACATGATCTCTACTAGCGGGAAAATGACGTAACTCCACCATCACAAGACCATTACCTCAAGTCCAGTATAGCTTCAACCCCAGTCACGTGACAAGTACCTCACTGTCACGTCACGGGTACGTAACAGCGGGTATAATAATAATTGATAAGGAATAGCTCTATCGTTGTCTAGGGGATAATGTATTGTCTGATGGAAATATAAAAGTCACTTTAGTTCACTCAAGCTGCAGCTTATTGATTGGAGAGAAAGACGGGTTAAAACTTGCCCATTCCTTTTATCATGTCAATCCTTCGAGAGTCGTTGGGAGTTGATTTCCCCTTTGTTAGCTAAAGACCGTTCTTCCGTGGTAAAGGCTCACCGATTCCGGGGCAGATGGAAACGGACGCACGTGGCCTTCACACCAGCTTTTGCTATTACGGGATCGCTAGCGTTTCTTCTGGTGCGTCTGAGGGGCTGTTCCCACAGACTCTCTTTTACCCAGACTCACAGGGTCTCAGAAGTCAATCAGTTTGAGATGATGCAATCTCTCCACCAACCTCCCCCTCGGTTCATTGCCTGGGGGCTTCGATGCATCATACAGGATTCAATACACAATTCTGTCTGCATGTCTTTTTCTCATTTCCTGGGTCTCCTGAACTGACTTAATAGTGATCTTGCGATTCTCACAAAGGAGGGGGCTACCCCGCACCCTTCGGCCCCTCAGAGCTGTGGCACATTCGTAACACCCCCTTTCTTCAAAGCGTTTCGGTGAAAACGAAGTAGTACAGAGTCTTACAGGATTTTGGAATCTAACACCACACCAAAGTTTTTTTTCTATAGAGTAATACAGGTATACATTCAATTCAGCATCTAGATAAATAGTCCACGAGCACATTATCACTTTCTTTAATATACTGTATCTTAATATCGAACTCTTGCAGCATCAGACTCCAACTCAATAACCTCCTGTTTTTATTTTTCATATTGGCCAGGAATACCAACAGGTTGTGATCTGTATAAACAATTATGGATTTTTGCGCTGGACAAATGTACACTTCAAAATGTTGTATCACCAAAACAAGGGCCAACAATTCTTTTTCCACAGTAGAGTAATTCCTCTGGTGTACATTGAACTTCTGAGAGAAATATGCTACCGGGTGCTCCACTCCATCCCCTGCTTGCTGTAAGAGGACCGCTCCTGCAGCCTCATCACTCGCGTCCGTCGCCAGGGAGAAGGGTGCTAACAAATCGGGTGCTTTTACCACAGGGTGATGGCACAATATGGCTTTTAACTTTTCAAAAGCACTCTGACAAGAATGGCCCCACTCAAATTTTTCCTCCTTCCGTAGGAGTTTTGTAAGTGGGAGGGCAATATCCGCGAAATTTCTACAGAATTTCCAATAGTATCCCACCATGCCCAAAAACCTCCTCAGGGCCCTTTTATTGGAGGGTACAGGGACCTCAGAAATAGCCTGTACCTTCACCTGCACAGGAGCCAACTGCCCCTCTCCCACCACATACCCCAAGTATGTGATCGTGGCATGACCAAATTCACTCTTTGTGAGGTTTACTGTAAGTGGGCTGCCGACATCCTCTTAAACAGATTTTCTACAGCCTCCATGTCCCTCAGGTGTCACTCCAAACTAACACATCGTCAAGATAAGCCTTGGTGTGGGTTAACCCCTTTATCACTGCGTCTATCATCCGCTGAAATGTCCCTGGTGCATTTTTCATTCCAAACGGCATAACATTGTACTCATACAATCCAGATGGGGTGACGAACGCTGAAATTTCCCGAGCCCTGTCCATTAAAGGAACGCACTAGTACCCCTTTAACAAGTCAATTTTAGTGATGTACCTCGCCTTCCACAGTTTATCAATGCAATCATCCACCCTGGGGACAGGGTAAGCGTCTGTCTGAGTGACAGCGTTTACCTTTCTGTAATCGGTACAGAATCTTATGGTACCGTCCAGTTTTGGGACAACCACGCAAGGAGAAGCCCATGCAGAAGAGGATTTGCGGATTATCCCAGCAGCTAGCATATGTTCAATCTCCTTTCCTACTAGCTGGCTCTTTTTGGAATTCATCCGTTAAGGGGCCTGTTTAATAGGCGGTGTCGAGGTAACTATCACATCATGTTTTGTCCCACTACACCTTCTTGGGACATCTGGACGTAAGTCTGTAAGCCGGTTCATGAGCTGTGTTACCTGCTCCCGCTGTTCAGGCTCTAAGTGACTAACTTTATCTGCAAGGCTTGCTAAAATAGCAGAGTTCTCCAATCTGGTGGGTACTATACTTACCTTTTCAAGCTGCTCTGGTTCCTCCTTACCACCCCCCTCTACCTCATCGGTTTTCAGGACTGCACTGACCACCGCGGGGGTTGTTTCATGGTACCCTTTCATCATGTTTACGTGAACTAACTGGGTCGTTTCCGTCTATCGGGGGTTTCAATCACGTAATTCAGCGAGTCTATTTTCTTACACATTGTATAAGGTCCTTGAAACCTCGCCTGAAGGGGGTGGGTAACTACTGGAAATAGGACCAAAACCTTGTTGCCTACGTAAAACTCTTGCTCTCTCGTTCTTGGGTTATACCACTGGCTCATTTTTTCCTGGGAGTCTTTAAGGTTTTCTCTTGCCAAGGTGTATACCTTATGCAGCCTTTCCTGGAATTTCAGAACATAATCGACCACACTGACTTGAACGGTCGGGCTAGACCACTTCTCTTTAAGTAGGGTTAGAGGCTCCCTGGGCCTGTGACCGAAAACGAGCTCAAACGGACTGAACCCCAGAGATCCCTGAACTGTATCCCTTACTGCAAGTAACAGAAGGGGTAAAGCATCATCCCAGTCTCGAACGTTTTCCTGACAATAGGTTTTAATCATGGTCTTGAGTGTAGCGTGGAATCTTTCCAACACTCCTTAGGATTCCAGATGGTATGTAGAAGCTAAAATTTGTTTGACCCCCAGCTGGGTCATCATCTGCTGAAATGCTCTGGATGTAAACGTACTCCCCTGATCTGACTGTATCTCCTTAGGCAGCCCCACTGTGGTAAAGAATTTAATGAGGGCCTTTACCACCACAGAGGTCCTAATATTCCCCAGAGGCACAGCCTCTGGAAATCATGTCGCAGCACACATCAGGGTCATGACGTACTGCCATCCACTCACAGTTTTAGGTAAAGGACCCACAAAATCCACAATGATTCGGGAGAAAGGCTCCTCGCACGCGGGGATGGGTCGGAGGGGTGCCTTAGGGATAACTTGGTTCAGCTTACCCACCACCTGACATGTATGACACCTTTTACAATACTCAGTAATATCCTTTCTCAGGTTTGGCCAATAGAACTCTCTCATAACCCGATCCACTGTCTTCTTTATTCCCAAATGCCCACCTAACGGTCCCTTATGAGCTAAGTTCAAAATTTCATCCCGATACACTTTCGGGACTACTATCTGATGTACCACCGCCCAGTCCTCATCGACCGGCACCGCGGGGGGCCTCCATTTTCTCATCAACACACCCTCCTTCAGGTAGTAAACCTCGGGCTCTGTCTCAATCTCGGTCTCAGAAAGGACTGACTCTCTCAATGCTGCCAGCTCCTCGTCACCTTCCTGTTCTCGCACAAACTTTCTTCTTGCTAAGGGTAGATCTACCTCCTCCCGTTTACTCTCTTTTTCCTCCCTACTCTCCGTTTTACCCCCCTCTAACCCTCGTTGGTACAGAATCGGCACAAACATCTCGGCTAAATCGATACTGGCCTGATTTAAACTGCTCTGGGTCTCAGCTGCCTTTCTCGACATGCTGCGAATGACCGCACATGTGGGATAGATCTTGGAATCTAGGGGCGGGGCCTCAACCCTCACAGGCTTGTTTGTCAGCTTCACGGCTTCACCCATTTTTCCACCCGTTAAGTCGTTACTAAGAAGGACGTCCACGCTTTCCCCCGGCAATTCCGACAGTACCTCCAATTCCACTGGTCCAGATACCAGCTCACAATTCAGAATGACCCTATGCAAGGGCACCACTTCGGTCCATTTTCCTATTCCTCTCAGGGCTACCTCTCCCGTCTGAGGACCAAAATCTAGCACCTTACTGCTAATCAATGACTGCTCAGCCCCCGTGTCTCTCCAGATCCGTACTGGAACTGGTGTGCCTCCCTCTCTCACAGACACGGTTCCTTCTGAACGAAACGTCTCACGCCCCTCCTGTACTCCATCTACCAGGGGCTCTCTCATCGATTTTCCAATCGATGCAATACAGCCTGTAGGGATAGCTGCTTTCCCTTTTCCTGGCTCCTTCCTCAGAGCAAGGCACTTAGATGCAATATGACCCACCTTTCCACAACTAAAACAGGTCAAGCCAGGAAATCTCCTGGCTTCTGGCCTCTCCTCCTCAATTTTACCGCTAGCTCCCGGCTGAGTTTCTCCCTTAGCCGGCGGGCTTTCTCTACCGTTCCCACGGTCTCTCGGGTAACTTTTATTTGAGGAAAACTTTGCCTTGTGGGTTAGGGCATATTCATCTGCAAACCTAGCAAATTCTGAGATGGACTTATTTGGCTTCTCATTCAAATACATCTGGCTATCCTCCGAAACACAACCTTTAAATTCCTCAATCAGAATTAATTCCCTGAGACGCCAATAATCCTTGTCCACTATTTCTGCTGTACACCAACAGTCCAAGAGCACACCCTTCTCATAGGCAAACTTGGTATACATCTGATTCCGCCCTTTCTTTAAATTTCTGAACTTTTGTCTATATGCTTCAGGTACTAACTCATAACTCTGGAGAATGGCCGCCTTTGTCATAACTCTCTTCCTCTTCCTCCTCCATGGACAACGCCGTATATGCCCACTGTGCCTTCCCTTTTAACACACTTTGTAACAATGCCACCCACTGATCTCAGGGCCACTTCTGATTCACTGCCACCTTTTCAAAAAGCAAGAAATAACTATCAACATCCGTCTCCTCTAACGGAGGTACTAACCTCAACTCCCAACTAACATGAAACCGCTCCTCTCGGTCTGACCCCTGAACTTGTTGCTCTTGCCTTAACTTCTCCATCTTCAAGTCATGTTTCCTCTCCCTCTCCTTCTCGGCCCTTTCCTTCTCCTTCTCAACCCTTTCCTACTCTTTTTCAGCTGCTTCCAGCTGTTTTAACTGAATTTTGTGCTCTCTTTGTTTCTCAGCTCTCTCTCTCTCTCTCTCTCCCCCTCCCCCTCTCCCTCTCCCTCTCCCTCTCTCGGTTCTTTCATTCTCCTTCTCAGCTGCTTTAACTTAATTGCATGTTCCAACCTTAATTTCTCCAACTCTAACTGAGCCGTCCCACTAGCTGGTACCTTTTCAGGGATATTTTCCAATACCTCAGCTGCAAACACATTCTTCCCAATATAATACTGAGTTATTACCCTTTGCACCTCCCACTTTTTCATTGACAACCTCACCCCTGCGAGGTTTAACCCCTTCGCCAAACTTATCAAGTCTGATTTGGTGGCTGCCTCTAGCGCCTCTAGAGTTGGGTTTTCTATAAATTCATCCACGTCCATCTTTGCTGGTTTCCCGTCTGGCTACCCGCGTAACCAGATCCAAGTTTGGACTTACAAGCCCGATTCACTGGCCTCCCAATTTGCTGTCAAATCCTGAGACGAGAACCCCAATTGTTACGTATCCCGTAACTGGGTGACTTACCAGCAAAGATAGAGAGGTCCATTGAAGTCTGATGGTACTATTTTTAACAGTACTTATTGATAAAAATAATATCAATGCAAACATACAGATAATATACGTCGTCAATACTAAATCTAAAAGCGCGGGTATAATAATAATCAATAAGAAATAGCTCTATCGTTGTCTAGGGGATAATGTATTGTCCGATGGAAATATAAAAGTCACTTTAGTTCATTCAAGCTGCAGCTTTCTGGTTGGAGAGAAAGACGGGTTAAAACTTGCCCATTCCTTTTATGATATCAATCCTTTGAGAGTCGTTGGGAGTTGATTTCCCCTTTGTTAGCTAAAGACCGTTCTTCCGTGGTAAAGGCTCACCGATTCTGGGGTAAATGGAAACGGACACACGTGGCCTTCCCACCAGCTTTTGCTATTACGGGATCGCTAGCGTTTCTTCTGGTGCGTCTGAGGGGCTGTTCCCACAGACCCTCTTTTATCCTGACTCACAGGGTCTCAGATGTCAATCAGGTTGGGATGATGCAATCCCTCCACCAACCTCCCCTCAGTTCATTGCCTGGGGGCTTCGATACATCGTACAGGATTCAATACACAATTCCGTCTCCAAGAGACAATAGCCGTTATCAATGGTTCTGCCTTTCGGAGGCCTGGACACATTCCAAGCTCTTTGTGGATTCTGCATGTCTTTCTCTCATTTCCTGGGTCTCCTGAACTGACTTAATAGTGATCTTTCAATTCTCACAAAGGAGGGGGCTACCCCGCACCCTTCGGCCCCTCAGAACTGTGGCACATTCGTAACAATAATTAAGTACCAGCTCCTTGTTAAAACTCACAGAGGGCTTGAAGGTCAGCTGATAGTTGTGAATGATTAATGTAGAAGCAAAGCAAATAATTCAGAATTCAAAGTAGGTTTATCATCAAAGTGCATAAATGTAACCATAGACTACCCTGAGATTAATTTTCTTGTGGGCATACTCAATACATCCAAAAGCCACAATAGAATCAATGAAAGACTGCACCAACAGGGTGGATAAGCAGTGAGCAAAAGACAACAAACAGTGCCAATACAAAAATAAAGAAAAAAGTAATAATAATACATAAATAAGCAATAAATATTGAGAACATGAGATGAAAAGTCCTTGAAAGTGAGTCCATAGGTTGTGGGAACAATACAATGATGGGGCAAGTGAAGCTGGGTGAAGTTATCCCCTTTGGTTCAAGAGTCTGATGGTTGAGGGGTAGTAACAGTTCCTGAATCTGGTGGTGTGAGTCCTGAGGCTCATCCACCTCCTTCCTGATGGCAGCAGCAAGCAGAATTATTCAGAGATTTGTGATGCTTATCTGCCTGCTGGCTACTGACTATTGAGCAGGCAATCAAACCTGACCTGATTGGATCAAACTGTTTGCTTCTGTCGTGTTTCACTCATCTGCATCACACTGTTGTTGGATGAATTATTATCTCCAGTGCTGAAACTAGGTTTTACACAGTGACCAAGACATTGTGATCACTTTATCATTTTGAAGCTTATAATCTAGAATAAGTTGCCTGATATGGATGCAGTGGTGGGTTCGATTGCAGTTTTCAAAAGGAAATCGGGTAAGTATTTTGAAGGAGAAACTATTAATCCATAGAGAAAGGGCAGGGGAAGTGTGGTGAACTGAATTGTTCTTTCATACTGCATGAATAACAAGATGGGCTGAATCACCAGCATGTGTGTTCTTTCCCTCCCTAATTGGTGTAGCCCTGCTCCCCAATCATTAATCTGCATTTCAGAAAACTGTAACTAATTTATGTAATGCATCATAGACGTTGGTTTCTTAAGGTTGGCATAGCCAGGGGGTGGTAATGCGGATAATCTCCCACTACCTATTAAAAACCTAGCAATGATGTGCATCTCAAATAGCTTCTGACAACCAAATCTAGCTCCTGGCTTTCACATGTGGCCTAGTTACTAAGCCGAGCAGAACCATTTCTACGGACAGAAGTGGCAAAGGCAGGTTACCGGCATCTTAAAGTTAATCACTTAGGGCAGATGAGACTCATCAGCCATGGTTGGCAGCTCATCTAGGAGAAGGAAAACTCTGATCTCAATCCTCCATTACCTTGTGGCTATACCCACTTATGGAGAAATCTTCGGGAGTAAACCCTGAGCAAAAACCCAGAACTGGAGTCTCCAAGGCTATCCTACGTTGAGTTCAACACTGACTGGCAACTCCTGCGATGCCACTGGAGCCAAAATGTATCAGTTTCTGTCATTCCTTTGGATTCATTGGCTGCGTGGAGAGGGGGAGCCAGCTGCATGGGCAATAGCTTGCTCTCCATATACTGCCCTGGCTTGAATATCTCATAGGCAGCTAGGACACTACATGCATGGTTGACCCAAACACCGGAGGGCCTCATTAATGTTACAGATAACTTCTTGCTGTATATCCAGTTGTTATTAGCACTGCTCAGAAACTACTGTTGAGTGACAGTGCAAACGCTGATTTACTGATACACTCCTCAAAAATTCACAAGGAATTAGGTGAATTTAGCTCATACAAATAAAGTCAAAGTAAACTCAAATCTATTATCAAAGTACATATATGTCACCAAATACTATGCTGAGATTCATTTTCTTCCAGGCATTTAAAAGAAAATAAAGAAACGCAGTAGAATTTATGAAAAACTATGAATAAATAAAGACTGAGAAACAACCAATGTGCAAAAGACAAATTGTGTAAATGAAAAAATAAGTAATATTGAGAAAGAATTTTAGAGTCCTTGAAAGTAAGTCTGCAGGTTGTGGGAACCAGTTCAGAATTGTGGTGAATGAAGTTATCCATGTTGTTTCATGAGCCTGATGTTTGTAGGATAATAACCATTTCTAAACCCGGTTGTGTGGGACTTAAGGCTCCTGGACTTGCTGCTCAATGGCTGCAACGAGAAAAGATATGGCCTCCCTAGATGGTGGGGTTTGAGGGGGGGGGCATGTTGGATGCTGCTTTCTTGTGGCAGTGCCCCCTGTAAATGTGCTTAATGGTGGCAAGGGTTTGTCCTGTATCCAACATTTTCTGTAGACTTTTCTGTTGCTGGGCATTCGTGCTTCCATACTGGGCCATGATGCAACCAGTCAGGATATTCTCCACTGTGCATCTATAAAAGTTTGTCAAAGTTTTAGATGACATGCCGAATCTACAAAGGCTTCTAAGAAAGTAGAGGTATTGTTGTGCCCTTTTCATGTTCTGCTCTCAGGATTGACCCTCTGATATGATAACATACCATATAATATAATTAGCTATCAACATATCATACAATCATTTGTCTCACACAATGCTCTTCATGAGCTGCTGAATCATGCTGTTAATATTTCATTTGGTGCCTCTGATTGTAGGCAGGTTCCTCGGTTACTATTTTGGTCAATCCTTGCCAATCACAGACCTCTGCACTGTGTAATCTTAAATTCTCTTAAAAACATACTCACAGTATTTCAAAATGGGAAAGACATAAAATGCATAGAATTAGTCATCTCTTTGAGTTATTTTGCAAATGGAATACTAAATGATTTGCCTCAGTTGTCTGAAAGCTCATTCCTTCAGTTTGGCTTGGTGTGCTTTCCACATATCTCATTTATTCCTCATAATTGTAATGCGATTTAATTAAGGTTATGTGTTTTTCTGTCTCGACTGATTGATTGCACAGATGTTACTCTATTTTACCTGCCAAGTGTGGATTCATCCTCTTTCCCAACTATCAATTCTCATACAGGGGATTTACACATTAAAATGTTACCATCAAAAATTATTGTGGTTGGCCAACCAGTTGCATTCAAGACAGGTCAAGTGCTTGTGAGTTAAAGAATAAAATGTCTTTTCATGATATGAGCATGAAAACATTTGCAACGGAATGATTTTAAACCACTTTTATGATATATTAATGAAAATAATTATACTCTGTATAAGGAGCTTAGCTTAATTCATCCTGGAGTTTATTTTATTCTGAGTGCTTAGTATTATTTCTAGCATGTCCTGGATTAAATGAAAGGCAGCTACATTCTGCAAGTGTAGTATTATTGTGAAGTCAAAACCGTTTCACACCAGTGTCACACTTGGAATGGAAACAGGATACTGCACCAACTCTAAGATAAACCAGAATGAGGCTCCCTCCTCCAGGGAATCTCACTCAGCTTTCTTCCAGACTTGTCCTGCCTTGTTACTGAGTTACCTGATGTAGCACTGCAAGTCTGAACTGTATTGAGATCTTAAAACATTTCCTTGCAATCAAGATCAGATGTCATTTTTCTGTACATGCGCTTCAATTGCTTGTTTATTAAGGGCATTTAGATTTACCATATTCCTAATTCTTTCACCTATTGTCTAAAACTCTTCACTCTGCTTCATATAAACCACAGATCTCTACTCTCAGTCTGCTCCACCATTCATACATACACAAAATTCTGCAGATGCAGGAAATCCAGAGTAACCCATACAAATTGCTGGAGGTACGCAGTTGGCCAGCCAACATCTACGGAAAGGAATAAACAGTTAACGTTTCAGGCCAAGACTTTTCATCAGGTCATGACAGATCTCGGTCCCAAATAACGTCTCTTTATTCCTTTCCATAGATGCTGCGTAACCTGATGAGTTACTCCAGGTGTGTGTGTGTGTGTGTGTGTGTGTGTGTGTGTGTGTGTGTGTGTGTGTGTGTGTGTGTGTGTGTGTTGCTCCACTATTCAGGGAGATGGTGACTATTCTGATTTCTCCTCTGCAATTCTATTTTACCCAAGGCAACTTTACATCTCATTCCCTATCCTGGATCTATTTATTTCTGCTTTTAAAATAGTCAGACTCTGCTCCACTGTCTTTTAAGGAAGAATTCTCCAGAGAATCATGATTCTCAGTGAGAAAAAAATTCTCACCTCTGTCTTAAATGTGTGAAGAAACCACAATCACAGGAGGAAGAATGCTCTCTCTTCACATCCACCCCATTATGACCCCTGTGGACTCCATATCAGTTTCTATGAATTCCTTTCTCACTCTTAGCATCATACAGTTATGTGCTGTGGTGCTCTATAACTGTATGACTAAGTGAGAGAGGAATTGATGGAAACTGATATGGGGTCCAGAGGGGTCATGATGGGATGGATGTGAAGAGCATGTTTCCACTTGTAATTGTGGTTTCCTCACCCATTTAGCACAGAGATGAGGAGAATTGTTATTCTGCCCAGTCCCATCTGCATCTGAACTGCTGCCCTCCATTGCCCTCCCAACAAAATACCTATCCAAATTACTCATAAATGTCGGAATCGAACCCGCATCCGGCACTTACACTGACAGCTCATTCTGCTGTCATCATTCTCTGCCTGAAGAGGTTCCTCTTTGTGTTCCCTTTAAACATTTCATCTTTCACCCTTAACCCATGACCTCTAGTTCTCGCCTCACTTGACCTCAGTTTGAAAAAGCCTGCTTGCAATTACCCTATTTATACCCCTCATAATTTTGTATGCCTCTAAAATTAGGAGCTGGAATAAATGTCTGCAGAGACTGAAAAGGCTGAGAATGTTTTCAAAGAAATGCTGAGGAACATTTGTTGAAATATTAAACATCACAGGTGCATGGGTAAAGTGATAGCATTTACAAGAAAATACATGTTCAGTTGTGGTTGACAGATGAGATTGAATAAGTTTATGCATGGGATGTGCCAGCCAGGACAACAAATGGCATTAGTAATTTTGAATGAGTTCAATGCGGGGATCAATATGGTTGAGTCCTGTCCTGACAAATATTTCAAATGTTGTGAGAGTTAATGTATGTGTCTTGGACACAGCTGAACTTGAATTGACAGAGCCGAACACTGCTGAAATGAATTAACTAATCTTATGCCAGCACCCCAACACTACAGGCCACCTCTTACATCACTATGACATTGTCTCTGTGGTTTTTTCTTTCCGCACCAGTGCCTTGTTTTATCCAGACTCTTTTTATTCCTTCACTGTTGTATAATTTATGTTTTGTCTGAATCTACATGTCTGTGATCTTACTGCATTGGACCTGTACATCACAGTGCTTGCGACCTTAAATTGACTGTGCTAGAGTTAAAAATGAAGGCGTGCTGAAAGCAACACTTTTGATGTAGTCTGTCTGAAATTTCTGTCCGCAGTGAATACAAGGTTGACTGCAAAGTTCTTTGACGTAAAACACTAAAAGGAAGTTTACCGCACAGAATATCTTCACTGACTCCCTTGTGCTTATGTTGGTCCTGGATGGAACATAACCCTGCTCTCTCTACATTGACCTGCAGCATTTCCTCTGTTTCAAATGCTTCGCCCCATTTCCCTTGAAAAATTAAACAGCCTCTGACCTAAGAGATTACCCTGCAGCCAAACACTGTGCTCCAACAACACCCCCCTCCCCCGAGTAAAGACATTATGGAAAATTCTTCACTTATACTGAGATAAAAGAAAAGGAAAAAGAAGAATTTTCTTATCAGTAAAATTCAAGCTTGCATGCATAAAGCATATACTCTTATTGCATTCCACAGGATTGTTAACAAACAAACTTATATCTACTATACACTACTCACAGGACTGTACAGAGCCCTGAACTCAATATAATCTTTGTAAGTTAAAATTTCAATCATATATTTTTAAGAATACTTTATATTCTGCTATCATCAAATTTACAGTCTGTCAGATTGCTCATGTTTAAAGGTACAATCCGAATGAGGTTGCTGGCTACCCCAGTAACTGCTTGTGATTAACTATGTCAATGGAGAAATTGATTATGGTTTGGAAAAGCTGTATTGGAATCAGATGCCTAATTAAGCCATTTTATGCTTCACCACGATTGGTCTCTTTGGCCATCGGTAGTCATGCTCTTTACTAGGACTTATTCACTGAGTGTGATACTGTGATTGGTGCAAAATGATTACTGGACCTCTTAAAAGCAAAGTACCCATCATCTCCTGCTACTAACTAAAGGTGGTTGTTTTGAAGCCATGGTAGAGAAAGGACAGGTGCTGTGGCAACTTGGGACAATGGTTGTAGGTGTAGTAAATGTTTAAGGCCACCACAGTTGCATCAACAAATCCCATCTGTTACAATGCACCATCTCCTAAAAACAAACTCAATTATTTCCAGCTTCTCTTTAGCATTAATATATTCCATTCTGCCCTTAGAAAAGTAACACTAATAAGTTGTGTCCTTGGATCAGAGATTCCCAACCTTTTATATTTCATGGACCAATACCATTAAGCAAGGGGTCCCTGGACCCCAGGTTGGGAACCCCTGACTTGGATCATGCAGCTTCCAGATACATTTAGCTCTTTAAGTATCAGAGGCACACCATCCGAGAACTTCCTAGATCATTCAAAAACACACTTCTTCTGCTATTGTGAGAAAAATCAGCACACAGTGAACAGATAGGATTTGTGGTGGCCTCCACAGTATGCATTATTTCAGTGTTCGGGAAGGGAGGAGGTTTGCATGTCACTAGGACCCCATAGTAGCTAATGGTTAGGGCTTTACAGCACACCAGCTCTGAGATCAAGGTTCAATTCCTGCCACTGTCTATAAGAAGTTTATATGTTCTTCCAGTGATCATGCAGGTTTCGTCTGGGTGCTTTGCTTTCCTCCTTGTTCCAAAGACATCCTGTTAGGATTAGTGAGTTGTGGGTCTGCTATGTTGCTGACACTTGTGGGTTGCCCATCCACTTTGTGGATGCAAAAGGCAAATTTTGCTGTATGACAAATAAACTCTTCTTGGGCTTCCAGCTGGGAGCAGGAATCGATTTTAACCCAAATTTTGATGACAAATTCTGCCATCTTCATCAGAGATGATATCTGAGTATATCTGGTCCAGTGGTGTGTGTGTATATATATATATCTCCCTGTCATCCATCCCTCCTGATTGGTTAGTCCTCATCCAATCAGGTATCAGCTATCTCACCTTGTTTACAATTGAATTCCAGTTCTTACTTAGAACAAGACCATTGTCTCTGTTAAACTTATTTTCCTCTGGTATTATTTCAATAGCTTGCTTCACCAGGCAGTCCCAAAAGCTATTGGTGTGGCACAGTAGTTTAATTAAAGATAAAAGATGGTTAAAAATGATTCAATATCTGTCCTCCTTCCTTCCAACACCATCACATCCTGTAGTTCTCCATGAAGTTACAGAATCATACAGCATAGAAACAGGCCTTTTGTCATGACTGGGTTGTGGAACCAAGTGCCCATTTAAGCTAGTTCCATTTGCATTTCCATTTGGTGCATATCCCTCTAAACACTGCCTGTTCATGTATATGTCCAAATGTCTTTTAAATGTTGTTAATGTATCTGCCTCAAGCACTTCCTCTGGCAACTTGTAATATACTCAGACCATCTTCTGGGTGAATAAATTGCCCCTTATGTTTCTAGTATATATCTCCCCTCTCACCTTAAATCTCTAATTCTAGATTCTCAGCCCTTGGAAATAAAACTGCATGCATTCATGTAGTCACGATTTTATACACATCTCTGAGATTCCTCACTCTCCTTCGCTCCAGAGACTAAAATCCTAGCCTGCTTATTAACTCTTTCTATAGCTCAATCCTTTGAGTCTTGGAAGCTCCAGGTTAATCTGTCCTGCAACCTATGCACCTCAAGAATGTTCTCTGCTATTTCTATTTTTTGTATGGGTGCCACATGAAAATTGCTGTACATACTGCTATCTTGTGGCTCTGAATTCAGATCCAGATTCACTTATTTACCACATGTACATTGAAACATGCAACAAGTACATAATTTATGTTAATGACCAGCACTACCTAATGACTCTTTGAAGTAATCTAGCAACCCATGTTCCAAAAGCTAATTGGGGTTTTGCTAGGGCAGCTTCACGAGAGAGCAACAGAGACTCGATTCAAAGTATGGTCTCTTTTAGTATTCCTGATTCCACCGCTGTCATGCCATCAGAGCCTTCATGCTGCCTGTCAATCAGTCTGCCGACCATGTGGTGTAACCAGGATTTCTAGGTCAAGAGCAGCTCAAGGTCCCCATCCACTGTCACTGCAGTCTCTTTCCTCGCCCCATATGGCAAGATACACTAAAGGAGTCCCAAGCGAGTCTCTGCAAGTCCACTGGGGTAGGTGAAGGCACAATGTCCATGAGTCAGAGTTTGAATCTGACTCTGCTGGAGGTTGTAGGATGACGATGTTGGGCAGGCCTTTGTATGTTCGTAAGTGGGAGGAGGAACGGGGCTTGTTTTGCTGTTGTTGTTTTGTTGCTTGTTGTGTTCTGTGTTGTTCTGCTGAGCTTTGTGGGCATCTTGTGTTGATAGCAGAATACGTGGCGACACTTGTGGGCTGTCCCAGTACACCCTCAAGTCTTCTTCTTCAGCTGTCCATTGATTTCGATGTTGACTGTGCTAAGAGTTTAGTCTCTGCAGGCACATTTGTGGGCCACAAGACCAGCACTGGATCAGCACTGTCTCCCACATTGGTTGCATTTGTGATTTGACTGGTCTAGCAGCGAATGTCTGCGTTCATGACCTGCTTCATACTTCTTCTGCCTTTTCTCCTCAATAGCTGGGATTGACTTCTTGACAATGCAGCGCCAACTTCTTCTGTCCAAAGCATCTTTCTCCCGGGTGTTGACATTCATGTCAGTGTTCTTCACATGGCGCTTGAGCACGTCTTTGTAGTGCAGCTTCTGACCTCCATGCTTCCTCATTCCTTCATGTAGCTCGCCACAGAAAACAGCTTTGGGTAAACGATCATCGCTCATTCTTGTGACGTGACCAGTCCAATGCAGCTGAGAAGCTATGATCAGCAATTCTGTGCTGACTGTCCCAGCACGTTTGAGCACCTCCACATCTGGTACCCTATCTTGCCACTTGCTTCTTCAGGCAAAGGCTGCTAGGACACTGGCAGCAGGGCGTCCAATGGTGTCTGTGGCAGATGAACCCAAAAGGGTCAATGGGACAGCCACCTTGGTGGCATGCGGACGAACCGGAGTGCTGGTCAACGGATGGCATCACTAGACTAGCTTGTTGTCACTGTGGGGCAGCTTTCTCATCCGCTAAGTCTGTTACACTCCTGTGTACCACTTCGCATCAGATTTGGAAGCCCAGAGGGTCTGTATAGTGGGGGCATGACACTGTCTGCCTTATTACTGTGCAAGGCGTGTTGGAGTAGAGTTTCTGAATGGTGTGGAAAGCCCTGTGGCGATGGAGGTCAGGCTTGAGGAGCTGGAAGCTGCTGGCTTGAACTCTGCACATAGGAGGCGCACTTAAGATGGTCGCTACCTTGTTGAGTTTTCTGAGCAACAACAGGGTTGAGGCAGCTATGTGAGTGTCCGGGCAGCCCTTTTTAGGGATTGCACTGCCCGCCTGGAAGGGAAAGCCCTTAGAAAAGGTGGGGTAAAGAAAGTTTGCTCAGATTTCAACTGGCTGGCTCACTGTGGCCAGCGGGTCTGAATCACTGCGGTAAGAAGTTTAAGAAGATGAAACTGACTGTTGCCACATGGAATGTGCGAACAATGCTGGATCATGACTCAAGACCGGAAAGGAGAACTGCTTTGATAGCTAAGGAATTGGCAAGATGCAACATTGATATTGCTACAGACTCAAGTATGTCGTTTGTTAAGGCAGACAATAATTTTTACTGTATGTTTTAAATTACACATAACAAATAAATGTGAATTTTCAATATTGAATCTTGCATGTTGAGAGGAGCGTTGCATAGAGCCAGCAGCACTGGCAAAAGCACACAGGTGACAGGGTTAAAGGGCATGTGCAATGGGAATTACTCCGTGAACGTACACTGCCCTTGATGTGTCAGGCTGTCATGAAGAGTGCTCCATTCAGCAATCCGGTTATCTCCGGCAGAGGCAGGTCACATCAGAACTCTGTTTGCATGAGAAGCATTTGTTTTGAAGTCACTGATGAGATGTGGGTGTTGCTGGCAGCTTAGCAATTAATGCTCATTCCTTGAGAAGGTGGTGGGTGGTCATCTTTTTCACAAGCTGGCAGTACTTGTGATGAAGGCCCTCCTACACTGCACTCAGGTAGTGAGCTGCAAGATTTTGATTAAGGGACAGTGAAGAACAGCAGCTGTATTTCTGCATCTGTTCTGCAGATGATATTGTGATTGAAGTGATTGTCCTTAAAGATAGCAGGCGAAAAACTCAAGAATCTGAAGAGTCAAGACTGATGTTTGTTGGGAAATGAGGATATCACATCTATGTGACATTTCAACCATGATCTTATTGACTGGCAGAGCTGATCTTAGGAGTGATACAACCCTCTGCTTCTGCTGTTTGCATGTTTATAGGTACATCTGCTGAGTCAGGATCAGTTCACATTTCATATGTTCATCTTTTCATAATACTAGTTATGTGAGCAATTATATTAGAATAAATGGTAAGGAGAATTTATGAAAAAAACATGAAGAAATGTAAGTGTAAAATCCAAACATCTGTTTATAACACCACAAAACCATAGGATATAGGAGCAGGATTAGGCCATTTGGCCCATTGAGTCTGGTCTGCCATTTCATCATGGCTGATCCATTTCCTTCTTAGCCCCAAACTCTTGCCCTCTCCCCATATCTCTCCATGCTCTGACTTATAAGGAGTCTATCAACCTCTGCTTTAATATACCCAATTACTTGGCCTCCACAGCTGCCTGTGACAATGAATTCCATAGGTTCACCACTCTCTGGCTGAAGAAGTCCCTACTCATTTCCATTCTAAATGGATGTCCTTATATTCTGAGGCTGTTTTCTCTGGTTTTAGTCTACTTAACCATAGGAAACATCCTACCCACATCCACTCTATCAAGGCATTCGATAGGTTTCAAAGAGATCCCCCTTCATTCTTCTGAATTCCAGAGAGTACAAGCCCAGAGCCATCAAACATTCCTCACATGATAAGCCTTTCAATCACACAATCATTTTTGTGAATCTCCTTTGAACCTGCTCCAATGTCAGCTCAGATAAGAGGCCCAAAACTGCTCACAATACTCCAAGTGAGGACTCACTGGTGCTTTATAAAGCTTCGACATTTACTAACATTGCACTTACCTTCCTCATCACTGACTCAACCTGCAAAACCTGCACAAGTCCATTTAGGCCTTAGATTTTTGAATTTTCTTTCCATTTAAAAAATAGTCTATACTTTTCTTTCTTCTACCAAAGCTCAGGGCCATATACATCCCGATACTGTAGTCCATCTGCCACTTTGCCCATTCTCCTAATCTGCTACATCCTCTGTAGCCTCTCTTCTTCCTCAAAACTGCCTGCCTCTCCACCTTCATATTGTCTGCAAACTTGGTCACAAAGCCGTCAGTTTCATCATTGAGATTATCGACATATGAGAAGAAGTGGTCCCAACACCGATCCCTGTGGTACACCACTAGTCACTGGCAGCCAACCAGAAAAGGCTCCCTTTATTACCAGTCTTTGCCTCCTGCCAATTAGCCAATGCTCTATCCATGCTGGAATCTTTCCTGCAATGCCATGGGCTCGTAGCTTGTTAAGCAGCCTCATGTGTGGCACCTTGTCAAAGATTTTCTGAAAATCCAAATGCACAACTAAGCAGCATAGTGTCCCACGTAAGGCCTCGCCAGTGATTATAGAGCCTCAACATTACATCCTTGCTTTCATATTCTAGTCCTCTTGAAATACATGCTAACATCAAATTTGTCTTCCTCAACACCGACTCAACCTGCAAATTAACCTTTAAGGAATCCTGCAAGAGGATGTCCAAGTCCCTTTGCACCTCAGATTGTTGAATTTACTCACCACTTAAAAAATGGTCTTTGGTTTTATATCCGTCTGTTTCCTCTAAGCTGCCTACCTATCTTCATATTTCTCTTGAACACATTCCCTTAACTTGTGTTGAAATGCCCATGGTCCAAGCCATAAAACCATCTGATATAAGGCATAGGAACAGAATTAGGCCATTGAGCCCATTGAATCTGCTCTGCTATACCATCATGGCGGACATATTATTCTTCTCAATTGTCCACATCATGCACTTTTAGCTAACCCCATCATTGGAGGGCAGGGACTCAGAACGTGTACAGATAATCTATTTTGCCTTGTTTAGAAATGTATATGACTTAAAATGAGGAATGACATAAAAATAATGTAACTTATAATAATTTTATGTCTTGCACCGTACTGCTGCTGCAAACCAATACATTTTATGACATCTGTCAGAGATAACGAACCCAACTCCGATTCTAGTGGCTGGTCGTGAATAGTGCTGCTGTGGGTATTGAGGCTCCAAAATACAATAGTAAACAAACCAATAAATATATTGTTCATTTTGATATTGTACATGATTACTGTAAAATTGTTATTTGATTTTGGATACAATTGTAAATTGTTGTTTAAACCAAGCAGCCTCAGTTTATGTTCAGCACACATTCTGCATCATGGTCAACATAAATGTCAAACAATAATTATTCCCTATTTGATGCAGGTTTTATGCGTCATTTTTACTGATGAAAGAACAAGACGTCTAATGACCAATTACTGATCTGGAGCAACACTGCCTGAAGTAAGTGCCTACTATGCACTATATAAATTAGCGGATAAAAATATCATACTGCAGCAATGCAAATTGCTGTTTTTGTATGGTATCTTTCAGTAGTATTTCTATTCAAATGTAACAGCTGAAAATAAGAAACCAAGGCACAATGAGTTTAAATAAAGCAAAGATAACATTACTGTCACAATAATCTAACCTTGCAGAAGTTCACATCAATAACAATGTTTTGGCTTCTGACGTATAGGATGTATATTTGCCTTAGAAAGATTGTGTAATCTACGGAGGTTAACAGCTGCCTAATGATAGTGCGCGTGGCTAAGTGGTGGGAACTTTGCCTTTATATACAGCTTTGCAGCTTGTACAAACAGACCAAGAATATAATTTTGTTCTGCTCAATAGGACCACATTATTAATTTGCATTGGTAACTAAGGAAGCATTCTTAATGCTATTTTAAGGTCTAATTATTAGGAACAAATAATTATTTTAATACATAATAATTAATAGTAAATTTAATTTGCTGAACATTTATTGAAATTCTATGGTAAATATCCTTATGTTCTTTAAAATCTGTATTCAGTTGCTCTTTATTATTAAATATTGATAGTTGAATGAAAATTGATGAAAAATAATGTTGATAATATAAATAATCAAAAGAATAATATTTATTGTAAGAGTTGAATTTCCTGCATTCGGTCAGAATCCCTTAATGTTTAATGTCAGGATTGCAAGTATCCAAAGTGCTGGTTTGCAAACTGGAGATCATTTCTCTCTCACTCACTTGTAGTCATAGAGAAGTGCAGCACAGAAACAGGCCCTTCGAACATCTAGTCCATGCTGAAACCATTTAAACTGACTACTCCCATTGATCTGCACTAGGACCATTGTCCCCCCATATCCCTACCATCCATGTACCCATGTAAACTTCTCTTAAATGTTGAAATCGAGCTCTCATGCACCACTTGTGCTGGCAGCTCATTCCACACTCTCACAATCCTCGGTGAAGAAGTTTACCTTCATATTCTCCTTAAACTTCTCACTTTTTAGCCAGAACTCATGATCTCTGGTTGTAGTCCCACCCAACCTCAGTTGAAATGCCTGCTTTCATTAACCCTATCTATACTTCTCATAATTTTGTATGCTTCTATCAAGTCTCCTCTCAATCTTATACTTTCTAAGGAATACAGTCCTAACCTATTCAATCTTTCCTTATAGCTCAGGTCGCACATCCTTGTAAATTTTCTCTGTACTCTTTCAAATTTATTTACATCTTTCCTGTAGATAGGTGACCAAAACTGCACACAATACTTCAAATTAGGCCTCACCAACATCTTATACAACTTCATAATGTCCCATCTCCTGTACTCAATGCATTGATTTCTGAAGGCCAGTGTGTCTGTGATGCCGCTTTCCATGAATTATGGACCTATATTCACAAATCCCTTTGGTCTACCACACTCCACAGTGCCCTACTGTTCGCTGAGTAAGACCTTTCTTAGTTGGTCCTACCAAAGTGCAAAACCTCGCACTTGACTGCGTTAAATTCCATCTGCCATTTTTCGGCCCATTTTTCCAGCTGATGCAAATCCATCTACAGGTAATGATAGCCTTCCTCACTGTCCACTACACCCCCAATCTTGGTGTCATCTGCAAATTTAACAATCCAGTTAACCACAATACCATCCAGATCATTGATAGAGATGACAAACAACAAAGGACCTAGTGCGGCACACCACTAGTCACCGGCCTCCTGTCAGAGAGGCAACCCTCTACTACCACTCTCTGGCTTCTCCCACAAAGCCAATGTCTAATCCAATTTACTACCTCATCCTGAATGCCAAGTGACTGAACCTTCTTGACCAGCCTCACATGTGGGACCTTGTCAAATACCTTACTGAAGTTATGTAGAAAACATCCACTGCCTTGGCTTCATCCACTTTCCTGGGAACTTCCTCAAAAACTTCATAAGATTGCTTAGACATGACCTACCATGCATGAATCTTTAATCAGTCTACATCTATCTGAATACTTAATTATCCGGTCCCTTAGAAAGCTCCTTATCCAGTCCCAGCTCATATAGCTGTTTTCCTAATGTCAGAAGCTTGTAGGTTTAAAGCCCACTCTGAAAACATCTGCTGTAAAGCTGAGTCTGCGCCCCAGTGTAGCACTGAGTTGTTGACATGATTTTGGAGTAGATTTCTCCAGAATGGGCTTTGAACCTACCAGATTCTGAGGGGATTCTGCACTGATGGGGATGCTGAGTATTTGGTCAGGTATTAAACCCTGGCTCTGTCCCCTTTGACAGATGGATGTAAAGGATCCAACATAACAAGAGCCTCTTGGTCAGGCACGTGGATGAAAGAAAAATGGAAGTTTATGGGGTAGTGTGGGTTTAGTACTTTTTTTTAAGGATTATATGGGTCAGCACAACATGGAGGGCTGAAGGGCCTGTACTGTGCTGTAGTGTTCTATGGTTCTATGGTTCTATAACTAGTTTGAATGCTCTCAATGTCTTCTCCCATACTTATCCTTCAGACTATTCCATCAATTTTCAGACTGTAATGTGTGTGATCCTGCTGCATACAAATTGATTTGTGTGCTTTCACTGTACAAAACTATACTACTTCTTTGGTCATGAAGTTCTTTGTGAAATTTTATGGTCATAAAGGGTATCCGAGTTAAAAAGGGTGAATTCAGATTATGTACCATTCTTGCTTCATTGGTAGTGACTGGGGTCTGCATAGTGTGTAACCAGTAGCAAGTTGATATTGTCTTCTTTGCCCTATTTCAAAACATTTTAAATTTACCTGCAAGGAATACAAAATCAATGTTCCACACAGGTTTTTAATGTTGCATTATGTGGAGCGAAGACAATCTTGGGCTTTCCAAAGTGGTGTCAGAATTCAGCCTAACAGTTTGGCATAATTTGATATATTCCTACAGTAAAGATGATATATTCCTGTTGGTAACTGTGTTAAAAATGAAGCAAGCATGTGAAGCAAATAATGCTCTGTATTTCTATATTTGTTCAATGAAACATGACAAGTCAGACAAGGTTCAACGGCAGAAGTGGAGTCTTGCTAAAATATGAGCATTGGGCTCCAGTGTTACAGCAGTACCCCCAACCTCACATTGGAAATATGTCACCATTTCTGACTCTACATTTGCTTGACTCAGAGGGATAATCAGTCTTCTTTTTTAATTAGGGAGCCTGAACTAGTGTCATGAGATGAAAGCATACTTTAGGTTTCTGAATGAAACTAATTGATACTAGGGGCAAGCATACTTCCGATTATTTTATTAAACCATCGTTTATTCTGCCTATGTGAAAGATGCACAGTGGGAGAAAGTATACACTAAATTGTCATTTTTGTCCAGAGGCTATGTGGCAATTGGAAAAGGAAGGGGAATTGCCAAGCTAATGCAAAAAGGGAATGAGATATTGCTCAACTACTAGAGAACAAGAGAAAACGTACTTTGGAATACAATATATCCTCTATATATTTTCTTAAATACTACTATTCCAGCATCAATTTTCTTCTTTCCATTTTAGGAAAATTCAGTGACAGAGAATACAATCAGTTGTAACTTAACACTTAACAACAGATATTCTAATTCAGACCCATCTTGGATTGGTGCCTGTGATTCAGATTAGAATAAAATGGAATTAGGTGGAGTCATATAGTACAGAAGCAAACACTTTGGCCCAACAAGTCTGGGCTGGCCATTAAAAAGGCATTTTAGTCTACATCCACACTAGACTGGATAATTTTGAAAATGCCGGTTTCATGTAAAAGCGATAGGTGTCCACACCAAACGTCTTTGAAAATACCTCCGCCCACAATAAAACAGGTATTTGGGTGAATCTCCTCCTACTGGGCATGTGCAGAGCACATCTACAGAAAACAAGCGACACGTTTGGTGTCGAATCTCGCCATGAAAGTGTGCGTTTGTGCAGTTACAGACTAGAAAAACTTAAAAGGAAATTGCCAAACGATGGACAGCTACTGGCTCTCACACAGGAGGACTTAAAACTGAAAAAAAAATACTGGAGTGTATGGAGGCAACCGACAGGGAGTTCACAGACTGTATGACCCGGCTGATGATGAACATTGAAAAACTAACTGACTCTGTTGCATTAATAAAGCACCTTGTTAAGTGTATAAAATATGTCTGTATTGTACTTCCATACAATATTACATTAGGTTGTTACACATCTATTGTCAGAGAAGTATTTGCATAAACAGGTAAACCACCTTCATACAAGCAAGGACAGAAAACAGGGCAAAGTGAGTATACTTATTTATTCAGTAAGTTATGGGTCAAAGTATTTGGTGAGTACATTTCTAACTCTTCTGGCTTCAGTCTCGTTACCGTCTGTTCTGAAATTGTTAGGTTATATGGGGGTTGCGTTCAGGAAAACAATGAAATGCCGCGCTGCCACCACTATCTGTTCTGGCATGTCATGACAGCATTTTTAGAAATCTCCAGTTACCCCATCCAGACTGCTCTGCCCAGTCAGTGTTTTCAAATTTACACACTCTGGAGGGTGTTTTAGAAAATCTCCATTTTCGGGGGAGGTAAATGCTGTTTCAGTGGACGGAGTGTCAAAACGAAGAGAAAACACTTTGGTTACAGATTTATCCAGTCTAGTGTGGATGTAGCCTCATTCTTCCCACATTCCCTTCAATGTCCGGACACATTCTGTCACTCATTTATATAACAGGAACAACTTACAGTGGCTAATTAAGGGGCCAACCTGCATATCTTTGGGATGTGCAAGGAAACTGCAGCATCTGGAGGAAACAGGTATTCTCAGAGATAATATACTGGTAACAGAGGCAGTGCTTGATATCAGGATCAAACCAGGGTCACTAGAGCTATCAGGTAACAGCTCTACTAGTCATCCTAAGCTAAGCTACCAATTTGGGCAAAGTTAACATCTCACGTACTTGAATATTCAAACATACTTCAAATGTCGGGATCTAGGTTAGCAAGTACCCTGATGTGGGAATATTTGATAGAATGGTATTATTCATTTTCCTCAAACAATTTGAGTACAGACATTTTGTCTCATGCACTATATAAAAAGCAATCTACTTTTCAACAGGGGTGAAGAATTTAATTATGAAAAACCCAAGAGCACAAGAGAAGGTAGAATAAAACAGGAATAACAGGTGTTAAACTTTGGTCATAATAGCTTCAAGATTTCAGGAGGAAAGATATGCTTAAGAAGTTGAAATACTTCTCAGAGTTTAAGTGCTTGGGCATTAAAAGATAAAAGTATTTAGTAAGAGGAATACTGTAGGATAAAGAATTTTTAATATGTACTTTAGATGGATAAAATTTTAAGGCAGGATGAGTAATCAGAACATTTTATCCTTGTATCTCTCTCCTTGAGCAATCTGACTAAAGCAATAGCTGTCGCTTGAGTTAGCATCATCTTAATGCAAGTTCAAACTGGTAGTAGTTCTGATGATGATGATGATGATGACATCGACTCAGGCCTGAGAGGCCAGCGTCGGGCATTTTCATGCCTTACAAGGCACAGAACGAGAGTCTGTGTGGTGCGCCACTGCTCACACAGACATTTCGCAGTATTTTTCTTCATTTTACGAGGTCGAGTTACGAGCTCAACTCTCAACCAGGCACGGATGGAAAACGTATTTGGGAATGACCCGACGGGATTCGAACCCGGGAACCTCCATTCTGGACTCCACCGCTGATGTCACTGTGCCACCAGCCGTAGTTCTAGTCACATAATATTCTTGTATCCACACATTGTACTTCAACTCTGAAATTAATTGGTTGTCCTCATGGAATGGTATAATCACACAATTTACTCAATTCCGCCAGTCAGGGATGAATTTCTAGAAGCTTTTCCATGCCGTATTATCCCACATTTCATCACTGCTTCCACCGTAAGATTCCTTTCTACATTGGTCTTCCTCCGCCCTACCTCCGTGATATCAACCAGCTCTGGAGCCACCCTGTACTGATGCTTTGAGGCTAGGATGGATGTGGGGAATCATGGTCAATTTACCACAAGCAGTGAATCAAGTTAATTCTGCAGTTATCCTGGCTTCAATGACTGCAGATGCTGCTGAATGTCATCAGTGGGAGGCTTGATATTGTCGGTGGCCATCAGTGGACTGTAAATTAAAGCTAGTCTTTTAAGAAGGAAAACAACACACACAAAATGCTGGTGTCCTGTCGAAGGGTCTCGGCCCGAAATGTCGATAGTGCTTCTCCCTATAGATGCTGCCTGGCCTGCTGTGTTCCACCAGCATTTTGTGTGTGTTGTTTGAATTTCCAGCATCTGCAGATTTCCTCGTGTTTGCCTTTTAAGAAGGAGGTTCTTTGTGCATGTATCCAGTAGTAGATGTCGTTTTTAAGGTAATTGACAGATCAAGAGGTACAACATAGGGGAGGTGTGTGTTCTCAGTTTTTGGTTGTCAGGAAAGGAATGGAGATGAGGACAGTTGTCCTCTATCTACAGTGGATCAGTATTTTCTTTCAACATCTGTTGAAAATGTAATAGGAAGAAGCAGCTCGAGACAAGATTTCAGAAGTCACACGCTAGGACCTGAATGTTGAGCCTCTACAATTGTACAGGCCTGAGATGAATGGCGAAGGCTAAAGGATACATTCACATCCATGTTGTCAAGACCGGTCAGGATCTTATATGTTTCGATCAATCCTCTTCTCACTTTAATAATCTCCAGTGGTTACAAGTCTTGTCTACCCAACTTTTCCTCAGAAGGCAAATTAAATTATTAAAAGCATTAAAATATACAATAAAATTTTTACAAAAAGAATTTACCTTCCCCCTTGACTCATAAATCTCTGTCCTATAATTGGTCTTGGATCGTGCTCTAGCTTCCACCTTCTGAATCTGTCATTAATTTAATTACTAATTCTTTTGATGGACTAGAAGAATGACTTAGTTCAGGGAAGCAGTTTGGGTCGAAATGAAGGCAAGAAAGCACTGGTGGGAATGTTGTGGCAATGATCTCATGATAGGACAGAGTATAAAGGATGAAACAACGTGAGTATTCCAGGAAGGTACAATGATAATTGGGGAGATTTTAATCTGGACCTGGTCTGAAAATGACAAATGGACAGAGGTAGTCTGGATGAAAAGCAGACAGAATTTGTTTTGGTTAGTTTCTTAGAACAATTCTTTCTGGAGTCTATCAGAGAGCAGGATCTACCAAAAGTAGATTGTTCAGTGAGAGGGGACTCATCAGAAACCTAATTGTGAAGGTAAGCCAGTTAACGAGGAGTTCAAGACTAGAATTCCAAACAAAAAAATACTGACTGTAAAGGAATGTAAGGAAAGCTGGTGAACGTGAACAGCCAGATTGGGTTCAAATCAGTCAGAATGCAGTCACAGAATACAGAGTATAATTAAATACCAAAAAGAAAGATTTCAAAAGAACAACCCACCAAATGTGGTTCCCTAAAAATATTAAGGAGTGTATCAAACTTAAAGGAAAAGAAAATCATTGCAGATCAGATGATTAATCAGAATATAAAAAGACCAACAAAAGATAAAAAGGAAGGAAAACTAAAGTAGATATAAAGCTGGCCAGAAATATATAACAAATTAGAGGAAGTTCAATAGATAGCTTTAAATGAAAAGGAATAAGAAAATAATTATCTTGTCCTCTTGAAAGCAAGTCCAGGGAAGTAATGATCAAAAACTAAGAGATAGCAGATAATTTCCATCTATCTTATGCAGGGATACGAGTAACAAAAGACCATCAGACATAGGAGCAAAATCAGGTCATTCAGCCCATCGAGTCTGCTCTACCATTCTATCCTGGCTGATTTATTATCCCATTCAACCCCATTGACCTGCCTTCTCCCCACAACTTTTGGCAACTTCACTAATCTAGAACCTATCAATCTCCACCTTAAATAATTATACCCAATGACTTAACCTCCACCGCCATCTGTGGCAATGAATTCCACAGATTTGCCATCTTCTGGCTAAAGAAATTCATCCTTGTCTCGGTTCTGAAGGGAGGTGCCTCTACTCTGAGACTGCTCCTTCAGGTCCTAGACTCCCCCACTATAGGAAACACCCTCTCCACATGCACTCTATCTAGGCCTTTCAATATTCAATAGGTTTCTATGAGATCCCTTTTCATCCAAACTCCAGTGAGTACAGGCCCAGAGCCATCAAAGGCACCATATATATTAACCCCTTCATTCCCAAAATCACTCCTGTAAGCCTCCTCTGGACCCTCTCCAAAGCCAGCACATTTTTTCATTAATAAGGGGTCCAAAACTGCTCACAATGCTCCAAGTGTGGTCTAATGAATGACTTATAAAGCCTCAGTATTACATATTACTTTTATATTCTAGTCCTCTGGAAATGAACGCTAACGTTACGTTTGCTTTCCTTACCACCAACTCAACCTGCAAGTTAACCTTCAGGGAATCCTGCACAAGGACTCTCAAGTCATTTTGTACCTCAGAGTTTTGAATTTTCTCCCAGGTTTTAAAAATGTCTATGCCATTATTCTTTCTACCAAAGTGTATGACCATACACATCCATAAACTATATTCCATTTGCCACTTTGTTGCCCATTCTCCTATTCTAAATCCTTCTGCAGACTCCCTATTTCCTCAACATTACCTGCCCCTCAACCCATCTTTGTATTGTCCACAAACTTGGCTACAACACCATAAATTTTGTCATCAAAGTTATTGACATGCAACATAAAAAGAAGCAGTCCCAACACAGATCCCATTGGAACACCACTAGTTACCGAGAACCAACCAGAAAAGACCCCTTTATTCCCACTCTTTGCTTCCTGCCTGCCAGCCAATCTTCTATCTACGTTAGTGTATCTCCTGTAATACCATGGGTGCTTACCTTGTTTAGCAGCCTCATGTGCAGCACCTTCTCACAGGTCTTCTGAAAATCCAAGTAAACTATATCCACTGCCTCTTCTTTGTCTATCCTGCCTGATATTTTCTTGAAGAATTTCAATAGATTTGCCAGGTAATATCTCTCCTCAAGGCAACCATGCTGACTTTGGCCTTTTTTATCATGTGCCTCCAAGTGCCCTGAAACCTCATCTTTAAATAACCACTGAAGTTATACCTTTCTTTTGACTCCCTCCTTTCTTAAAGAGTGGAGTGACATTTGCAATTTTCCGGTCCTCCAAAACCATTACAGAATCTAGTGATGCTTAAAAAATCACTGCTAATGCCTCCACAATCTCTACAGCTACCTCTTTCAGAACCCGAGTGTGAAGTCCATCTGGTTCAGGTGACTTATCTACCTTCAGACATTCCAGCTTCCCTAGCACCTTCTCTGTAATAGGAACAGCTAAACTCACTTCTGTTCCCTGATACTCACATTTTTGTCATATTGCTAGTGTCTTCCACCGTGAAGAATGACACAAAATACTTACTGTTTGTCTGCCATTTCTTTATTCCCTAATACTACCGCTCCAGCATAATTTCCAGTGGTCCAATATCCACGCTCACCTTTCCTTTACTCCTCATGTATTATTGGCTAGCTTACCTTTATATTCATCTTTTTTTTTCCTTATTGCTTTTTAGTTCCCTTCTATTGGTTTTTAAAAGCCTCCCAATCCTCTAACTTCCTACTAATTTTGCTCAATTTGTATGCCCTCTCTTTTGCTTTTATGCTGTTTTCGACCTCCCTTGTCATCCATGGTTGCCTCATCATCCCTTTAGAACTTAGATTCCGGTAATAAGGGTAGATTGCAAAATGGAAGTAAGGGAGGAACTTGGGAAAATTCCAATCACTACAGCAGTGGTGCTGAGCAATTATTGTAATTGTGATTGACATTATTCTAGGTACTTAAAGAATGTGCTGAATGCAAGGGGTGATGTGTTTGTTCTAAGTTTTCAAAACTCCCTGGATTTGGCAGGTGTTTCATGAAACTGAAAAATCTCAAATGTAACTCCTTTATATAAAAATGGGAGAGAAACAGTAAACAACAAGCTACAGGCCAGTTTTCTTAACAACTGACATGAGAGAATATTAAGCAGGAAAGTATGCTTGAGGAGGACATTAGGGATGCAGATTGACACAAGTTCTGTCCAATAGAGCATAATATGGGAAAGTATAAACGTAGAATTAAAGAGAAGCAGATTATTTAAATGAAAGATTACAATGTTTAGATATATGGAGATGTGGTTGTTCCAATTCATGAATCCCGAAAGGTTAGAATGCAGGTATTGCAAATAATTAGGAAAACTAATGTTACAGTCTAACACCATGTCATGGCAATTCAAATATGGAAATTCACCCTCATGGAATTCATTATTCAGTGTCAAAAACAATTCTGAGATATGGAATTTATGTGAGGAAAATTAAGCAAACAAACACAAAATGCAAAAGAATCTTCTACTTTTGTGAAGTGTTTGCATTTTGGAAAATCATGATACAGCTTTCTAAGAATGCAACCCTTCTGTAATGAAGGGCTGTGCTGTCTTATTTATTGCAAGGGGAGCTGAATACAAAACCAGGGAAATTATACTTCAGTTTAATGAGACATTGGTGAGAACAGTATTGTTCTTTTTATCTATGGAAGTTTATCATCGTGTTTTGCAACTTCAAAACATTGAACAAATTCAAAGAAAGACACAGGAGTCTGAAAACGCAAGCCTAACTTGATGTTTACTTTAAACGAGGCATGTACATACTTTGTGATGCCCTATGCAATTCAGGTATTTTTGTATATAACCGTAATTAATTATATAAGCAACAAAGAATGCTTAATCACACAATATATTTACAAGATTACTAAAACATTACTGAAATATTAAGTACACAACTGTTATGTCTTGAAGCAATGGTTTGTTTGTTTAAGATCTGGAGTGGGTGGGTTATTTAATGAGTAAAGGGTGGACAGGCTATGTTTGTATCTTCAGCTACCAACTCCCCAAGCCCTTCCCACTAACTCTGACCAGGCTTTTGATCACTGTCCCAAGGTCTGCTTACATAACTTAATGTCATTTGTCAGATGTCAGCTATGACTTGGTTGGTAGACTTTCACCTTTTGTTTAGAAGATTTTGAGTTCATCTTTCACTCTAGTGAAATGAACATTACACTCTAGGCTAGCATTCCAGTGCAGTGGTGAAGAGGTGCTACACATACACACTTAAAATACAGAACTTGTGATGTCAGATTAAGAACTGACCTGCTCTCTTAGGTGCTCTCACAGATAAGATTATATCTGATCCGATCTTGGCTTCAATACCATTCTTATCCCATTCCCATTCACTGCATGTACCATTAATATCTGTCAATTTCCAACCTTAATACATTACTTCACCTCCACAGCTTTCTGGGTTAGAGATTGTTTAAGGTGTTTGACTGGGCAGAAGCCAAGAAGACTGTTCACCTAATGTCAATATTTAGAACTAGGAGGCATAGTTTCCGAATAAGGGGTTATTCATTTAGGATTGAGATGAGGAAGAATTTATTCAATTGGAGGGTTAGTGAGAGAATTCTGGTATTTTTTTTTTATTTTTAATTTAAAGCTACAGTGCAATGACATGTCATTGGGCACGGTCTGCCCAACTAAATCCATGTGACCAGTTAATTGGAATGAGGGAGGAAACTGAAGCACCTGGAGAAAACCGACATGACCATGGGGAGAATAATAAGATAAGCTTTCAAACCCCTATACTCCAATAAGTATTGGTCCAACCTGCCCAGTCTTTCTTTATCCACGAACACACTTCATCAAAGGAATTAACCCAGGGAACTTTCTCTTCTGCCACATCGATAAATATGGATAGCAAAACTGCATGCAGTACTTAAGATGCTGTCACACCAGTGTCATGTAAAATTTCATTAAAACCTCTCTGCTTATATATTTATATATGGGTATTTACCTTCCATATCCTCTGTAATAATGATCAATATTCCATTAACTAAATGGCTATTGGTTGGTTCTGTTCTATTGGTTATTGGCTCTGCCCTCACCAACCTGATGCATGATTGCTTATGAATAATATGGGAGAGGCCTCTAAATTCAAAGTTCAAAGTGAATTTATTATCAAAGAATGTATATGTCACCATGTACTGCCCTGTGATTCATTTTCTTGTGGGCATACAGAGAAGAACAAGGAAATACAATGGAATCTATGAAAAAACTGAACACAAAGATTGCCAAATAACCAATATGCAAAAGAAGATAAACTGTGCAAATACAAAATGTTAATAATAGTAAATAAATAATAATGAAAACATGCATTGCAGAGCCCTTCAAAGTGAGTTGTTGAGGAATCAGTTCAGTGTTGAGGTGAGTTGTTCAGGAGCCTGGTGGTTGTAGGTTCCTGACCCAGCGGGTGTGGGACCTAAGGCTGCAGTATCTCCTTCCTGATGACAGCAGTGAGAAGGGAGCATGGCCTGGATGGTGGCAGCCCTTCATAATGGATACTGTTTTTTTGTTGCTTCGCTCCTTGGAGATGTGCCCAGTTGTACGGAGGGCTTTTCCTGTGATGCACTGGGCTGTGACCACTACTTTTTGTAGTCTTTCTGTTCCTGGGCATTGGTGTTTCCATACCACACCATGATGCAACCAGTCAGGATACTCTCCACTGTTTAACTGGAGAAGTTTGTTAACGTTAAATAACATGCTGAATCTCTGTGAAGGAACTTCCATACTGGTCCCAAGACTGGTCCTTTGAAATGATAATGGTTCCTTGCAACTGAATATCAGACTTCCCTCCATTCAATAGAAACTTCAGAAACCATACATGTAAAATCTGAATCAAGGCCAAGGTTAGGTGCATTAAACCAGTGGCTACGGCAGACATTTTTCTAACTTATGGGAATACATACATACAGTCTTACTTTCAACGTCTCTACAACTCATTCTTAGTATTCATTTTGTTTGCACAATTTGCTTTCTTTGCTATATTGGTTGTTTGTTGGTCCTTGTGTATCGTTTTGCATAAATTATTTTGTATTTCTTTATTTTCCATTAAGAAAATAAATCTCAAGTTAGTATATGGTGACGTATATGTACTTTGATAATAAATTTACTTTGACTTTTAAAATAATCATAACTTATTTATTATTGAAATTATTGAGAGTGAGGACCAGTTCTGCCAGATGGAAGAGAGTGGATGTGCAAGGGAACAGGTTGGGTCTGTTATCTAGAAAAAAAGGGAACTTTTTCTAGAGAACGTTTACTCTTTTCCATTGATGCTGCCTGGCCTGTTGTGTTCCTCCAGCATTTTGTGTGTGTGTTGCTTGGATTTCTAGTATCTGCAGATTTTCTCGTGTTTATAATCATTATTTGTCTCTGGAGTGGAAATGCTTGTATGGTCTAATATTGACTTACAGCCATGTTCTAGATGTTTACAGCCATGTTCCAGTTTAATGGCTATTTGGAATTTTTTCATTCCGTTCTTTTTTAGTCCTTCCAAGCATCACACATCTGTCAACATCCATTCTTGCTGGTTATATAAGTAACAAAGCAGCTTTCCATTATAGCCACAGATAGAGTACAGATAACACGGCTGCATTTTCCAGGAACTGTCTTTCAAGCAGATAGAGTGTGGTCCATCAGAGCATTAAAGTGAGGATAATAACTAAAAAAATATTTAGATTGCTGCCATGCACCTTTGGAGAACTGGAATCTTTTTGTCCTTTGATAATTATTAGACATCCTAAAAAGTGGTATGCTTAAACTTTGGTGTCATATTTATATCCGGTAATAGCTTTGGACTGCATACCTAAGCTGTTGCTATCATTGGCCGTGAGATTGACTCTACTCATGCTCCTTCTATTTAATTTCTGCTGAGGTCCTCTCTTAGCTCTGTACTTAATCAACAGCAGGTTGACTTCCCATTCTACTCTCTGGAAATGTCTTCCAAAACCCATTCCCTTGCATCCAGTTTTGTTTCTACACATCCTACAAGAACTGTGTGTCACTTGGCCAGCTTGTGCTCGTCCAGGGGAAAACAGCCTCTGCCCCCGCCAAACTGAGAAATCACATTTGTGTGGATGCTGTGTAGTGTACCGCCCAGTTACAAACCGACGACGCAAAATATCAGACAGTACACCATATGCAATTAAATGATTGAACTTTATGAATCTTAATCTGAATATAAGGTTAGTAATGAAAATAAAAGAAAGGGTCCATTTCAAGGAAAAGTCAAAAATATACGTCGGAGCTCACTAATTCACCATTCTTCCACCATCGATCTCCTCCAAACGTTGCCGACCTTTGGGCCTTCAGATCCCAGTCCACTCTGTCGGGTGGTCTATCAGCTCTCTCCACACTCTCTTCCACTTCATCTCTCCTCAACCAAAGACCTCGAAAAGTCTCCTTCCTGATCCACAAGACACAGCAATAATCTCCTGATTGGCTGACATGCATCCCACAGTCCTGTTATCTCCAGCCATAGCCCAAACATTGCTGCTACAGAGAAACAGTTACCTCAGCAGTGAACATTACAAAGAAGCCATTACATTAGCACTGAATCCTTACAGTGCATTACACAAGCAAGGCCAGCATTTACTATCCTACCCAAACTAACTGTGAGAAGCTGGTGGCTAGTCATCTTCTTCAACTGCCACACTTTTTCTGGTTAAAGTACTCCCAAAGATTTAGTTAGAGCTGACAGAGATGATGGAAGACCTAATTTTTGGGTCAGGATGGGTGTGTGACTTGGAGTGTTGTCCCATTGCAGCTAGCTGTTAGAACCTAGAACATGGGACACTACGGCACGGTACAGGCCCTTCAACCCATGATGTTGTGCTGACCTTTTATCCTACTCTAACTCTTCCTTCATGCATTGCATTCTATATTTCTGTGTCAATCTAATAGTCTATTACATGTCCCGAATGTATCTGCCTCTACCTCCACCCTTGGCAGAACGTTTCATACACCCACCATTCTCTGTGTAAAATTATTGCCTCCGACATCCCTCCCCCTATACTTTCCTCCAATCACCTTAAAATTATGCTTCCTTATTCTAACCATCTCTACTGTGGGGTAAAAAAAGGTCTCTGGCTATCCACTCAATCTATGCCTCTTATCATCTTGTACATCTCCAAAAAGTTATCTCTCATCCTCTTTCACTCTAATGAGAAAAGCCCTACCTTGCTCAACTTGCCCTCAGAAGTCATGCTCTCTAATTCAGGAAACATCCTCTGCACCGTCTCTAAACAGAGAGCACAGTGAAACTGAACACAATATTCCAAGGATGCTCTAACCAGAATTTTATACAGCAACGTTATCTTGCAGCTCTTAAACACAAACCCCTGACTAATGATGGCCAATGCCATCTTAACGACTCTATCAACTGTTCTTGTCCGTTTTGGTGGCAGAGGTTGCCCACTCATCACCCCTTTGCTACTCAGCTCTTCTAGTTCCAGGCCAGATATTATCTTAACTCTAAATTCTCTTCTGTTTTCACATTCAGTTTCAACACCATTCCTCCCTATCACTATAATCAGCAGCAGCCTCATAACACTCAAAGACAATTGTGCTTTAACATCTGGCCATCTGATCCAAGGCTGACAAGAGCTGATTTTAGGGGTTATGTTCTGATCAGATTAGATATCAAAATCATCTAAGTCTCGTACTGCTGGCTCTTCGTAAGTAAATGCGCTGAGTCATTACATAATGGGACTAACGGCCTCCAAATACCCAGGAGCATTTTGATATTACAGCAACTGCTTCCTATTTCTCCAACGTGTGACTCACTATACTTGACCCAAGCCTCATGAGATCCAGCTAATTCCAATTTATCCTGCCGCCTACTGTTTAAAACCTTGACTCAGCCTTTGGTCATCTGTCCTAATGTGAGGCTTCTTGTCAATTATTATTTCCTAAGGCTCCTCTGAACTGTCTTGGGACTTCCTGCTAATTGCTGTGGTTGGGTAAAGTGGAGAATTATCATTAACGGTTTTAACTGTTGAGATAAACAGGGTGGCTTGGCAAAGCTGTCCGAGGAAAGCATGCCTTCTGCTTTCAGAACTTTATTTACAGATATATTAGGATGGAAATTACTCTCAGTGATAAAATAAATCTGTAATTGTCTAAAGTGTGACTTTAAAATAATTTTAAATATGAGAGATTCTGCAGGGGCTGATCCAGAGTAACACAATCAAAGTGCTGGAGGAAATCTGCTATTCGGAGGAATAAACAGCTGATGGTTCAAGCCAAGAACCTTTATCAGGACTGGTGAATGCTCTTGGCCAAAAATGTCGACTGTTCATTCCTCTCCATAGAGGATGCCTGACCTGCTGAGTCCCTACTGCATTGTGTGGGTGGCTTTAATATAAGTTAATGTGACTTTATTAATAAGTTAATAAACATATCTACAGAGAGCAATCTCTTAAAAACAGCACTGAAAAGGTAAATTGGTGAATTCAAGGCTGAGACAGTGGAGTAAACAGCGACAATTTAAGTGAATTTAAAGAAAGAGAAACGTCATAAGTCTTTGACGCAAACTGATGTAGGTAAAATCTGATCGAAAAGCTGCATGGTATTTCTGTAGGCCCTGAAAAACATTCTTTGCACCTCATTGAGCCAATCATTATGAACAACAATCAGTAATGTTTGCACTGCATATTCCACTCTCCAGGATTTGGTGCTCTCTCCAAATGTGTCACAGTGAGTCAGAAGAGGGACCAGGATGACCTTTAAGAATAATGTAAGATATGAAAAATGATGTGGAGTAGATGCAAATGGTAGCAGAACTGCAAAGAACGGACAACATGGAAAACCCAGCAAAGAAGTTCCCTCTTTTCTTTTCATATTTAATCAAATATCTCCCTATATTTTATAATCAGCTCCAACTATCATGATCGCAGAGGACAGAACCCAAGTGCACAGCAACAGCAGGCCTTCACTGTCATGGGAATCGCTGATACCAACTCAACCCAGGAGCTGCGGACAACAGGTACACGACCCGACACGGGAGCTGTGGACGGCTGGCTCAGGACTCGACCCGGGAGTGGTGGACAACAGGCTCAGGACTCGACCCGGGAGTGGTGGACAACAGGCACACGACTCGACCCGGGAGTGATAGACAACAGGCTCAGGACTCGACCCGGGAGTGATGGACAACAGGCACACTACTCGACCCGGGAGTGATAGACAACAGGCTCAGAACTCGACCCGGAAGTGATGGACAACAGGCTCAGGACTCGACCCGGGAGTGGTGGACAACAGGCTGACGACTCGATCAGGGAGTGGTGGACAACAGGCACAGGACTCGATCCGGGAGTGGTGGACAACAGGCTAACGACTCGACCCAGGAGTAGTGGACAACAGGCTCAGGACTCGCCCCAGTAGTGGTGGACAACAGGCTCACGACTCGACCCGGGAGTGGTGGACAACAGGCTCAGGACTCGACCGAGGAGTGGTGGACAACAGGTTCAGGACTCCACCCGGGAGTGGTGGAAAACAGGCTCACGACTCGACCCTGGAGTGGTGGAAAACAGGCTCATGACTCGACCCGGGAGTGGTGGACAACAGGTTCAGGACTCGACCTGGGAGTGGTGGACAACAGGCTCAGGACTCGACCCGGGAGTGGTGGACAACAGGTTCACGACTCGACCAGGGAGTGGTGGACAACAGGCTCAGGACTCGACCCCGGATTGGTGGACAACAGGCTCAGGACTCGACCCGGGAATGGTGGACAACAGGTTAACGACTCGACCCGGGAGTGGTGGACAACAGGCTCAGGACTCGACCCGGGAGTGGAGGACAACAGGCTCACGACTCGACCCAGGAGTGGTGGACAACAGACTCAGGACTCGACCCGGGAGTGGTGGACAACAGGTTCAGGACTCGACCCGGGAGTGGTGGACAACAGGCTCCTGACTCGACCCGGGAGTGGTGGACAACAGGCTCAGGACTCGACTCGGGAGTGGTGGACAACAGGCTCAGGACTCGACCAGGGAGTGGTGGACAAAAGGTTCACGACTCGACCCGGGAGTGGTGGACAACAGGCTCAGGACTCGACCCGGGAGTGGTGGACAACAGGCTCAGGACTCGACCTGGGAGTGGTGGACAACAGGCTCAGGACTCGACCCGGGAGTGGTGGACAACAGGCTCACGACTCGACCCAGGAGTGGTGGACAACAGACTCAGGACTCGACACGGGAGTGGTGGACAACAGGCTCACGACTCGACCCGGGAGTGGTGGACAACAGGTTCAGGACTCGACCCGGGAGTGGTGGACAACAGGTTCAGGACTCGACCCGGGAGTGGTGGACAACAGGCTCAGGACTTGACCCGGGAGTGGTGGACAACAGGTTCAGGACTCGACCCGGGAGTGGTGGACAACAGGCTCAGGACTCGACCCGGGAGTGGTGGACAACAGGCTCAGGAATCGAACAGGGAGTGGTGGACAATAGGCTCAGGACTCGACCCGGGAGTGGTGGACAACAGGTTCACGACTCGACCCGGGAGTGGTGGACAACAGGCTCAGGACTCCACCTGGGAGTGGTGGACAACAGGCTCAGGACTCGACGCGTGAGTGGTGGACATCAGGCTCAGGTCTCTACCCGGGAGTGGTGGACAAAAGGCTCAGGACTCGACCCGGGAGTGGTGGACAACAGGCTCACGACTCGACACGAGAGTGGTGGACAACAGGATCAGGACTCGACCCGGGAGTGGTGGACAACAGGCTCAGGACTCCACCCGGGAGTGGTGGACAACAGGTTCAGGACTCGACCCGGGAGTGGTGGACAACAGACTCAGGACTCGACCCGGGAGCTGCGGACATCAGGCTCAGGACACGACCCGGGAGAGGTGGACAACAGGCTCAGGACTCGACCCGGGAGTGGTGGACAACAGGTTCACGACTCGACCCGGGAGTGGTGGACAACAGGTTCAGGACTCGACCCGGGAGTGGTGGACAACAGGATCAGGACTCGACCCAGGAGTGGTGGACAACAGGCACACGACTCGACCCGGGAGTAGTGGACAACAGGTTCAGGACGCGACCCGGGAGTGGTGGACAATAGGCTCAGGACTCGACCAGGGAGTGGTGGACAACAGGCTCAGGACTCGACCCGGGAGTGGTGGACAACAGGTTCACGACTCGACCAGGGAGTGGTGGACAACAGGCTCAGGACTCGACCCGGGATTGGTGGACAACAGGCTCAGGACTCGACCCGGGAGTGGTGGACAACAGGCTCACGACTCGACACAGGAGTGGTGGACAACAGACTCAGGACTCGACCCGGGAGTGGTGGACAACAGGTTCAGGACTCGACCCGGGAGTGGTGGACAAATGGTTCAGGACTCGACCCGGGAGTGGTGGACAACAGGTTCAGGACTCGACCCGGGAGTGGTGGACAACAGGCTCAGGACTTGACCCGGGAGTGGTGGACAACAGGTTCAGGACTCGACCCGGGAGTGGTGGACAACAGGCTCAGGACTCGACCCCGGATTGGTGGACAACAGGCTCAGGACTCGACCCGGGAATGGTGGACAACAGGTTAACGACTCGACCCGGGAGTGGTGGACAACAGGCTCAGGACTCGACCCGGGAGTGGTGGACAACAGGCTCACGACTCGACCCAGGAGTGGAGGACAACAGACTCAGGACTCGACCCGGGAGTGGTGGACAACAGGTTCAGGACTCGACCCGGGAGTGGTGGACAACAGGCTCCTGACTCGACCCGGGAGTGGTGGACAACAGGCTCAGGACTCGACCCGGGAGTGGTGGACAACAGGCTCAGGACTCGACCAGGGAGTGGTGGACAACAGGTTCATGACTCGACCCGGGAGTGGTGGACAACAGGCTCAGGACTCGACCCGGGAGTGGTGGACAACAGGCACAGGACTCGACCTGTGAGTGGTGGACAACAGGCTCAGGACTCGACCCGGGAGTGGTGGACAACAGGCTCACGACTCGACCCAGGAGTGGTGGTCAACAGGTTCAGGACTCGACCCGTGAGTGGTGGACAACAGACTCAGGACTCGACCCGGGAGTGGTGGACAACAGGCTCACGACTCGACCCGGGAGTGGTGGACAACAGGTTCAGGACTCGACCCGGGAGTGGTGGACAAATGGTTCAGGACTCGACCCGGGAGTGATGGACAACAGGTTCAGGACTCGACCCGGGAGTGGTGGACAACAGGTTCACGACTCGACCCGAGAGTGGTGGACAACAGGATCAGGACTCGACCCGGGAGTGGTGGACAACAGGCTCAGGACTCGACCCGAGAGTGGTGGACAAAAGGCTCAGGACTCGACCCGGGAGTGGTGGACAACAGGCTCACGACTCGACCCGAGAGTGGTGGACAACAGGATCAGGACTCGACCCGGGAGTGGTGGACAACAGGCTCAGGACTCCACCCGGGAGTGGTGGACAACAGGTTCAGGACTCGACCTGGGAGTGGTGGACAACAGACTCAGGACTCGACCCGGGAGCTGCGGACATCAGGCTCAGGACTCGACCCGGGAGAGGTGGACAACAGGCTTAGGACTCGACCCGGGAGTGGTGGACAACAGGATCAGGACTCGACCCGGAAGTGATGGACAACAGGCTCAGGACTCGACCCGGGAGTGGTGGACAACAGGCTGACGACTCGATCAGGGAGTGGTGGACAACAGGCACAGGACTCGATCCGGGAGTGGTGGACAACAGGCTAACGACTCGACCCAGGAGTAGTGGACAACAGGCTCAGGACTCGCCCCAGTAGTGGTGGACAACAGGCTCACGACTCGACCCGGGAGTGGTGGACAACAGGCTCAGGACTCGACCGAGGGGTGGTGGACAACAGGTTCAGGACTCCACCTGGGAGTGGTGGAAAACAGGCTCACGACTCGACCCTGGAGTGGTGGAAAACAGGCTCATGACTCGACCCTGGAGTGGTGGACAACAGGCTCAGGACTCGACCCGGGAGTGGTGGACAACAGGTTCAGGACTCGACCTGGGAGTGGTGGACAACAGGCTCAGGACTCGACCCGGGAGTGGTGGACAACAGGTTCACGACTCGACCAGGGAGTGGTGGACAACAGGCTCAGGACTCGACCCCGGATTGGTGGACAACAGGCTCAGGACTCGACCCGGGAATGGTGGACAACAGGTTAACGACTCGACCCGGGAGTGGTGGACAACAGGCTCAGGACTCGACCCGGGAGTGGTGGACAACAGGCTCACGACTCGACCCAGGAGTGGTGGACAACAGACTCAGGACTCGACCCGGGAGTGGTGGACAACAGGTTCAGGACTCGACCCGGGAGTGGTGGACAACAGGCTCCTGACTCGACCCGGGAGTGGTGGACAACAGGCTCAGGACTCGACTCGGGAGTGGTGGACAACAGGCTCAGGACTCGACCAGGGAGTGGTGGACAACAGGTTCACGACTCGACCCGGGAGTGGTGGACAACAGGCTCAGAACTCGACCCGAGAGTGGTGGACAACAGGCTCAGGACTCGACCTGGGAGTGGTGGACAACAGGCTCAGGACTCGACCCGGGAGTGGTGGACAACAGGCTCACGACTCGACCCAGGAGTGGTGGACAACAGACTCAGGACTCGACACGGGAGTGGTGGACAACAGGCTCACGACTCGACCCGGGAGTGGTGGACAACAGGTTCAGGACTCGACCCGGGAGTGGTGGACAACAGGTTCAGGACTCGACCCGGGAGTGGTGGACAACAGGCTCAGGACTTGACCCGGGAGTGGTGGACAACAGGTTCAGGACTCGACCCGGGAGTGGTGGACAACAGGCTCAGGACTCGACCCGGGAGTGGTGGACAACAGGCTCAGGAATCGAACAGGGAGTGGTGGACAATAGGCTCAGGACTCGACCCGGGAGTGGTGGACAACAGGTTCACGACTCGACCCGGGAGTGGTGGACAACAGGCTCAGGACTCCACCTGGGAGTGGTGGACAACAGGCTCAGGACTCGACGCGTGAGTGGTGGACATCAGGCTCAGGTCTCTACCCGGGAGTGGTGGACAAAAGGCTCAGGACTCGACCCGGGAGTGGTGGACAACAGGCTCACGACTCGACACGAGAGTGGTGGACAACAGGATCAGGACTCGACCCGGGAGTGGTGGACAACAGGCTCAGGACTCCACCCGGGAGTGGTGGACAACAGGTTCAGGACTCGACCCGGGAGTGGTGGACAACAGACTCAGGACTCGACCCGGGAGCTGCGGACATCAGGCTCAGGACACGACCCGGGAGAGGTGGACAACAGGCTCAGGACTCGACCCGGGAGTGGTGGACAACAGGTTCACGACTCGACCCGGGAGTGGTGGACAACAGGTTCAGGACTCGACCCGGGAGTGGTGGACAACAGGATCAGGACTCGACCCAGGAGTGGTGGACAACAGGCACACGACTCGACCCGGGAGTAGTGGACAACAGGTTCAGGACGCGACCCGGGAGTGGTGGACAATAGGCTCAGGACTCGACCAGGGAGTGGCGGACAACAGGCTCAGGACTCGACCCGGGAGTGGTGGACAACAGGTTCACGACTCGACCAGGGAGTGGTGGACAACAGGCTCAGGACTCGACCCGGGATTGGTGGACAACAGGCTCAGGACTCGACCCGGGAGTGGTGGACAACAGGCTCACGACTCGACACAGGAGTGGTGGACAACAGACACAGGACTCGACCCGGGAGTGGTGGACAACAGGCTCACGACTCGACCCGGGAGTGGTGGACAACAGGTTCAGGACTCGACCCGGGAGTGGTGGACAAATGGTTCAGGACTCGACCCGGGAGTGGTGGACAACAGGTTCAGGACTCGACCCGGGAGTGGTGGACAACAGGCTCAGGACTTGACCCGGGAGTGGTGGACAACAGGTTCAGGACTCGACCCGGGAGTGGTGGACAACAGGCTCAGGACTCGACCCCGGATTGGTGGACAACAGGCTCAGGACTCGACCCGGGAATGGTGGACAACAGGTTAACGACTCGACCCGGGAGTGGTGGACAACAGGCTCAGGACTCGACCCGGGAGTGGTGGACAACAGGCTCACGACTCGACCCAGGAGTGGAGGACAACAGACTCAGGACTCGACCCGGGAGTGGTGGACAACAGGTTCAGGACTCGACCCGGGAGTGGTGGACAACAGGCTCCTGACTCGACCCGGGAGTGGTGGACAACAGGCTCAGGACTCGACCCGGGAGTGGTGGACAACAGGCTCAGGACTCGACCAGGGAGTGGTGGACAACAGGTTCATGACTCGACCCGGGAGTAGTGGACAACAGGCTCAGGACTCGACCCGGGAGTGGTGGACAACAGGCACAGGACTCGACCTGTGAGTGGTGGACAACAGGCTCAGGACTCGACCCGGGAGTGGTGGACAACAGGCTCACGACTCGACCCAGGAGTGGTGGTCAACAGGTTCAGGACTCGACCCGTGAGTGGTGGACAACAGACTCAGGACTCGACCCGGGAGTGGTGGACAACAGGCTCACGACTCGACCCGGGAGTGGTGGACAACAGGTTCAGGACTCGACCCGGGAGTGGTGGACAAATGGTTCAGGACTCGACCCGGGAGTGATGGACAACAGGTTCAGGACTCGACCCGGGAGTGGTGGACAACAGGCTCAGGACTTGACCCGGGAGTGGTGGACAACAGGTTCAGGACTCGACCCGGGAGTGGTGGACAACAGGCTCACGACTCGACCCGGGAGTGGTGGACAACAGGCTCAGGGCTCGAACCGGGAGTGGTGGACAATAGGCTCAGGACTCGACCCGGGAGTGGTGGACAACACGCTCAGGAATCGAACAGGGAGTGGTGGACAATAGGCTCAGGACTCGACCCGGGAGTGGTGGACAACAGGTTCACGACTCGACCCGGGAGTGGTGGACAACAGGCTCAGGACTCCACCTGGGAGTGGTGGACAACAGGCTCAGGACTCGACGCGTGAATGGTGGACATCAGGCTCAGGTCTCTACCCGGGAGTGGTGGACAAAAGGCTCAGGACTCGACCCGGGAGTGGTGGACAACAGGCTCACGACTCGACACGAGAGTGGTGGACAACAGGATCAGGACTCGACCCGGGAGTGGTGGACAACAGGCTCAGGACTCCACCCGGGAGTGGTGGACAACAGGTTCAGGACTCGACCCGGGAGTGGTGGACAACAGACTCAGGACTCGACCCGGGAGCTGCGGACATCAGGCTCAGGACACGACCCGGGAGAGGTGGACAACAGGCTCAGGACTCGACCCGGGAGTGGTGGACAACAGGTTCACGACTCGACCCGGGAGTGGTGGACAACAGGTTCAGGACTCGACCCGGGAGTGGTGGACAACAGGATCAGGACTCGACCCAGGAGTGGTGGACAACAGGTTCACGACTCGACCAGGGAGTGGTGGACAACAGGCTCAGGACTCGACCCGGGATTGGTGGACAACAGGCTCAGGACTCGACCCGGGAGTGGTGGACAACAGGCTCACGACTCGACACAGGAGTGGTGGACAACAGACTCAGGACTCGACCCGGGAGTGGTGGACAACAGGCTCACGACTCGACCCGGGAGTGGTGGACAACAGGTTCAGGACTCGACCCGGGAGTGGTGGACAAATGGTTCAGGACTCGACCCGGGAGTGGTGGACAACAGGTTCAGGACTCGACCCGGGAGTGGTGGACAACAGGCTCAGGACTTGACCCGGGAGTGGTGGACAACAGGTTCAGGACTCGACCCGGGAGTGGTGGACAACAGGCTCAGGACTCGACCCCGGATTGGTGGACAACAGGCTCAGGACTCGACCCGGGAATGGTGGACAACAGGTTAACGACTCGACCCGGGAGTGGTGGACAACAGGCTCAGGACTCGACCCGGGAGTGGTGGACAACAGGCTCACGACTCGACCCAGGAGTGGAGGACAACAGACTCAGGACTCGACCCGGGAGTGGTGGACAACAGGTTCAGGACTCGACCCGGGAGTGGTGGACAACAGGCTCCTGACTCGACCCGGGAGTGGTGGACAACAGGCTCAGGACTCGACCCGGGAGTGGTGGACAACAGGCTCAGGACTCGACCAGGGAGTGGTGGACAACAGGTTCATGACTCGACCCGGGAGTGGTGGACAACAGGCTCAGGACTCGACCCGGGAGTGGTGGACAACAGGCACAGGACTCGACCTGTGAGTGGTGGACAACAGGCTCAGGACTCGACCCGGGAGTGGTGGACAACAGGCTCACGACTCGACCCAGGAGTGGTGGTCAACAGGTTCAGGACTCGACCCGTGAGTGGTGGACAACAAACTCAGGACTCGACCCGGGAGTGGTGGACAACAGGCTCACGACTCGACCCGGGAGTGGTGGACAACAGGTTCAGGACTCGACCCGGGAGTGGTGGACAAATGGTTCAGGACTCGACCCGGGAGTGATGGACAACAGGTTCAGGACTCGACCCGGGAGTGGTGGACAACAGGTTCACGACTCGACCCGAGAGTGGTGGACAACAGGATCAGGACTCGACCCGGGAGTGGTGGACAACAGGCTCAGGACTCGACCCGAGAGTGGTGGACAAAAGGCTCAGGACTCGACCCGGGAGTGGTGGACAACAGGCTCACGACTCAACCCGAGAGTGGTGGACAACAGGATCAGGACTCGACCCGGGAGTGGTGGACAACAGGCTCAGGACTCCACCCGGGAGTGGTGGACAACAGGTTCAGGACTCGACCTGGGAGTGGTGGACAACAGACTCAGGACTCGACCCGGGAGCTGCGGACATCAGGCTCAGGACTCGACCCGGGAGAGGTGGACAACAGGCTTAGGACTCGACCCGGGAGTGGTGGACAACAGGATCAGGACTCGACCCGGAAGTGATGGACAACAGGCTCAGGACTCGACCCGGGAGTGGTGGACAACAGGCTGACGACTCGATCAGGGAGTGGTGGACAACAGGCACAGGACTCGATCCGGGAGTGGTGGACAACAGGCTAACGACTCGACCCAGGAGTAGTGGACAACAGGCTCAGGACTCGCCCCAGTAGTGGTGGACAACAGGCTCACGACTCGACCCGGGAGTGGTGGACAACAGGCTCAGGACTCGACCGAGGGGTGGTGGACAACAGGTTCAGGACTCCACCCGGGAGTGGTGGAAAACAGGCTCACGACTCGACCCTGGAGTGGTGGAAAACAGGCTCATGACTCGACCCTGGAGTGGTGGACAACAGGCTCAGGACTCGACCCGGGAGTGGTGGACAACAGGTTCAGGACTCGACCTGGGAGTGGTGGACAACAGGCTCAGGACTCGACCCGGGAGTGGTGGACAACAGGTTCACGACTCGACCAGGGAGTGGTGGACAACAGGCTCAGGACTCGACCCCGGATTGGTGGACAACAGGCTCAGGACTCGACCCGGGAATGGTGGACAACAGGTTAACGACTTGACCCGGGAGTGGTGGACAACAGGCTCAGGACTCGACCCGGGAGTGGTGGACAACAGGCTCACGACTCGACCCAGGAGTGGTGGACAACAGACTCAGGACTCGACCCGGGAGTGGTGGACAACAGGTTCAGGACTCGACCCGGGAGTGGTGGACAACAGGCTCCTGACTCGACCCGGGAGTGGTGGACAACAGGCTCAGGACTCGACTCGGGAGTGGTGGACAACAGGCTCAGGACTCGACCAGGGAGTGGTGGACAACAGGTTCACGACTCGACCCGGGAGTGGTGGACAACAGGCTCAGGACTCGACCCGAGAGTGGTGGACAACAGGCTCAGGACTCGACCTGGGAGTGGTGGACAACAGGCTCAGGACTCGACCCGGGAGTGGTGGACAACAGGCTCACGACTCGACCCAGGAGTGGTGGACAACAGACTCAGGACTCGACACGGGAGTGGTGGACAACAGGCTCACGACTCGACCCGGGAGTGGTGGACAACAGGTTCAGGACTCGACCCGGGAGTGGTGGACAACAGGTTCAGGACTCGACCCGGGAGTGGTGGACAACAGGCTCAGGACTTGACCCGGGAGTGGTGGACAACAGGTTCAGGACTCGACCCGGGAGTGGTGGACAACAGGCTCAGGACTCGACCCGGGAGTGGTGGACAACAGGCTCAGGAATCGAACAGGGAGTGGTGGACAATAGGCTCAGGACTCGACCCGGGAGTGGTGGACAACAGGTTCACGACTCGACCCGGGAGTGGTGGACAACAGGCTCAGGACTCCACCTGGGAGTGGTGGACAACAGGCTCAGGACTCGACGCGTGAGTGGTGGACATCAGGCTCAGGTCTCTACCCGGGAGTGGTGGACAAAAGGCTCAGGACTCGACCCGGGAGTGGTGGACAACAGGCTCACGACTCGACACGAGAGTGGTGGACAACAGGATCAGGACTCGACCCGGGAGTGGTGGACAACAGGCTCAGGACTCCACCCGGGAGTGGTGGACAACAGGTTCAGGACTCGACCCGGGAGTGGTGGACAACAGACTCAGGACTCGACCCGGGAGTGGTGGACAACAGGTTCAGGACTCGACCCGGGAGTGGTGGACAAATGGTTCAGGACTCGACCCGGGAGTGGTGGACAACAGGTTCAGGACTCGACCCGGGAGTGGTGGACAACAGGCTCAGGACTTGACCCGGGAGTGGTGGACAACAGGTTCAGGACTCGACCCGGGAGTGGTGGACAACAGGCTCAGGACTCGACCCCGGATTGGTGGACAACAGGCTCAGGACTCGACCCGGGAATGGTGGACAACAGGTTAACGACTCGACCCGGGAGTGGTGGACAACAGGCTCAGGACTCGACCCGGGAGTGGTGGACAACAGGCTCACGACTCGACCCAGGAGTGGAGGACAACAGACTCAGGACTCGACCCGGGAGTGGTGGACAACAGGTTCAGGACTCGACCCGGGAGTGGTGGACAACAGGCTCCTGACTCGACCCGGGAGTGGTGGACAACAGGCTCAGGACTCGACCCGGGAGTGGTGGACAACAGGCTCAGGACTCGACCAGGGAGTGGTGGACAACAGGTTCATGACTCGACCCGGGAGTGGTGGACAACAGGCTCAGGACTCGACCCGGGAGTGGTGGACAACAGGCACAGGACTCGACCTGTGAGTGGTGGACAACAGGCTCAGGACTCGACCCGGGAGTGGTGGACAACAGGGTCACGACTCGACCCAGGAGTGGTGGTCAACAGGTTCAGGACTCGACCCGTGAGTGGTGGACAACAGACTCAGGACTCGACCCGGGAGTGGTGGACAACAGGCTCACGACTCGACCCGGGAGTGGTGGACAACAGGTTCAGGACTCGACCCGGGAGTGGTGGACAAATGGTTCAGGACTCGACCCGGGAGTGATGGACAACAGGTTCAGGACTCGACCCGGGAGTGGTGGACAACAGGTTCACGACTCGACCCGAGAGTGGTGGACAACAGGATCAGGACTCGACCCGGGAGTGGTGGACAACAGGCTCAGGACTCGACCCGAGAGTGGTGGACAAAAGGCTCAGGACTCGACCCGGGAGTGGTGGACAACAGGCTCACGACTCGACCCGAGAGTGGTGGACAACAGGATCAGGACTCGACCCGGGAGTGGTGGACAACAGGCTCAGGACTCCACCCGGGAGTGGTGGACAACAGGTTCAGGACTCGACCTGGGAGTGGTGGACAACAGACTCAGGACTCGACCCGGGAGCTGCGGACATCAGGCTCAGGACTCGACCCGGGAGAGGTGGACAACAGGCTTAGGACTCGACCCGGGAGTGGTGGACAACAGGATCAGGACTCGACCCGGAAGTGATGGACAACAGGCTCAGGACTCGACCCGGGAGTGGTGGACAACAGGCTGACGACTCGATCAGGGAGTGGTGGACAACAGGCACAGGACTCGATCCGGGAGTGGTGGACAACAGGCTAACGACTCGACCCAGGAGTAGTGGACAACAGGCTCAGGACTCGCCCCAGTAGTGGTGGACAACAGGCTCACGACTCGACCCGGGAGTGGTGGACAACAGGCTCAGGACTCGACCGAGGGGTGGTGGACAACAGGTTCAGGACTCCACCTGGGAGTGGTGGACAACAGGCTCAGGACTCGACCCCGGATTGGTGGACAACAGGCTCAGGACTCGACCCGGGAATGGTGGACAACAGGTTAACGACTCGACCCGGGAGTGGTGGACAACAGGCTCAGGACTCGACCCGGGAGTGGTGGACAACAGGCTCACGACTCGACCCAGGAGTGGAGGACAACAGACTCAGGACTCGACCCGGGAGTGGTGGACAACAGGTTCAGGACTCGACCCGGGAGTGGTGGACAACAGGCTCCTGACTCGACCCGGGAGTGGTGGACAACAGGCTCAGGACTCGACCCGGGAGTGGTGGACAACAGGCTCAGGACTCGACCAGGGAGTGGTGGACAACAGGTTCATGACTCGACCCGGGAGTGGTGGACAACAGGCTCAGGACTCGACCCGGGAGTGGTGGACAACAGGCACAGGACTCGACCTGTGAGTGGTGGACAACAGGCTCAGGACTCGACCCGGGAGTGGTGGACAACAGGGTCACGACTCGACCCAGGAGTGGTGGTCAACAGGTTCAGGACTCGACCCGTGAGTGGTGGACAACAGACTCAGGACTCGACCCGGGAGTGGTGGACAACAGGCTCACGACTCGACCCGGGAGTGGTGGACAACAGGTTCAGGACTCGACCCGGGAGTGGTGGACAAATGGTTCAGGACTCGACCCGGGAGTGATGGACAACAGGTTCAGGACTCGACCCGGGAGTGGTGGACAACAGGTTCACGACTCGACCCGAGAGTGGTGGACAACAGGATCAGGACTCGACCCGGGAGTGGTGGACAACAGGCTCAGGACTCGACCCGAGAGTGGTGGACAAAAGGCTCAGGACTCGACCCGGGAGTGGTGGACAACAGGCTCACGACTCGACCCGAGAGTGGTGGACAACAGGATCAGGACTCGACCCGGGAGTGGTGGACAACAGGCTCAGGACTCCACCCGGGAGTGGTGGACAACAGGTTCAGGACTCGACCTGGGAGTGGTGGACAACAGACTCAGGACTCGACCCGGGAGCTGCGGACATCAGGCTCAGGACTCGACCCGGGAGAGGTGGACAACAGGCTTAGGACTCGACCCGGGAGTGGTGGACAACAGGATCAGGACTCGACCCGGAAGTGATGGACAACAGGCTCAGGACTCGACCCGGGAGTGGTGGACAACAGGCTGACGACTCGATCAGGGAGTGGTGGACAACAGGCACAGGACTCGATCCGGGAGTGGTGGACAACAGGCTAACGACTCGACCCAGGAGTAGTGGACAACAGGCTCAGGACTCGCCCCAGTAGTGGTGGACAACAGGCTCACGACTCGACCCGGGAGTGGTGGACAACAGGCTCAGGACTCGACCGAGGGGTGGTGGACAACAGGTTCAGGACTCCACCTGGGAGTGGTGGAAAACAGGCTCACGACTCGACCCTGGAGTGGTGGAAAACAGGCTCATGACTCGACCCTGGAGTGGTGGACAACAGGCTCAGGACTCGACCCGGGAGTGGTGGACAACAGGTTCAGGACTCGACCTGGGAGTGGTGGACAACAGGCTCAGGACTCGACCCGGGAGTGGTGGACAACAGGTTCACGACTCGACCAGGGAGTGGTGGACAACAGGCTCAGGACTCGACCCCGGATTGGTGGACAACAGGCTCAGGACTCGACCCGGGAATGGTGGACAACAGGTTAACGACTCGACCCGGGAGTGGTGGACAACAGGCTCAGGACTCGACCCGGGAGTGGTGGACAACAGGCTCACGACTCGACCCAGGAGTGGTGGACAACAGACTCAGGACTCGACCCGGGAGTGGTGGACAACAGGTTCAGGACTCGACCCGGGAGTGGTGGACAACAGGCTCCTGACTCGACCCGGGAGTGGTGGACAACAGGCTCAGGACTCGACTCGGGAGTGGTGGACAACAGGCTCAGGACTCGACCAGGGAGTGGTGGACAACAGGTTCACGACTCGACCCGGGAGTGGTGGACAACAGGCTCAGGACTCGACCCGAGAGTGGTGGACAACAGGCTCAGGACTCGACCTGGGAGTGGTGGACAACAGGCTCAGGACTCGACCCGGGAGTGGTGGACAACAGGCTCACGACTCGACCCAGGAGTGGTGGACAACAGACTCAGGACTCGACACGGGAGTGGTGGACAACAGGCTCACGACTCGACCCGGGAGTGGTGGACAACAGGTTCAGGACTCGACCCGGGAGTGGTGGACAACAGGTTCAGGACTCGACCCGGGAGTGGTGGACAACAGGCTCAGGACATGACCCGGGAGTGGTGGACAACAGGTTCAGGACTCGACCCGGGAGTGGTGGACAACAGGCTCAGGACTCGACCCGGGAGTGGTGGACAACAGGCTCAGGAATCGAACAGGGAGTGGTGGACAATAGGCTCAGGACTCGACCCGGGAGTGGTGGACAACAGGTTCACGACTCGACCCGGGAGTGGTGGACAACAGGCTCAGGACTCCACCTGGGAGTGGTGGACAACAGGCTCAGGACTCGACGCGTGAGTGGTGGACATCAGGCTCAGGTCTCTACCCGGGAGTGGTGGACAAAAGGCTCAGGACTCGACCCGGGAGTGGTGGACAACAGGCTCACGACTCGACACGAGAGTGGTGGACAACAGGATCAGGACTCGACCCGGGAGTGGTGGACAACAGGCTCAGGACTCCACCCGGGAGTGGTGGACAACAGGTTCAGGACTCGACCCGGGAGTGGTGGACAACAGACTCAGGACTCGACCCGGGAGCTGCGGACATCAGGCTCAGGACACGACCCGGGAGAGGTGGACAACAGGCTCAGGACTCGACCCGGGAGTGGTGGACAACAGGTTCACGACTCGACCCGGGAGTGGTGGACAACAGGTTCAGGACTCGACCCGGGAGTGGTGGACAACAGGATCAGGACTCGACCCAGGAGTGGTGGACAACAGGCACACGACTCGACCCGGGAGTAGTGGACAACAGGTTCAGGACGCGACCCGGGAGTGGTGGACAATAGGCTCAGGACTCGACCAGGGAGTGGCGGACAACAGGCTCAGGACTCGACCCGGGAGTGGTGGACAACAGGTTCACGACTCGACCAGGGAGTGGTGGACAACAGGCTCAGGACTCGACCCGGGATTGGTGGACAACAGGCTCAGGACTCGACCCGGGAGTGGTGGACAACAGGCTCACGACTCGACACAGGAGTGGTGGACAACAGACTCAGGACTCGACCCGGGAGTGGTGGACAACAGGCTCACGACTCGACCCGGGAGTGGTGGACAACAGGTTCAGGACTCGACCCGGGAGTGGTGGACAAATGGTTCAGGACTCGACCCGGGAGTGGTGGACAACAGGTTCAGGACTCGACCCGGGAGTGGTGGACAACAGGCTCAGGACTTGACCCGGGAGTGGTGGACAACAGGTTCAGGACTCGACCCGGGAGTGGTGGACAACAGGCTCAGGACTCGACCCCGGATTGGTGGACAACAGGCTCAGGACTCGACCCGGGAATGGTGGACAACAGGTTAACGACTCGACCCGGGAGTGGTGGACAACAGGCTCAGGACTCGACCCGGGAGTGGTGGACAACAGGCTCACGACTCGACCCAGGAGTGGAGGACAACAGACTCAGGACTCGACCCGGGAGTGGTGGACAACAGGTTCAGGACTCGACCCGGGAGTGGTGGACAACAGGCTCCTGACTCGACCCGGGAGTGGTGGACAACAGGCTCAGGACTCGACCCGGGAGTGGTGGACAACAGGCTCAGGACTCGACCAGGGAGTGGTGGACAACAGGTTCATGACTCGACCCGGGAGTAGTGGACAACAGGCTCAGGACTCGACCCGGGAGTGGTGGACAACAGGCACAGGACTCGACCTGTGAGTGGTGGACAACAGGCTCAGGACTCGACCCGGGAGTGGTGGACAACAGGCTCACGACTCGACCCAGGAGTGGTGGTCAACAGGTTCAGGACTCGACCCGTGAGTGGTGGACAACAGACTCAGGACTCGACCCGGGAGTGGTGGACAACAGGCTCACGACTCGACCCGGGAGTGGTGGACAACAGGTTCAGGACTCGACCCGGGAGTGGTGGACAAATGGTTCAGGACTCGACCCGGGAGTGATGGACAACAGGTTCAGGACTCGACCCGGGAGTGGTGGACAACAGGCTCAGGACTTGACCCGGGAGTGGTGGACAACAGGTTCAGGACTCGACCCGGGAGTGGTGGACAACAGGCTCACGACTCGACCCGGGAGTGGTGGACAACAGGCTCAGGGCTCGAACCGGGAGTGGTGGACAATAGGCTCAGGACTCGACCCGGGAGTGGTGGACAACACGCTCAGGAATCGAACAGGGAGTGGTGGACAATAGGCTCAGGACTCGACCCGGGAGTGGTGGACAACAGGTTCACGACTCGACCCGGGAGTGGTGGACAACAGGCTCAGGACTCCACCTGGGAGTGGTGGACAACAGGCTCAGGACTCGACGCGTGAATGGTGGACATCAGGCTCAGGTCTCTACCCGGGAGTGGTGGACAAAAGGCTCAGGACTCGACCCGGGAGTGGTGGACAACAGGCTCACGACTCGACACGAGAGTGGTGGACAACAGGATCAGGACTCGACCCGGGAGTGGTGGACAACAGGCTCAGGACTCCACCCGGGAGTGGTGGACAACAGGTTCAGGACTCGACCCGGGAGTGGTGGACAACAGACTCAGGACTCGACCCGGGAGCTGCGGACATCAGGCTCAGGACACGACCCGGGAGAGGTGGACAACAGGCTCAGGACTCGACCCGGGAGTGGTGGACAACAGGTTCACGACTCGACCCGGGAGTGGTGGACAACAGGTTCAGGACTCGACCCGGGAGTGGTGGACAACAGGATCAGGACTCGACCCAGGAGTGGTGGACAACAGGTTCACGACTCGACCAGGGAGTGGTGGACAACAGGCTCAGGACTCGACCCGGGATTGGTGGACAACAGGCTCAGGACTCGACCCGGGAGTGGTGGACAACAGGCTCACGACTCGACACAGGAGTGGTGGACAACAGACTCAGGACTCGACCCGGGAGTGGTGGACAACAGGCTCACGACTCGACCCGGGAGTGGTGGACAACAGGTTCAGGACTCGACCCGGGAGTGGTGGACAAATGGTTCAGGACTCGACCCGGGAGTGGTGGACAACAGGTTCAGGACTCGACCCGGGAGTGGTGGACAACAGGCTCAGGACTTGACCCGGGAGTGGTGGACAACAGGTTCAGGACTCGACCCGGGAGTGGTGGACAACAGGCTCAGGACTCGACCCCGGATTGGTGGACAACAGGCTCAGGACTCGACCCGGGAATGGTGGACAACAGGTTAACGACTCGACCCGGGAGTGGTGGACAACAGGCTCAGGACTCGACCCGGGAGTGGTGGACAACAGGCTCACGACTCGACCCAGGAGTGGAGGACAACAGACTCAGGACTCGACCCGGGAGTGGTGGACAACAGGTTCAGGACTCGACCCGGGAGTGGTGGACAACAGGCTCCTGACTCGACCCGGGAGTGGTGGACAACAGGCTCAGGACTCGACCCGGGAGTGGTGGACAACAGGCTCAGGACTCGACCAGGGAGTGGTGGACAACAGGTTCATGACTCGACCCGGGAGTGGTGGACAACAGGCTCAGGACTCGACCCGGGAGTGGTGGACAACAGGCACAGGACTCGACCTGTGAGTGGTGGACAACAGGCTCAGGACTCGACCCGGGAGTGGTGGACAACAGGCTCACGACTCGACCCAGGAGTGGTGGTCAACAGGTTCAGGACTCGACCCGTGAGTGGTGGACAACAGACTCAGGACTCGACCCGGGAGTGGTGGACAACAGGCTCACGACTCGACCCGGGAGTGGTGGACAACAGGTTCAGGACTCGACCCGGGAGTGGTGGACAAATGGTTCAGGACTCGACCCGGGAGTGATGGACAACAGGTTCAGGACTCGACCCGGGAGTGGTGGACAACAGGTTCACGACTCGACCCGAGAGTGGTGGACAACAGGATCAGGACTCGACCCGGGAGTGGTGGACAACAGGCTCAGGACTCGACCCGAGAGTGGTGGACAAAAGGCTCAGGACTCGACCCGGGAGTGGTGGACAACAGGCTCACGACTCGACCCGAGAGTGGTGGACAACAGGATCAGGACTCGACCCGGGAGTGGTGGACAACAGGCTCAGGACTCCACCCGGGAGTGGTGGACAACAGGTTCAGGACTCGACCTGGGAGTGGTGGACAACAGACTCAGGACTCGACCCGGGAGCTGCGGACATCAGGCTCAGGACTCGACCCGGGAGAGGTGGACAACAGGCTTAGGACTCGACCCGGGAGTGGTGGACAACAGGATCAGGACTCGACCCGGAAGTGATGGACAACAGGCTCAGGACTCGACCCGGGAGTGGTGGACAACAGGCTGACGACTCGATCAGGGAGTGGTGGACAACAGGCACAGGACTCGATCCGGGAGTGGTGGACAACAGGCTAACGACTCGACCCAGGAGTAGTGGACAACAGGCTCAGGACTCGCCCCAGTAGTGGTGGACAACAGGCTCACGACTCGACCCGGGAGTGGTGGACAACAGGCTCAGGACTCGACCGAGGGGTGGTGGACAACAGGTTCAGGACTCCACCCGGGAGTGGTGGAAAACAGGCTCACGACTCGACCCTGGAGTGGTGGAAAACAGGCTCATGACTCGACCCTGGAGTGGTGGACAACAGGCTCAGGACTCGACCCGGGAGTGGTGGACAACAGGTTCAGGACTCGACCTGGGAGTGGTGGACAACAGGCTCAGGACTCGACCCGGGAGTGGTGGACAACAGGTTCACGACTCGACCAGGGAGTGGTGGACAACAGGCTCAGGACTCGACCCCGGATTGGTGGACAACAGGCTCAGGACTCGACCCGGGAATGGTGGACAACAGGTTAACGACTTGACCCGGGAGTGGTGGACAACAGGCTCAGGACTCGACCCGGGAGTGGTGGACAACAGGCTCACGACTCGACCCAGGAGTGGTGGACAACAGACTCAGGACTCGACCCGGGAGTGGTGGACAACAGGTTCAGGACTCGACCCGGGAGTGGTGGACAACAGGCTCCTGACTCGACCCGGGAGTGGTGGACAACAGGCTCAGGACTCGACTCGGGAGTGGTGGACAACAGGCTCAGGACTCGACCAGGGAGTGGTGGACAACAGGTTCACGACTCGACCCGGGAGTGGTGGACAACAGGCTCAGGACTCGACCCGAGAGTGGTGGACAACAGGCTCAGGACTCGACCTGGGAGTGGTGGACAACAGGCTCAGGACTCGACCCGGGAGTGGTGGACAACAGGCTCACGACTCGACCCAGGAGTGGTGGACAACAGACTCAGGACTCGACACGGGAGTGGTGGACAACAGGCTCACGACTCGACCCGGGAGTGGTGGACAACAGGTTCAGGACTCGACCCGGGAGTGGTGGACAACAGGTTCAGGACTCGACCCGGGAGTGGTGGACAACAGGCTCAGGACTTGACCCGGGAGTGGTGGACAACAGGTTCAGGACTCGACCCGGGAGTGGTGGACAACAGGCTCAGGACTCGACCCGGGAGTGGTGGACAACAGGCTCAGGAATCGAACAGGGAGTGGTGGACAATAGGCTCAGGACTCGACCCGGGAGTGGTGGACAACAGGTTCACGACTCGACCCGGGAGTGGTGGACAACAGGCTCAGGACTCCACCTGGGAGTGGTGGACAACAGGCTCAGGACTCGACGCGTGAGTGGTGGACATCAGGCTCAGGTCTCTACCCGGGAGTGGTGGACAAAAGGCTCAGGACTCGACCCGGGAGTGGTGGACAACAGGCTCACGACTCGACACGAGAGTGGTGGACAACAGGATCAGGACTCGACCCGGGAGTGGTGGACAACAGGCTCAGGACTCCACCCGGGAGTGGTGGACAACAGGTTCAGGACTCGACCCGGGAGTGGTGGACAACAGACTCAGGACTCGACCCGGGAGCTGCGGACATCAGGCTCAGGACACGACCCGGGAGAGGTGGACAACAGGCTCAGGACTCGACCCGGGAGTGGTGGACAACAGGTTCACGACTCGACCCGGGAGTGGTGGACAACAGGTTCAGGACTCGACCCGGGAGTGGTGGACAACAGGATCAGGACTCGACCCAGGAGTGGTGGACAACAGGCACACGACTCGACCCGGGAGTAGTGGACAACAGGTTCAGGACGCGACCCGGGAGTGGTGGACAATAGGCTCAGGACTCGACCAGGGAGTGGCGGACAACAGGCTCTGGACTCGACCCGGGAGTGGTGGACAACAGGTTCACGACTCGACCAGGGAGTGGTGGACAACAGGCTCAGGACTCGACCCGGGATTGGTGGACAACAGGCTCAGGACTCGACCCGGGAGTGGTGGACAACAGGCTCACGACTCGACACAGGAGTGGTGGACAACAGACTCAGGACTCGACCCGGGAGTGGTGGACAACAGGCTCACGACTCGACCCGGGAGTGGTGGACAACAGGTTCAGGACTCGACCCGGGAGTGGTGGACAAATGGTTCAGGACTCGACCCGGGAGTGGTGGACAACAGGTTCAGGACTCGACCCGGGAGTGGTGGACAACAGGCTCAGGACTCGACCAGGGAGTGGTGGACAACAGGTTCAGGACTCGACCCGGGAGTGGTGGACAACAGGCTCAGGACTCGACCCCGGATTGGTGGACAACAGGCTCAGGACTCGACCCGGGAATGGTGGACAACAGGTTAACGACTCGACCCGGGAGTGGTGGACAACAGGCTCAGGACTCGACCCGGGAGTGGTGGACAACAGGCTCACGACTCGACCCAGGAGTGGAGGACAACAGACTCAGGACTCGACCCGGGAGTGGTGGACAACAGGTTCAGGACTCGACCCGGGAGTGGTGGACAACAGGCTCCTGACTCGACCCGGGAGTGGTGGACAACAGGCTCAGGAATCGACCCGGGAGTGGTGGACAACAGGCTCAGGACTCGACCCGGGAATGGTGGACAACAGGTTAACGACTCGACCCGGGAGTGGTGGACAACAGGCTCAGGACTCGACCCGGGAGTGGTGGACAACAGGCTCACGACTCGACCCAGGAGTGGAGGACAACAGACTCAGGACTCGACCCGGGAGTGGTGGACAACAGGTTCAGGACTCGACCCGGGAGTGGTGGACAACAGGCTCCTGACTCGACCCGGGAATGGTGGACAACAGGTTAACGACTTGACCCGGGAGTGGTGGACAACAGGCTCAGGACTCGACCCGGGAGTGGTGGACAACAGGCTCAGGACTCGACCCGGGAGTGGTGGACAACAGGCTCACGACTCGACCCGGGAGTGGTGGACAACAGGTTCAGGACTCGTCCCGGGAGTGGTGGACAAATGGTTCAGGACTCGACCCGGGAGTGGTGGACAACAGGTTCAGGACTCGACCCGGGAGTGGTGGACAACAGGCTCAGGACTTGACCCGGGAGTGGTGGACATCAGGCTCAGGTCTCTACCCGGGAGTGGTGGACAAAAGGCTCAGGACTCGACCCGGGAGTGGTGGACAACAGGCTCACGACTCGACACGAGAGTGGTGGACAACAGGATCAGGACTCGACCCGGGAGTGGTGGACAACAGGCTCAGGACTCCACCCGGGAGTGGTGGACAACAGGTTCAGGACTCGACCCGGGAGTGGTGGACAACAGACTCAGGACTCGACCCGGGAGCTGCGGACATCAGGCTCAGGACACGACCCGGGAGAGGTGGACAACAGGCTCAGGACTCGACCCGGGAGTGGTGGACAACAGGTTCACGACTCGACCCGGGAGTGGTGGACAACAGGTTCAGGACTCGACCCGGGAGTGGTGGACAACAGGATCAGGACTCGACCCAGGAGTGGTGGACAACAGGCACACGACTCGACCCGGGAGTAGTGGACAACAGGTTCAGGACGCGACCCGGGAGTGGTGGACAATAGGCTCAGGACTCGACCAGGGAGTGGCGGACAACAGGCTCAGGACTCGACCCGGGAGTGGTGGACAACAGGTTCACGACTCGACCAGGGAGTGGTGGACAACAGGCTCAGGACTCGACCCGGGATTGGTGGACAACAGGCTCAGGACTCGACCCGGGAGTGGTGGACAACAGGCTCACGACTCGACACAGGAGTGGTGGACAACAGACTCAGGACTCGACCCGGGAGTGGTGGACAACAGGCTCACGACTCGACCCGGGAGTGGTGGACAACAGGTTCAGGACTCGACCCGGGAGTGGTGGACAAATGGTTCAGGACTCGACCCGGGAGTGGTGGACAACAGGTTCAGGACTCGACCCGGGAGTGGTGGACAACAGGCTCAGGACTTGACCCGGGAGTGGTGGACAACAGGTTCAGGACTCGACCCGGGAGTGGTGGACAACAGGCTCAGGACTTGACCCGGGAGTGGTGGACAACAGGCTCAGGACTCGACCCGGGAGTGGTGGACAACAGCCTCAGGACTCGACCCGGGAGTGGTGGACAACAGGCTCACGACTCGACCCGGGAGTGGTGGACAACAGGTTCAGGACTCGTCCCGGGAGTGGTGGACAAATGGTTCAGGACTCGACCCGGGAGTGGTGGACAACAGGTTCAGGACTCGACCCGGGAGTGGTGGACAACAGGCTCAGGACTTGACCCGGGAGTGGTGGACATCAGGCTCAGGTCTCTACCCGGGAGTGGTGGACAAAAGGCTCAGGACTCGACCCGGGAGTGGTGGACAACAGGCTCACGACTCGACACGAGAGTGGTGGACAACAGGATCAGGACTCGACCCGGGAGTGGTGGACAACAGGCTCAGGACTCCACCCGGGAGTGGTGGACAACAGGTTCAGGACTCGACCCGGGAGTGGTGGACAACAGACTCAGGACTCGACCCGGGAGCTGCGGACATCAGGCTCAGGACACGACCCGGGAGAGGTGGACAACAGGCTCAGGACTCGACCCGGGAGTGGTGGACAACAGGTTCACGACTCGACCCGGGAGTGGTGGACAACAGGTTCAGGACTCGACCCGGGAGTGGTGGACAACAGGATCAGGACTCGACCCAGGAGTGGTGGACAACAGGCACACGACTCGACCCGGGAGTAGTGGACAACAGGTTCAGGACGCGACACGGGAGTGGTGGACAATAGGCTCAGGACTCGACCAGGGAGTGGCGGACAACAGGCTCAGGACTCGACCCGGGAGTGGTGGACAACAGGTTCACGACTCGACCAGGGAGTGGTGGACAACAGGCTCAGGACTCGACCCGGGATTGGTGGACAACAGGCTCAGGACTCGACCCGGGAGTGGTGGACAACAGGCTCACGACTCGACACAGGAGTGGTGGACAACAGACTCAGGACTCGACCCGGGAGTGGTGGACAACAGGCTCACGACTCGACCCGGGAGTGGTGGACAACAGGTTCAGGACTCGACCCGGGAGTGGTGGACAAATGGTTCAGGACTCGACCCGGGAGTGGTGGACAACAGGTTCAGGACTCGACCCGGGAGTGGTGGACAACAGGCTCAGGACTTGACCCGGGAGTGGTGGACAACAGGTTCAGGACTCGACCCGGGAGTGGTGGACAACAGGCTCAGGACTCGACCCCGGATTGGTGGACAACAGGCTCAGGACTCGACCCGGGAATGGTGGACAACAGGTTAACGACTCGACCCGGGAGTGGTGGACAACAGGCTCAGGACTCGACCCGGGAGTGGTGGACAACAGGCTCACGACTCGACCCAGGAGTGGAGGACAACAGACTCAGGACTCGACCCGGGAGTGGTGGACAACAGGTTCAGGACTCGACCCGGGAGTGGTGGACAACAGGCTCCTGACTCGACCCGGGAGTGGTGGACAACAGGCTCAGGACTCGACCCGGGAGTGGTGGACAACAGGCTCAGGACTCGACCAGGGAGTGGTGGACAACAGGTTCATGACTCGACCCGGGAGTAGTGGACAACAGGCTCAGGACTCGACCCGGGAGTGGTGGACAACAGGCACAGGACTCGACCTGTGAGTGGTGGACAACAGGCTCAGGACTCGACCCGGGAGTGGTGGACAACAGGCTCACGACTCGACCCAGGAGTGGTGGTCAACAGGTTCAGGACTCGACCCGTGAGTGGTGGACAACAGACTCAGGACTCGACCCGGGAGTGGTGGACAACAGGCTCACGACTCGACCCGGGAGTGGTGGACAACAGGTTCAGGACTCGACCCGGGAGTGGTGGACAAATGGTTCAGGACTCGACCCGGGAGTGATGGACAACAGGTTCAGGGCTCGACCCGGGAGTGGTGGACAACAGGCTCAGGACTTGACCCGGGAGTGGTGGACAACAGGTTCAGGACTCGACCCGGGAGTGGTGGACAACAGGCTCACGACTCGACCCGGGAGTGGTGGACAACAGGCTCAGGGCTCGAACCGGGAGTGGTGGACAATAGGCTCAGGACTCGACCCGGGAGTGGTGGACAACACGCTCAGGAATCGAACAGGGAGTGGTGGACAATAGGCTCAGGACTCGACCCGGGAGTGGTGGACAACAGGTTCACGACTCGACCCGGGAGTGGTGGACAACAGGCTCAGGACTCCACCTGGGAGTGGTGGACAACAGGCTCAGGACTCGACGCGTGAGTGGTGGACATCAGGCTCAGGTCTCTACCCGGGAGTGGTGGACAAAAGGCTCAGGACTCGACCCGGGAGTGGTGGACAACAGGCTCACGACTCGACACGAGAGTGGTGGACAACAGGATCAGGACTCGACCCGGGAGTGGTGGACAACAGGCTCAGGACTCCACCCGGGAGTGGTGGACAACAGGTTCAGGACTCGACCCGGGAGTGGTGGACAACAGACTCAGGACTCGACCCGGGAGCTGCGGACATCAGGCTCAGGACACGACCCGGGAGAGGTGGACAACAGGCTCAGGACTCGACCCGGGAGTGGTGGACAACAGGTTCACGACTCGACCCGGGAGTGGTGGACAACAGGTTCAGGACTCGACCCGGGAGTGGTGGACAACAGGATCAGGACTCGACCCAGGAGTGGTGGACAACAGGCACACGACTCGACCCGGGAGTGGTGGACAACAGACTCAGGACTCGACCCGGGAGCTGCGGACATCAGGCTCAGGACACGACCCGGGAGAGGTGGACAACAGGCTCAGGACTCGACCCGGGAGTGGTGGACAACAGGTTCAGGACTTGACCCGGGAGTGGTGGACAACAGGTTCAGGACTCGACCCGGGAGTGGTGGACAACAGGCTCAGGACTCGACCCGGGATTGGTGGACAACAGGCTCAGGACTCGACCCAGGAGTGGTGGACAACAGGCTCACGACTCGACACAGGAGTGGTGGACAACAGACTCAGGACTCGACCCGGGAGTGGTGGACATCAGGCTCACGACTCGACCCGGGAGTGGTGGACAACAGGTTCAGGACTCGACCCGGGAGTGGTGGACAAATGGTTCAGGACTCGACCCGGGAGTGGTGGACAACAGGTTCAGGACTCGACCCGGGAGTGGTGGACAACAGGCTCAGGACTTGACCCGGGAGTGGTGGACAACAGGTTCAGGACTCGACCCGGGAGTGGTGGACAACAGGCTCAGGACTCGACCCCGGATTGGTGGACAACAGGCTCAGGACTCGACCCGGGAATGGTGGACAACAGGTTAACGACTCGACCCGGGAGTGGTGGACAACAGGCTCAGGACTCGACACAGGAGTGGAGGACAACAGACTCAGGACTCGACCCGGGAGTGGTGGACAACAGGTTCAGGACTCGACCCGGGAGTGGTGGACAACAGGCTCACGACTCGACACAGGAGTGGAGGACAACAGACTCAGGACTCGACCCGGGAGTGGTGGACAACAGGTTCAGGACTCGACCCGGGAGTGGTGGACAACAGGCTCCTGACTCGACCCGGGAGTGGTGGACAACAGGCTCAGGACTCGACCCGGGAGTGGTGGACATCAGGCTCACGACTCGACCCGGGAGTGGTGGACAACAGGTTCAGGACTCGACCCGGGAGTGGTGGACAAATGGTTCAGGACTCGACCCGGGAGTGGTGGACAACAGGTTCAGGACTCGACCCGGGAGTGGTGGACAACAGGCTCAGGACTTGACCCGGGAGTGGTGGACAACAGGTTCAGGACTCGACCCGGGAGTGGTGGACAACAGGCTCAGGACTCGACCCCGGATTGGTGGACAACAGGCTCAGGACTCGACCCGGGAATGGTGGACAACAGGTTAACGACTCGACCCGGGAGTGGTGGACAACAGGCTCAGGACTCGACACAGGAGTGGAGGACAACAGACTCAGGACTCGACCCGGGAGTGGTGGACAACAGGTTCAGGACTCGACCCGGGAGTGGTGGACAACAGGCTCACGACTCGACACAGGAGTGGAGGACAACAGACTCAGGACTCGACCCGGGAGTGGTGGACAACAGGTTCAGGACTCGACCCGGGAGTGGTGGACAACAGGCTCCTGACTCGACCCGGGAGTGGTGGACAACAGGCTCAGGACTCGACCCGGGAGTGGTGGACAACAGGCTCAGGACTCGACCAGGGAGTGGTGGACAACAGGTTCATGACTCGACCCGGGAGTGGTGGACAACAGGCTCAGGACTCGACCCGGGAGTGGTGGACAACAGGCACAGGACTCGACCTGTGAGTGGTGGACAACAGGCTCAGGACTCGACCCGGGAGTGGTGGACAACAGGCTCACGACTCGACCCAGGAGTGGTGGTCAACAGGTTCAGGACTCGACCCGTGAGTGGTGGACAACAGACTCAGGACTCGACCCGGGAGTGGTGGACAACAGGCTCACGACTCGACCCGGGAGTGGTGGACAACAGGTTCAGGACTCGACCCGGGAGTGGTGGACAAATGGTTCAGGACTCGACCCGGGAGTGATGGACAACAGGTTCAGGACTCGACCCGGGAGTGGTGGACAACAGGTTCACGACTCGACCCGAGAGTGGTGGACAACAGGATCAGGACTCGACCCGGGAGTGGTGGACAACAGGCTCAGGACTCGACCCGAGAGTGGTGGACAAAAGGCTCAGGACTCGACCCGGGAGTGGTGGACAACAGGCTCACGACTCGACCCGAGAGTGGTGGACAACAGGATCAGGACTCGACCCGGGAGTGGTGGACAGCAGGCTCAGGACTCCACCCGGGAGTGGTGGACAACAGGTTCAGGACTCGACCTGGGAGTGGTGGACAACAGACTCAGGACTCGACCCGGGAGCTGCGGACATCAGGCTCAGGACTCGACCCGGGAGAGGTGGACAACAGGCTTAGGACTCGACCCGGGAGTGGTGGACAACAGGATCAGGACTCGACCCGGAAGTGATGGACAACAGGCTCAGGACTCGACCCGGGAGTGGTGGACAACAGGCTGACGACTCGATCAGGGAGTGGTGGACAACAGGCACAGGACTCGATCCGGGAGTGGTGGACAACAGGCTAACGACTCGACCCAGGAGTAGTGGACAACAGGCTCAGGACTCGCCCCAGTAGTGGTGGACAACAGGCTCACGACTCGACCCGGGAGTGGTGGACAACAGGCTCAGGACTCGACCGAGGGGTGGTGGACAACAGGTTCAGGACTCCACCCGGGAGTGGTGGAAAACAGGCTCACGACTCGACCCTGGAGTGGTGGAAAACAGGCTCATGACTCGACCCTGGAGTGGTGGACAACAGGCTCAGGACTCGACCCGGGAGTGGTGGACAACAGGTTCAGGACTCGACCTGGGAGTGGTGGACAACAGGCTCAGGACTCGACCCGGGAGTGGTGGACAACAGGTTCACGACTCGACCAGGGAGTGGTGGACAACAGGCTCAGGACTCGACCCCGGATTGGTGGACAACAGGCTCAGGACTCGACCCGGGAATGGTGGACAACAGGTTAACGACTTGACCCGGGAGTGGTGGACAACAGGCTCAGGACTCGACCCGGGAGTGGTGGACAACAGGCTCACGACTCGACCCAGGAGTGGTGGACAACAGACTCAGGACTCGACCCGGGAGTGGTGGACAACAGGTTCAGGACTCGACCCGGGAGTGGTGGACAACAGGCTCCTGACTCGACCCGGGAGTGGTGGACAACAGGCTCAGGACTCGACTCGGGAGTGGTGGACAACAGGCTCAGGACTCGACCAGGGAGTGGTGGACAACAGGTTCACGACTCGACCCGGGAGTGGTGGACAACAGGCTCAGGACTCGACCCGAGAGTGGTGGACAACAGGCTCAGGACTCGACCTGGGAGTGGTGGACAACAGGCTCAGGACTCGACCCGGGAGTGGTGGACAACAGGCTCACGACTCGACCCAGGAGTGGTGGACAACAGACTCAGGACTCGACACGGGAGTGGTGGACAACAGGCTCACGACTCGACCCGGGAGTGGTGGACAACAGGTTCAGGACTCGACCCGGGAGTGGTGGACAACAGGTTCAGGACTCGACCCGGGAGTGGTGGACAACAGGCTCAGGACTTGACCCGGGAGTGGTGGACAACAGGTTCAGGACTCGACCCGGGAGTGGTGGACAACAGGCTCAGGACTCGACCCGGGAGTGGTGGACAACAGGCTCAGGAATCGAACAGGGAGTGGTGGACAATAGGCTCAGGACTCGACCCGGGAGTGGTGGACAACAGGTTCACGACTCGACCCGGGAGTGGTGGACAACAGGCTCAGGACTCCACCTGGGAGTGGTGGACAACAGGCTCAGGACTCGACGCGTGAGTGGTGGACATCAGGCTCAGGTCTCTACCCGGGAGTGGTGGACAAAAGGCTCAGGACTCGACCCGGGAGTGGTGGACAACAGGCTCACGACTCGACACGAGAGTGGTGGACAACAGGATCAGGACTCGACCCGGGAGTGGTGGACAACAGGCTCAGGACTCCACCCGGGAGTGGTGGACAACAGGTTCAGGACTCGACCCGGGAGTGGTGGACAACAGACTCAGGACTCGACCCGGGAGCTGCGGACATCAGGCTCAGGACACGACCCGGGAGAGGTGGACAACAGGCTCAGGACTCGACCCGGGAGTGGTGGACAACAGGTTCACGACTCGACCCGGGAGTGGTGGACAACAGGTTCAGGACTCGACCCGGGAGTGGTGGACAACAGGATCAGGACTCGACCCAGGAGTGGTGGACAACAGGCACACGACTCGACCCGGGAGTAGTGGACAACAGGTTCAGGACGCGACCCGGGAGTGGTGGACAATAGGCTCAGGACTCGACCAGGGAGTGGCGGACAACAGGCTCAGGACTCGACCCGGGAGTGGTGGACAACAGGTTCACGACTCGACCAGGGAGTGGTGGACAACAGGCTCAGGACTCGACCCGGGATTGGTGGACAACAGGCTCAGGACTCGACCCGGGAGTGGTGGACAACAGGCTCACGACTCGACACAGGAGTGGTGGACAACAGACTCAGGACTCGACCCGGGAGTGGTGGACAACAGGCTCACGACTCGACCCGGGAGTGGTGGACAACAGGTTCAGGACTCGACCCGGGAGTGGTGGACAAATGGTTCAGGACTCGACCCGGGAGTGGTGGACAACAGGTTCAGGACTCGACCCGGGAGTGGTGGACAACAGGCTCAGGACTTGACCCGGGAGTGGTGGACAACAGGTTCAGGACTCGACCCGGGAGTGGTGGACAACAGGCTCAGGACTCGACCCCGGATTGGTGGACAACAGGCACAGGACTCGACCCGGGAATGGTGGACAACAGGTTAACGACTCGACCCGGGAGTGGTGGACAACAGGCTCAGGACTCGACCCGGGAGTGGTGGACAACAGGCTCACGACTCGACCCAGGAGTGGAGGACAACAGACTCAGGACTCGACCCGGGAGTGGTGGACAACAGGTTCAGGACTCGACCCGGGAGTGGTGGACAACAGGCTCCTGACTCGACCCGGGAGTGGTGGACAACAGGCTCAGGACTCGACCCGGGAGTGGTGGACAACAGGCTCAGGACTCGACCAGGGAGTGGTGGACAACAGGTTCATGACTCGACCCGGGAGTAGTGGACAACAGGCTCAGGACTCGACCCGGGAGTGGTGGACAACAGGCACAGGACTCGACCTGTGAGTGGTGGACAACAGGCTCAGGACTCGAACCGGGAGTGGTGGACAACAGGCTCACGACTCGACCCAGGAGTGGTGGTCAACAGGTTCAGGACTCGACCCGTGAGTGGTGGACAACAGACTCAGGACTCGACCCGGGAGTGGTGGACAACAGGCTCACGACTCGACCCGGGAGTGGTGGACAACAGGTTCAGGACTCGACCCGGGAGTGGTGGACAAATGGTTCAGGACTCGACCCGGGAGTGATGGACAACAGGTTCAGGACTCGACCCGGGAGTGGTGGACAACAGGCTCAGGACTTGACCCGGGAGTGGTGGACAACAGGTTCAGGACTCGACCCGGGAGTGGTGGACAACAGGCTCACGACTCGACCCGGGAGTGGTGGACAACAGGCTCAGGGCTCGAACCGGGAGTGGTGGACAATAGGCTCAGGACTCGACCCGGGAGTGGTGGACAACAGGCTCAGGACTTGACCCGGGAGTGGTGGACAACAGGTTCAGGACTCGACCCGGGAGTGGTGGACAACAGGCTCAGGACTCGACCCGGGAGTGGTGGACAACAGGTTCACGACTCGACCCGGGAGTGGTGGACAACAGGCTCAGGACTCCACCTGGGAGTGGTGGACAACAGGCTCAGGACTCGACACGTGAGTGGTGGACATCAGGCTCAGGTCTCTACCCGGGAGTGGTGGACAACAGGTTCACGACTCGACCCGAGAGTGGTGGACAACAGGATCAGGACTCGACCCGGGAGTGGTGGACAACAGGCTCAGGACTCGACCCGAGAGTGGTGGACAAAAGGCTCAGGACACGACCCGGGAGTGGTGTACAACAGGCTCACGACTCGACCCGGGA